>NC_041387.1:124516977-124524574 GCF_002162155.2 Triticum dicoccoides
CCGACGCCGCCCCGCCGTCGCCGCTCGACGCCGTCCCGCCGCCAGGAACCTCCCCCGCCGGACCACACCTCGCCGGTCCTCCCCAACCTCCCCCAAGCTCGCTCCCGAGACCCTACGAACCCCCCTGTGAGCTTCGCCGTTCGTCCCCTCCCTTCTCCTCTGATTCACATCATCGTCGCCCGCCTGTGCCTCGACGCTGCCGAGCCCGGACCTGCTCCGGACAAGCCCGTCACCCCCCTCCCTCACCGTGCCTCCGCACGCCGCTTCCCTCACCTCACCAGCGATGCGGCCTCGCCGGCCCGCGCGCCCGCGCCTCCCATTGCTGCAGCTGCCGTAGCCTCGCCCCTCACGCCAGCCCGTCCGCGCGGCCCCACTCCGGCGGCGCCTCCTCTGCCGCCCGCGAGCTCGCTCGTCGCCGGCCCCGCACTTCGTCTCCCCACGCCGGCCGGCCACCGCGGTCGCCTTGGCCACTGGCCTCGCCTCGCCACACTCCGTGCGGGTGAGCACTCGCTCCGGCGCCCGTCGCCCTCCTGCCGCTAACCCGCTAAGGCCCCCCCGGGGCCTATGACAGGGGGCCCCACGCCCAGAACGTTTTCTTTATAAAAAAAATTAAAATTAATTAATTTAAAAAATAAAAATAAGAATAAATAAAAATAATAATAATAATTAATAAAAACAATAATTAAAATAAAAACAAATTTAATTAATTAATTAATTAATTAATTAACCTTAATTAATTAATCTAATTAACCTGTTAGCTTAATTAAACAGTGATTAGTTTAACTAAACCCTAATTAACCTAATAGTGTATGACAGGTGGGTCCCATGGGACCCACATGTCAGGTTGACCAGGTCAAACGGTCAACACTGACTGCTGACGTCAGCACGACGTCATGCTGACGTCATAAATCCATTTTCGAATTAATTAAATAATTAAATAAATTCCAGAAATTAATAAAATCTTTAGAAAATCATATCTTTTAATCCGTAACTCGGATTAAAATATTTTCAACATGAAAGTTGCTCAGAACGACGAGGCGAACCCGGGTACGCAGCCCGTTCGTCCACCACACACCTCTAACATACCAAACACGCAACTTTCCCCCTCCGGTTCATCTGTCCGAAAACGCGAAACACCGGGATTACTTTCCCGGATGTTTCCCCCCTTAACCGGTACCACCTCATACCACGTTAGGGCACGCCTAGCATCGTTACTTGTCATGTCATGCATCAATATGCATTTGTTTGCATTGTATTCATTGTTTCTTCCCCCTCTTCTCTCCGGTAGACTACGAGACCGACGCTGCTGCTGCCCAGTTCATCTACGGAGTTGACGACCCCTCTCTCTTGCCAGAGCAACCAGGAAAGCCCCCCCCTTGATCACCAGATATCGCCTATTCTCCTCTATACTGCTTGCATTAGAGTAGTGTAGCATGTTACTGTTTTCGTTAATCCTATTCTGATGCATAGCCTGACATTGTCGCTACATCTGTTGATACCTTACCTGCAATCCTAAATGCTTAGTATAGGATGCTAGTTTATCATCATTGGCCCTACATTCTTGTCAGTCTGCCTTGCTATACTATCGGGCCGTGATCACTTGGGAGGTGATCACGGGTATATACTATACATACATACATACTATACAGATGGTGACTAAAGTCGGGTCAGCTCATTGAGTACCCGCAAGTGATTCTGACGAGGGGGCTGAAAGGACAGGTGGCTCCATCCCGGTAGAGGTGGGCCTGGGTTCCTGACGGCCCTCGACTGTTACTTTGTGGCGGAGCGACAGGGCAGGTTGAGACCACCTAGGAGACAGGTGGGCCTGGCCCTGTTCGGCGTTCGCGGATACTTAACACGCTTAACGAGATCTTGGTATTTGATCTGAGTCGGCTACGAGCCTATACGCACTAACCATCTACGTGGGAGTAGTTATGGGTATCCCGACGTCGTGGTATCAGCCGAATCACTTCAGACGTCAGCGACGGAGCGGCGCGCACCGGATTGGACTGGAACGCCTGCTAGGCTAGGTCTGCTTCCGGCCGCCCACGCAACGTGCAGGTGTGCTCAGGGCGATGGGCCCAGACCCCTGCGCGCTTAGGTTTAGACCGGCGTGCTGGCCTCTCTGTTGTGCCTAGGTGGGGCTGCGACGTGTTGATCTTTCGCGGCCGGGCATGACCTAGGAAAGTGTGTCCGGCCAAATGGGATCAAGCATGTTGGGTTATGTGGTGCACCCCTGCAGGGAAGTTAATCTATTCGAATAGCCGTGATCTTCGGTAACAGGACGACTTGGAGTTGTACCTTGACCTTATGACAACTAGAACCGGATACTTAATAAAACACACCCTTCCAAGTGCCAGATAGAACCGGTGGTCGCTCTACCTCAGGGTTATGAGGAGGGGATCGCCGGGTAGGATTATGCTATGAGATGCTATTTGGAGATGCTACTTGGAGGACTTCAATCTACTCTCTTCTACATGCTGCAAGACGGAGGCTGCCAGAAGCGTAGTCTTCGACAGGATTAGCTATCCCCCTCTTATTCTGGCATTCTGCAGTTCAGTCCACTGATATGGCCTCCTTACACATATACCCATGCATATGTAGTGTAGCTCCTTGCTTGCGAGTACTTTGGATGAGTACTCACAGTTGCTTTTCTCCCTCTTTTCCCCCTTTCCCTTCTACCTGGTTGTCGCAACCAGATGCTGGAGTCCAGGAGCCAGACGCCACCGTCGACGACGACCCCTACTGCACCGGAGGTGCCTACTACTACGTGCTGCCCGCTGATGACGACCAGGAGTAGTTAGGAGGATCCCAGGCAGGAGGCATGCGCCTCTTTCGATCTGTATCCCAGTTTGTGCTAGCCTTCTTAAGGCAAACTTGTTTAACTTATGTCTGTACTCAGATATTGTTACTTCCGCTGACTCGTCTATGATCGAGCACTTGTATTCGAGCCCTCGAGGCCCCTGGCTTGTATTATGATGCTTGTATGACTTATTTTATTTGTAGAGTTGTGTTGTGATATCTTCCCGTGAGTCCCTGATCTTGATCGTACACATTTGCGTGCATGATTAGTGTACGATTGAATCGGGGGCGTCACAAGTTGGTATCAGAGCCGACTGCCTGTAGGAATCCCCCTTCCACACTCCTTGGCCGAAGTCGAGTCTAGACATTGCAAAACTTTTACTAACTTGGCTGTGTGCCTTACGGGCCCACGTCGCCATTGGGTGGTACTAGGATCTTTTACTCCTCGACCTTTACTCTGGGATTCTGAACTCTCCTTTATTCGGGTTAAACGATTTTTACAAAAATCTAACTTTAGGTTCTCGAAAATACTCTCTCCCGGAGAGGCCCTGCAGTCCAGATGATCACCGACTGCACCAGAAGATTTCGAAGATACTCTCCGATTTTCTCTTGAGACCTTGTGCCCGTTGCCTTTGCAATTCCCTACCATTGAAATATCCCTATGGATAAATACTTACACCTGTCGTGGTTACTTTTATTCTCAGTCGATCTTGTTATTACAAGATACCCTGAGAATATTTTGTGCCTACTGCCTTGCAGTTCTTTGCCACCTGAATACCCCTAAGAATAACTTCTCGCACCTTCCGAGTATCCGCTCATCCCAGTTGTTCAGGTGTTTCACAAAAGTCTTTGAAATACTATTCAATCCTCCGAAAATCCTTAGTAGCTTATTGCTCTGCAATACTGATCTAGTTGCATGATGGATGCTTTCCATATATCTGGCAATATTTGTTAGTATCCTTAGGCACCGTCATTTTGATCCTTTTGATTCAACATGAGTGCGAATGCACGCAATCATCAGTTGATCCTTTTTAAATTATCTTTTGGCTCAGACGTCTTTCAAACATGAGCTGGTTCTCGACCAAACTATCTGTCGTCGATTGTGCCTCTGGTATATTCAATTGATCCATCCTTGATCAGAATGTCTGCTTCTGATCCTTTGTTTTGGAAATCATAATTCCTTTTTATTTAAGCTTTGAATTATTCAGATGATTCCATAACCTGTTGCATTTGCATTCCTTCCTCTTCGGGTTGAGTACCGATACTCATATCAGATCCTTTGTGGACTATCAAGTCCTTTGTTGGATTGTTATCCGACAGTGTCCTTCACATTTGAACACCTTGTGAGTTCTTCCCCTTATACATGATGCCCTTGTTAAGTTGTATCCTCTGCTTGGCCAACCATGCTCTGCTTTCGGGCTTGTGTTATTTACTTCTGAACTTTGTAGTATATGTTCCTAAGATACCCGATGGGTTGGACCAAGGCCTTCCCTAGACTGTGCAAACCCGAGAGTTTTCACGAGTTATATTCTTCGGGTGATTACCAGATAAAATTTCAACACTACGACTTCGTCGAAAATGAGAAGTGAATGAAAAGGTATGCATTGGAGAAGTGGGAGTCGACCTTGAACCTTGCGTTCATGCCCATGGACTCGGTGTAGATCTTATCATTAAAGCTTCTCTTAAATTAATTATTCCTTTGGTATAAGTTCATCTTATATCTGGGATCTGGCCTTTTGCAATCGTGGTTCCGACCATGTTCTCCTTTAAATTACGTTTCTCGTGCAGGTTTAAGCACTTGTCTTCTGTAGAGCAATACCCCAGTCCAACCTTTACTTTGATCTTGTGTTGAGTATTACCCCCCTGGTATCTCGAGATTATCATGGTACTGCTTAACTCCTTATGAGTTCTTCATCAAGTGCTACCTTCCCACTGATTCCAATTTTTCGCGGGCTCTGAGTTATTGAACACTCAAAGACACCGATAACTGAACCGAGTCCGCTCTTCGGTTCAACAACTCTTCAGTAAGCTTCTATAAGTACGAGTTTGTACCCGATCACGCCATTCCTAGCCTTTTTGGCTATATCATTGTCGTGATGATCTTAACTGTGCAACCCGGCCCTTATTCTCGGAGCACCAATTTGCGACGATAGCTAAGCTTACGTCGATTTTCCTCGTCATACCCTTTCACCTTAAACAACAAGCTTGAGTTCGAGTTTGTGTCGTACCTATGGTTCCAATAACCTCTTGCTTCATCATTCTTTTGACTTGTTGTGATCGCGGATCGATTACATCTTCGTGGAATCTCTCGACAAATGTGTCATGATCACCATCTACATTCTGATGCTCTTCCAGGATATCAATTGAATTAATGATGAGAAATACCATCCTTGCCCTCGATGATTTGTGTTGTCATCGACCTCTTTATTGCGTTCCCTCCAACAAAAACTTGTTTGTGTTCTGTGTTATACCTCGAGTTCCTTGCTACCTAGCATTTGTTCTTCTTTACCATGGAGTATTACCATCTTTTATGTCAAGAAGGTCGTGAGGATTACTCCACCTCTTAAGACTTCTTGGTATGGTGATACTTCTCACCCTCACCATTCTTTCTTGGTACCCGTGTTGTTTCTAACCGGAATACCGACAATTGAACTATGAGGTGTGAATTCAAAACTTCTAGCAACCCCATTGCTTTGAAGTAATGGTCGAGTTTCATTCTAATTCTTTTGTTCGTCAAGTCACCACTCTAACATTGATCGTGCGACCCAACCCATATTCGGGCGCACCGTTCAAACAATGTTTAATTATGTATGTTTTCCTCGAGCATATCCCATTATATTGTTTAATCTGACAGATGTTATCCCCTTATCCACATAATTGTGGAGATCCATCTTTTGGATACCTCGTTGAATTATCGCTGAGTCCATCAGCCACCTCATCATCCTCTCCTTGGGTTAATGATGAACTCTTGTTAACGGAAATCACTTCTTAGTTCATTTCCCGAGAATCTTACAGTGTCATCCCGTCAATTTGTGTTGCACCTTTCTTCTCAGGCATCCTGAGCCTGAGGTATCCTGACACCCCTCATATCTGAATCTCCATCAGATATGATGGTTGGGACAATTTTCCAAGAGTCATGAAGTTGATCCTTTGATGACCCAGTAACATGATGTCATGCCTAGCACCCCCCCCCCCGGCTGGAGGACCTATCATTATAGATTCCTTTTCAGCAAGGTTATCCATTCGTCCATGAGGAAATTGTAAGACTTATTCTACAAGTTATTCCTGATGGATCCTTCGTGTTTCCAAAGTCTGATCTTCACCTGAAGACCATGTCAATGCTATCTCGAAGCATGTCAATGGTACTCCGATTTTCAACAGGAACATTTGAAGCACGATGCTAAATTCTATTTATCACTTATCCTAACACCGTTGTATGGGTAATATCATGAGATTCCTTCCCCCTTTCCTAAATGGTTTTCTACTTTATATCCTGTCATGGATATCATGCTCTGCTTGTCATTAGGAAGGATATACCCCTGAAATATGTGTTTAAACACATTTTCCTTTCCATTGTTCTGTTTAATCTGATGATCATATTTTCCTTCCATTGGTTTGTTTAGACCTTTGCTATGATCTATATGATATAAGCAGTAATAATCCACTGCTTGTGCAAACACCCCGATGTACAACTCTGTCAGTAAGACCCTGTTTTTATTGTTGATGACATTCCGGTAACCACCGATGGATGAGAACTTTGCCTATTGGTCCGCCTCGTTCAACGAGCAGGAAAGTAGTTCTCTTCGTCCCTCGCCCTTGGTATCGACGTTGTCGCCGACATAATTGACAGGCTACCCCCCCCCCCCTGACATGCCTAGCTTGCATGATCACGCAAGACGTCTCCGCCCTTCCTACTTCTAACCCACATGGTGGGCCCATAACCCACAGGTCTACTGGATCGAAACCTGACTCTCCTGTACGACCCTGTTTCTATTGGTTATTCCCCACGCTTGGTTTCGTATTTAAATCATGGGCCACCTTCCTAGTGCTCTATTATGGTATCAGATGCAATATTTACTGTCGCTACTCTGAACCCCTTTCTCACTCTGGTTCGGACTTCGAGCAACTATTTATCCGCTTGGAACCTCTTATTGTACCTTCGTACCTTACTCTCGAGGTATTTTATATGTTCAACTCGAGAGATAATCTTATGCTCCTTCATGGGTTAACCCCCAGGTTGTATCCCTCACAAGCATTCTGTCGTAGTCAAGCTGCCCCTTACCTAGTCGTAAGTACGTTGGAGATCCTGAAGCAAAGGAAGCAAAGGACGACATCACCATGATGACCTGAATCAGAGAAATGAAGATGTCAATGTAATGGATCGACCTCTTCAAGAAGAGCAACCAAGACCGAGAAGATTCGTTAGGATTTCGTAACCAGACCTTCCCCCTTATACCCCCTCTTAAATCTCGGGACGAGATTTCTTGTAGTGGAGGAGATTTGTAACGCCCGGATGATCTTGCTACAGTAATCCCCGCTAATGGTGCCACGTCACCTCGGTTACTGTGGATAAACTCGCGTTAGTTCGGAACCTAGTTCGAATTTCAAATTTAAAACGAAAACAAACAATAAAAGTTTTCAGAAACGAAAATTAAATTGTTCGGGGGTTGTCTAAAATAGCAAACCTAATTATGGTGGGGTGCACAAATTTTTGTAAAATGTTTTGGCATTTTAATTAAACTAAAACAGAAAGCAGAAAAGGAAATTAATAAAAGAAAAATGTTATAAACAGTTA
>NC_041387.1:124525648-124577519 GCF_002162155.2 Triticum dicoccoides
CCGACGCCGCCCCGCCGTCGCCGCTCGACGCCGTCCCGCCGCCAGGAACCTCCCCCGCCGGACCACACCTCGCCGGTCCTCCCCAACCTCCCCCAAGCTCGCTCCCGAGACCCTACGAACCCCCCTGTGAGCTTCGCCGTTCGTCCCCTCCCTTCTCCTCTGATTCACATCATCGTCGCCCGCCTGTGCCTCGACGCTGCCGAGCCCGGACCTGCTCCGGACAAGCCCGTCACCCCCCTCCCTCACCGTGCCTCCGCACGCCGCTTCCCTCACCTCACCAGCGATGCGGCCTCGCCGGCCCGCGCGCCCGCGCCTCCCATTGCTGCAGCTGCCGTAGCCTCGCCCCTCACGCCAGCCCGTCCGCGCGGCCCCACTCCGGCGGCGCCTCCTCTGCCGCCCGCGAGCTCGCTCGTCGCCGGCCCCGCACTTCGTCTCTCCACGCCGGCCGGCCACCGCGGTCGCCTTGGCCACTGGCCTCGCCTCGCCACACTCCGTGCGGGTGAGCACTCGCTCCGGCGCCCGTCGCCCTCCTGCCGCTAACCCGCTAAGGCCCCCCCGGGGCTTATGACAGGGGGCCCCACGCCCAGAACGTTTTCTTTATAAAAAAAAAATTTAAAATTAATTAATTTAAAAAAATAAAAATAAGAATAAATAAAAATAATAATAATAATTAATAAAAACAATAATTAAAATAAAAACAAATTTAATTAATTAATTAATTAAATTAATTAACCTTAATTAATTAATCTAATTAACCTGTTAGCTTAATTAAACAGTGATTAGTTTAACTAAACCCTAATTAACCTAACAGTGTATGACAGGTGGGTCCCATGGGACCCACATGTCAGGTTGACCAGGTCAAACGGTCAACACTGACTGCTGACGTCAGCACGACGTCATGCTGACGTCATAAATCCATTTTCGAATTAATTAAATAATTAAATAAATTCCAGAAATTAATAAAATCTTTAGAAAATCATATCTTTTAATCCGTAACTCGGATTAAAATATTTTCAACATGAAAGTTGCTCAGAACGACGAGACGATTCCGGATACGCAGTCCGTTCGTCCACCACACCCCCCTAACCTATCGAACCTGCAAACTTTCCTCTCCGGTTCATCTGTCTGACAGACGTCCGGAACCGGGAAAACTTCCCCGGATGTTTTTTTCCCCCTAACCAGTACCCCCTCATACCACGTTAGGGCACGCCTAGCATCGTTACTTGTCATGTCATGCATCAATATGCATTTGTTTGCATTGTATTCATTGTTTCTTCCCCCTCTTCTCTCCGGTAGACTACGAGACCGACGCTGCTGCTGCCCAGTTCATCTACGGAGTTGACGACCCCTCTCTCTTGCCAGAGCAACCAGGCAAGCCCCCCCTTGATCACCAGATATCGCCTATTCTCCTCTATACTGCTTGCATTAGAGTAGTGTAGCATGTTACTGCTTTCGTTAATCCTATTCTGATGCATAGCCTGACATTGTCGCTACATCTGTTGATACCTTACCTGCAATCCTAAATGCTTAGTATAGGATGCTAGTTTATCATCATTGGCCCTACATTCTTGTCAGTCTGCCTTGCTATACTATCGGGCCGTGATCACTTGGGAGGTGATCACGGGTATATACTATACATATATACATACTATACAGATGGTGACTAAAGTCGGGTCAGCTCATTGAGTACCCGCAAGTGATTCTGACGAGGGGGCTGAAAGGACAGGTGGCTCCATCCCGGTAGAGGTGGGCCTGGGTTCCCGACGGCCTTCGACTGTTACTTTGTGGCGGAGCGACAGGGCAGGTTGAGACCACCTAGGAGACAGGTGGGCCTGGCCCTGTTCGGCGTTCGCGGATACTTAACACGCTTAACGAGATCTTGGTATTTGATCTGAGTCGGCTACGAGCCTATACGCACTAACCATCTACGTGGGAGTAGTTATGGGTATCCCGACGTCGTGGTATCAGCCGAAGCACTTCAGACGTCAGCGACGGAGCGGCGCGCGCCGGATTGGAACGTAAGCCTGCTCTTGTATTAAGGGGGCTAGTTCCGCTTTCGGCCGCGTACGCAACGTGCAGGTGTGCTATGGGCGATGGGCCCAGACCCCTGTGCGCTTACGTTTAGACCGGCGTGCTGGCCTCTCTGTTTTGCCTAGGTGGGGCTGCGACGTGTTGATCTTCCGCGGCCGGGCATGACCCAGGAAAGTGTGTCCGGCCAAATGGGATCGAGCGTGTTGGGGAATGTGGTGCACCCCTGCAGGGAAGTTAATCTATTCGAATAGCCGTGATCTTCGGTAACAGGACGACTTGGAGTTGTACCTTGACCTTATGACAACTAGAACCGGATACTTAATAAAACACACCCTTCCAAGTTCCACAGACAACCCGGTGATCGCTTTTCCGCAGGGCGACGAGGAGAGGATCGCCGGGTAGGTGTATGCTATGCGATGTTACTTGGAGATGCTACTTGGAGGACTTCGACTTACCCTCTTCTGCCTGTTGCAAGACGAAGGTGACCAGAAGCGTAGTCTTCGATAAGACTAGCTATCCCCCTCTTATTCTGGCATTCTGCAGTTCAGTCCACTGATATGGCCTCCTTACACATATACCCATGCATATGTAGTGTAGTTCCTTGCTTGCGAGTACTTTGGATGAGTACTCACGGTTGCTTTCTCCCCCCTTTTCCCCCTTTTCCTTCCTTTCTGGTTGTCGCAACCAGATGCTGGAGTCCAGGAGCCAGACGCCACCGTCGACGACGACCCCTACTACACCGGAGGTGCCTACTACTACGTGCTGCCCGCTGACGACGACCTGGAGTAGTTAGGAGGATCCCAGGCAGGAGGCCTGCGCCTCTTTCGATCTGTATCCCAGTTTGTGCTAGCCTTCTTAAGGCAACTTGTTTAACTTATGTCTGTACTCAGATATTGTTGCTTCCGCTGACTCGTCTATGATCGAGCACTTGTATTCGAGCCCTCGAGGCCCCTGGCTTGTATTATGATGCTTGTATGACTTATTTTATTTGTAGAGTTGTGTTGTGATATCTTCCCGTGAGTCCCTGATCTTGATCGTACACATTTGCGTGCATGATTAGTGTACGGTCAAATCGGGGGCGTCACAGCAGCACCGTTCCCCATCTTCGTGTGCAACCTCGTCTATCATGGGAATGGAAAAAGTTTCAGGTGTAAAGAGCTTGGGCTTGGCTGAAATCTTGAACATGGCAATGCAGTCCCCAAACATGGCAGAGTAAGGGAACTGGAAAGCACGGAATGCACGATCAGTCATGGACTGTCTGCTCTCCGGCTGCCTAGGGACAGGGTGGGACAGGCAAGGGTTAGCGTGACCACGACGAGCGCCTTTCGGGGGTGTGGTATCGTCCCTGCCTGGGCGAAAAACATAGTGTGGAGCGGGTGGTCAAGAAGGAGAGCCTAGCATGCGTGCCATGTCCCAGACCTCATTGATAGTGATATCGGCATAGATGCCGGCACCATCGACTCGATGAAAGTCTAGGTGGTGGGGGATATGCTGGAGCACCTCAACCTTAACCAGAACGAAGATGCAAGAGAAGTCTGACCCGTGGATACAGGCGTGGTCAATCCCCAGGAGATTGGCGAAGCTAGCAACACTAGCTGAGACTCCGGTACGATCCCATAACTCAAGAGGCATCTTGGTTAGGGAAAGGCTGACTCGGTGGCGGAAGGAGAAGGTGAAGGCATTGTCGCCGGCATTGTGTGGAAGGATGTCTACTCGGCGTGTGCTAGTCATGATGGGGCTAGCCCTCATCGCTGCTGCTTGATCAGCTTGCCAAAGAAAGACCACAAACACAATGCTGGTGGTGCAGCCGGCGAACCTGACGACCGTAATGCCTAGTCGCTCATCAAGCAGATGCTTGAGCCAGGGGAGGAAGCCCGACATGGCGGTGAGATGTTAACAAGGCAAACTAGGGCGTTTTGGTCTGGGGTCAAGGGTTAGTGCACATGGAGTGAGGTTGGGCGGCCTCGCACGACATGTTCCATGGGAGGGAGGGGGTGGGTGCAGAGGGAGCGAGGGATAGGGCAATGGAGCGATCGGCGGTGAAGGAGGAGATGCTGCTAGAAGGAGTGGAGGGTGGTAGAGACTCAACAGGGGTATAAATAGCATCGCTTGGGGGTGGGGTGGCCGTGCGAGGGGGATTGGGTGGTGAATGAGGAGCCCTAGAGAAGGCAAGGCGTTATTTGCACTCATGGCTAGTATGCCCCACCCGTCTGCAGGCCCAACAGACAAGAGGATCTCTACAATCTCTTCTCCAATGGTTGTAGGAGAGGCATCTGAAGCATCTGAGGTGCAAATCTTTTGGCTTTGGGAACAACTTTATCACATTGGAGACCTCACGCTGTTCACCTCGCATGGATGCACTAGGAACGAAGCTAGATAGGAGGGCATGCGGGTACGAATTATGACGTAGCACCTTTGTGCTATTAAGTTGGGAGTCTCGGTGGCAAGTCGAGGTGGATAGACCGCTAGTAGGCTGAGGGGCTACGTCACATGCCCGCGAGAGCTGCAAACGGATAGGTTGGATCGCACGGTTGCTAGCATGGGAAGTGGATTAAAGGCAGTGGAGCTATGATGACTAGCGTTTAGGGCAGGACGCCATGCAGATACGTGTGCAGCAGATCTTCGGAAATCCGGGAGCGGGGGTTGCAAACGCGGGTCGAGGGTTGCGGTAAACGTTGGAGCGTGTCAAGAGGTGGCCCAAGCAGTGAGGGCAAGTGGGAGGGTGCAACGCGTGCACGCGACTGCTTGGAGCCCGACTGCACCAAGCTGAGGTTGTTACTTAACGAAAACGAGACTTCCAGGATGCCGCTCCTCCATCGTCCCCGTCACACAATCTCCCATGCAATGCCTGCATGTGCCACTTCGAATTCAAACTGACCAACGGTCAGCTCCTAGACATGGAGGCCCGCAGGGAAGCCACCAAACCAGTAGCAGAGCAAGCGTGCAAAGAACTCCGGCGAGCAGTGAATCCCTCTGGATATAACCACTGCATGCAGGGGGAAGGCTAGGGCGCGCCGGCGATCAGCCGCACCGTACCACAACGGTACCTCTCGAGCATGCAGCTCTCAAAGGAAACTCCGATCGGGCCTAGCCACGTCATGATCCAAGCATCTCACTCCTGGGAAGGCAACAACAGCGTTTGCACCGGAAAGGTGACCGCAAACTGCAAAGCGTAAACCGACCAGGCTACGGCAAGGTGACCACAAGCTGCGAAGCGTAAACCGACCAGGCTACCGAAGGAAGGCAAGGTGACCATAAGCCGCAGAGCGAAGACCTAGAAACCAAGTTGCGTTGGAGGCAACGCAAATGAACAAGGGTGATGCAGATGCAGCGGGAAGCAGGTGATCAAGAGACAACCAAGCTCAAAGAAGAGATAGACAAGATCTCAGGGCGTCGAAGAACTAGTGGGGCCGGTGAGCAGCGGACAACGCAAGCTAGACGAAGAGCGTACCTGGCCGCTTCCCAGGATGGTGTAACTTACGGTGAGTAGCCAAGATAGGACCAGCGGGTTGGTACCGGTGAAGGCGGGGTATGGTGGCCGCCGGTGCCGGAGCGGCATCCGGCATTGCGCAGTAGGCTAGGTGTGCGCCGCCGCCGGGGTGGCGTGCGGCAAGGGCGTGGGGTGGCTCTCTCCCTATCTCCCCGAGCTGCTTGTTTAGGCCTACGATTTTGCAACTTGGCCTCCACTGTAATCCAATTCGACCACAACAAGTGGCCTGCTGCAGACCCTGAGGCACCGCTTGTTCGTCCAGGACGTGCTGAGACCCCGTGCTTGCACTGCCGCTGAGACCCCGTGCACCCGCCTCCTCCTCCTCTTCTCTTGATGGAGAAGGAGTGTGGTCCTACATAAACAAACTAGCCATGCTGCACTGGCATGCACCAGAGCGGCCATGGCCAGCCGCACGCACTGACATCATTCAAGGAGTGTGCGCTGGGGTGTGGACGTGAGCATGAACAAAGTTCAAGGAGTTCTCCCACTTTAATAATGCTCGTCTTTCTCGCTTTCACTTTCCTTTTTGAAAAGTTTTGGGTTCCCCTTTTTATTTTTTATTTTTTTAGACTATATAAAAGCACTCAACAGAAATAAATGACTCTCTAAAACTTTTGGGTTGTCTCCCTGGCAGCGCTTTCTTTAAAGCCATTAAGCTATGCATATACTGCTCAAGTAATGAATCCATCTGGATCCCAAGGTATATCAAAGCCAGTTTTAATTAACAACGATTTGTAATTTAGTAGTGAGCAAAAAGTAACATATATCATGTAACAACGAAGTCTAACTCTCTTCCTATGCATCGGCATGCCATAAAAGAACAATTCATGCACACATAGTAAAGGCCAATGCATAGTATAAACCGTTTCTTGCAATTTTATCATATTGGAAACATAGAGAGGTGGAGATATAGTTCCTCTCTCATAATAATTGAAAGTAGGAGCAGCAAGCACATGCATATCACATTCATCAAAATTATCATGTGCAATGGTAAAAGGCAACCCATCAATATAATCCTTAATAAGCACAAACTTCTCCAATATAGTGTAGTTGGGAGAATTCAAAAAGATAATAGGACTATCATGCATGGGTGCAATAACAACAATTTCATGTTTAACATAAGGAACTATAGCAAGTTCATCTCCATAAGCATCATTCATATTGGGATCTTGGCCACAAGCATAGCAAGCATCATGAAAAAAGGATATTTCAAGAGAATCAATGGGATCATAGCAATTATCATAGCAATCATCCTTCGATAAGCACGATGGGAAATTAAACAATGTATGAGTTGAAGAGTTACTCTCATTAGAAGGTGGGCACGGGTAGCTAATCCGCTCTTCCCCCTTTTGTTCTTCGCTCTCCTCATCATCTTTTTCATCCAATGAGCTCACAGTTTCATCAATTTCTTCTTCCATAGACTCCTGCAAAATTTTAATCTCTTCTTGGACAGCGGAGACTTCCTCAATAAATGCATCAACATCGGAATTGAATTCATAATTCTCATAGCAATATTTAAATATAGCAAAATTTTCAGGTGTGTAAACAGCATCATCAAGATTTTCACACATTTTAAACAAAGATTCAATTTCATAAGCACCCATAAAAGCAACAAATTCTTCTATTTGTTCCACATCATAGTAATCATATATACCATTAGCATAAGAAGCTAAGGTTTCATTATCATTAAATTTCCATGAAAAGGAAAGGTGTGGAGCTTTCATCCTAGAGCAACATGTATAATCATATCTCAAGCATAGTTCCAGAGCATACCAACGCAACATATAAATTTGATCCCATAATAGTTTCCCTTTTTGTGTCAAGCAATAATCCCTAAAGTATTCACGTTGATCCAACATGTCTCCCATAACATAATTGAATGAGGTTTCTCAGGATTATCAAAGTAGTACACAATATCTTTCACATAATGAGCATCAAGGGTTTTAGGAGGTTCCCCATCTCCATGAGTAGCAAGTACACCTATTTTTTTGGTATTTCATGTTCCATATCCATAACTAAAGATAGAGAACAACTAAGAATAGCAAATAAAAATTACTTAGTGATAAAGCAAACAAGCACACACGAGAATATTCACCCCATGCTATGACTCCCCGGCAACGGCGCCAGAAAAAGGTCTTGATAACCCACAAGTGTAGGGATCAATTGTAGCCTCTTTCAATAAGTAAGAGTGTCGAACCCAACGAGGAGCTGAAGGTAGAACAAATATTCCGTCAAGTTCTATCGACCACTGATACAACTCTACGCACGCTTAACATTCGCTTTACCTAAAACAAGTATGAAACTAGAAGTACTTTGTAGGTGTTGTTGGATAGTTTTGCAAGATAATAAAGAGCACGTCAATAAAAAGTAGAGGCTTTTTAGATAAAGACACAACTAAGTTAGTTTTAGTAGAGAGCTTTTTGTCATGGGAAAGTTATTTGTCCCTAGGCAATCGATAAATAGACCGGTAATCACTATTGCAATTTTATTTGAGGGAGAGGCATAAGCTAACATACCTTCCCTTCTGGGATCATATGCACTTATGATTGGAACTCTAGCAAGCATCCCAACTACTAAAGATCATTAAGGTAAAACCCAACCATAGCATTAAAGCATCAAGTCCCCTTTATCCCATACGCCACAACCCCCTTACTCGGGTTTATGCTTCTGTCACTCAAGCAACCCAGTATAAGCGAATCATGAACATATTGCAACACCCTACAACGGGAATCCCTCACGTTTGCGCGACACGGAGGGCACAATAGGACAGCACCAATAGTAAAACATGCAACTCAAACCAATCACGATCATCAATTAACCCATAGGACAAAACAGATCTACTCAAACATCATAGGATAGCCATACATCATTGGGAAATAATATATAGCATTGAGCACCTTGTTTAAGTAGAGATTACAGCGGGTAAAAGAGGGGTTACACTACTTCATAGAGGAGGGAAGAGTTTGTGATGAAGGCGGTGAAGTTGTTGGTGTAGATCGCGGTGATGATGATGGCCCCCGGCGATGTTCCGGCGCCACCGGAAGCAAGGGGGAGAGAGCCCCCTTCTTCTTCTTCTTCCTTGACCTTCTCCCTAGATGGGAGAAGGGTTTCCCCTCTGGTCCTGGGCTCCCATGGCGTGGGAGGGGCGAGAGCCCCTCCGAGATTAGATCTGTCTCTCTGTCTCTCTCTGTTTTTGCGCTCTCTGATTCTGCCCTTTCACCGTTTCTTTTATATCCGGAGATCCGTAACTCCGATTGGATTGAAACCTTTGCCCATATTTTCTCCAAAAATAGCTTTATTGCGGCAAAAGAAGAGCATCAACCGCCTTACGGGGTGCCCATGAGGGTTAGGGGCACACCTGCCCCCCTGGGGTGCACCCCCCTGCCTCGTGACCCCCTCGGGCACCGTCTCGCGTTGATTTTTCCTCCCAAAAATCATAAATATTCCAAAAATAATCTCCATCCGTTTTTATACCATTTGGACTCCATTTGATATTGGGTTTCTACGAAACATAAAACATGCAACAAACAGGAACTGGCACTGGGCACTGGATCAATATGTTAGTCCCAAAAATAATATAAAAAGGTTCCAAAAGTATATGAAAGTTGTAGAATATTGGCATGGAACAATCAAAAATTATAGAAACGAAGGAGACGTATGAGCATCCCCAAGCTTAATTCCTGCTCATCCCCGAGTAGGTAAATGATAAAAAAAGATAATTTTTGATGTGGAATGCTACCTAGCATAATCTTGATCATATATCTAATCATGGCATGAATATTAAGACACGAGTGATTCAAGGCAATAGTCTATCATTTGACATAAAAACGATAATACTTCGAGCGTACTAAGAAAGCAATCATGTCTTTTCAAAACAACATGGCCAAAGAAAGTTATCCCTACAAAATCATATAGTCTGGCTATGCTCCATCTTCATCACACAAAATATTCAAATCATGCACAACCCCGGTTTTAGCCAAGCAATTGTTTCATACTTTAGTATTCTCAAACCTTTTCAACTTTCACGCAATACATGAGCGTGAGCCATGGATATAGCACTATGGGTGGAATAGAATATGATGGTGGAGGTTATGTGGAGAAGACAAAAAGGGAGAGAGTCTCACATTGATGCGGCTAATCAACAGGCTGTGGAGATGCCCATTAATTGATGTCAATGTGAGGAGTAGGGATTGCCATGCAACGGATGCACTAAGATCTATAAGTGTATGAAATCTCAAATTGAAACTAAGTGGGTTTGCATCCAACTTGCTTGCTCATGAAGACCTCGGGCATTTGAGGAAGCCCATCATCGGAATATACAAGCCAAGTTCTATGATGAAAATTCCCACTAGTATATGAAAGTGACAATATAGGAGACTCTCTATATGAATAACATGGTGTTACTCTGAAGCACAAGTGTGGTAAAAGGATAGTAGCATTGCCCCTTCTCTCTTTTTATCTCATTTGTTTTATTTTCTCTTTTTTTTGGTGGGCTTCTTTGGCCCCCTTTTTTTATTTTGGCTTCTTTGGCCTTTTTTTTATTTTCATTAAGTCTGGAGTCTCATCCCGACTTGTGGGGGAATCATAGTCTCCATCATCCTTTCCTCACTCGGGCAATGCTCTAATAATGATGATCATCACACTTTCATTTACTTACAACTCGATATCTTGAACAAAGATATGACTCTATATGAATGCCTCCGACGGTGTACCGGGATGTGCAATGATCTAGCGTAGCAATGACATTAAAAAACGGACAAGCCATGAAAACATCATGCTAGCTATCTTACGATCATGCAAAGCAATATGACAATGAATGCTCAAGTCATGTATATGATGATGATGGAAGTTGCATGACAATATATCTCGGAATGGCTATGGAGATGCCATGATAGGTAGGTATGGTGGCTGTTTTGAGGAAGATATAAGGAGGCTTATGTGTGATAGAGCATATCGTATCACGGGGTTTGGATGCACCGGCAAAGTTTGCACCAACTCTCGAGGTGAGAAAGGGCAATGCTCGGTACCGAAGAGGCTAGCAATGATGGAAGGGTGAGAGTGCGTATAATCCATGGACTCGACATTAGTCATAAAGAACTCACATACTTATTGCAAAAATTTATTATCCATTGAAACAAAGTACTACACGCATGCTCCTAGGGGAAGGGTTGGTAGGAGTTAACCATCGCGCGATCCCGACCTCCACACAAAGGATGACAATCAAAAAATAAATCATGCTCCGACTTCATCGCATAACGGTTCACCATACGTGCATGCTTCGGAATCACAAACCTCAACACAAGTATTTCTACTAATCCACAACTACCCAATAGCATGACTCTAATATCACAATCTTCATATCGCAAAACTATTGCAAGGAATCAAACATATCATATTCAGTGATCTATAAGTTTTATTTAGGATTTTATGACTAACCATGTGAATGACCAATTCCTGTCATCTCTCTAATACATATAAGTGAAGCAAGAGAGTTTAATTCTTTCTACAAAAGATATGCCCACGCTCTAACAAATATAAGTGAAGCAAAATAGCATTCTACAAATGATGGTTTTCTATGTGAAGAGAAACAGGCACTCCAAACTTCAAATGATATAAGTGAACCACATGAAGCATTCTATAAAGCCATACTCAAAAGATTTAAGTGAAGTGCAATGAGCATTCTGTAAATCAACCAAGGACTATCTCATACCAGCATGGTGCATAAAAGAAAAGTGAAAACTAAATGCAAAAGACGCTCCAAGATTTGCACATATCGCATGAACGAAACGAATCCGAAAACATACCGATACTTGTTGAAGAAAGATGGGATGCCTTCCGAGGCATCCCCAAGCATAGACACTGGAGTATCCTTGAATATATACTTGGGGTGCCTTGGAAATCCCCAATATTGAGCTCTTGCCTCTCCTCCTTTTCCTCATATCGAGACCTCCTCGATCTTCGAACACTTCATCCACACAAAAATCCAACAGAAAACTCGGTAAGATCTGTTAGTATAATAAAGCAAATCAGTACTCTAAGTACTGTTGCAAACCAATTCCTATTTTGTTTTTTCATTGTGTCTACTATAATATAACTTTTCCATTGCTTAATCCACTGATAAAAATTGATAGTTTCATCAAAACAAGTAAACTATGCATCAAAAACAGAATCTGTCAAAAACAGAACAGTCTGTAGAAATCTGAACATTCACCATACTTCTAATACCCCAAAAATTCTACCAAAATTAGGAAAAATAAAAAATTTGTATAGCAAGACATTTCAAAAAGAATCAGAACAATTTGATGTTCCAGTAAAAACATAAAATCGTGCACTACAGCCAAAGTTTCTGTCCTCCACTGTACAAACCAACAAGCATTGTAAACATCCTAAAGGCAAACCTTAGCACATTATTTTTATAATACAATGGAATTGTACAAGGGGATAATTTTTTTTGATGAAAAGTTTATGTAATTAAGATTCACAAAGTTTCCGTGAGCATGAACAAAGTTCAAGGAGCTCTCCCACTTTAACAATGCTCGTCTTTCTCACTTTTGCTTCCCTTTTTAAAAAGTTTTGGGTTCCCCTTTTTATTTTTTTGTTTTTAGACTATATAAAAGCACTCAACAGAAATAAATGACTCTCTAAAACTTCCGGGTTGTCTCCCTGGCAGCGCTTTCTTTAAAGCCATTAAGCTAGGCATATAGTGCTCAAGTAATGAATCCACCCGGATCCCAAGGTATATCAAAGCCAATTTTAATTAACAATGATTTGAATTTAGTAGTGAGCACAAAGTAATATATATCATGTAACAACGAAGTCTAACTCTCTTCCTATGCATCGGCATGTCATAAAAGAACAATTCATGCACGCATAGTAAAGGCCAATGCATAGAATAAATAGTTTCTTGCAATTTTATCATATTGGAAACATAGATAGGTGGAGATATAGTTCCTCTCTCATAATAATTGCAAGTAGGAGCAGCAAGCACATGCATATCACATTCATCAAAATTATCATGTGCAATGGTAAAAGGCAACCCATCAATATAATCCTTAATAAGCACAAACTTCTCCGATAAAGTGTAGTTGGGAGAATTCAAAAAGATAATAGGACTATCATGCGTGGGTGCAATAGCAACAATTTCATGTTTAACATAAGGAACTATAGCAAGTTCATCTCCATAAGCATCATTCATATTGGGATCTTGGCCACAAGCATAGCAAGCATCATGAAAAAGGGATATTTCAAGAGAATTAACGGGATCATAGCAATTATCATAGCAATCATCCTTCGATAAGCACGAAGGGAAATTAAACAATGTATGAGTTGATGAGTTACTCTCATTAGAAGGTGGGCATGGGTAGCTAATCTGCTCTTCCTCCTTTTGTTCTTCGCTCTCCTCATCATCTTTTTCATCCAGTGAGCTCACAGTTTCATCAATTTCTTCTTCCATAGACTCTTGCAAAATATTAGTCTCTTCTTGGACAGCGGAGACTTCCCCAATAAATGCATCAATATTGGGATTGAATTCATAATTCTCATAGCAATATTTAAGTATAGAAAACTTTTCAGGTCTATAAGCAGCATCATCAAGATTTTCACATGTTTTAAACAAAGATTCAATTTCATAAGCACCCATAAAAGCAACAAAGTTTTCTATTTGTTCCACATCATAGTAATCATATATACCATTAGCATAAGAAGCTAAGGTTTCATTATCATTAAATTTGCATGAAAAGGAAAGGTGTGGAGCTTTCATCCTAGAGCAACATGTATAATCATATCTCAAGCATAGTTCCCGAGCATACCAACGCAACATATAAATTTGATCCCATAATAGTTTCCCTTTTTGTGTCAAGCGATAATACCTAAAGTATTCACGTTGATCCAACGTGTCTCCCATAACATAATTGAATGGGGTTTTCTCAGGATTATCAAAGTAGTACATAATATCTTTCACATAATGTGCATCGAGGGTTTTAGGAGGTTCCCCATCTCCATGAGTAGCAAGTATACCTAGTTTTTTTGGTATTTCGTGTTCCATATCTATAACTAAAGATAGAGAACAACTAGGAACAGCAAATAAAAATTACTTAGTGATAAAGCAAACAAGCACACACAAGAATATTCACCCCACGCTATGACTCCCCGACAACGGCGCTAGAAAAAGGTCTTGATAACCCACAAGTGTAAGGGATCAATTGTAGCCTCTTTCGATAAGTAAGAGTGTTGAACCCAGCGAGGAGCTAAAGGTAGAACAAATATTCCCTCAAGTTCTATCGACCACCGATACAACTCTATGCACGATTAACGTTCGCTTTACCTAAAACAAGTATGAAACTAGAAGTACTTTGTAGGTGTTGTAGGATAGTTTTGCAAGATAATAAAGAGCACGTAAATAAAAACTAGGGGCTTTTTAGATAAAGACACAACTAAGTTAGTTTTAGTAGAGAGCTTTTTGTCACGAGAAAGTTATTTGTCCCTAGGCAATCGATAACTAGACCGGTAATCACTATTGCAATTTTATTTGAGGGAGAGGCATAAGCTAACATACTTTCCCTTCTGGGATCATATGCACTTATGATTGGAACTCTAGCAAGCTTCCGCAACTACTAAAGATCATTAAGGTAAAACCCAACCATAGCATTAAAAAGCATCAAGTCCCCTTTATCCCATACGCCACAACCCCCTTACTCGGGTTTATGCTTCTATCACTCAAGCAACCCACTATAAGCAAATCATGAACATATTGCAACACCCTACAACGGGAATCCCTCACGCTTACGCGACATGGAGGGCACAATAGGACAACACCAATAATAAAACATGCAACTCAAACCAATCACGATCATGAATTAACCCATAGGACAAAACGGGTCTACTCAAACATCATAGGATAGCCATACATCATTAGGAAATAATATATAGCATTGAGCACCATGTTTAAGTAGAGATTACAACGTGTAAAAGAGGGGTTACACCGTTGCATAGAGGAGGGAAGAGTTGGTGATGAAGGCGGTGAAGTTGTTGGTGTAGATCGCGGTGATGATGATGGCCCCCGGCGGTGTTCTGGCGCCACCATAAGCAAGGGGGAGAGAGCCCCCCTTCTTCTTCTTCTTCCTTGACCTTCTCCATAGATGGGAGAAGGGTTTCCCCTCTGGTCCTTGGCTCCCATGGCATGGGAGGGACGAGAGCCCCTCTGAGATTGGATCTGTCTCTCTGTCTCTCTCTGTTTCTGCGCTCTCTGATTCTGCCCTTTCACTGTTTCTTTTATATCCGGAGATCCGTAACTCTGATTGGATTGAAACCTTCGCCCAGATTTTTCTCCGAAAATTAGTTTTCTTGCGGCAAAAGAAGGGCATCAACCGCCTTATAGGGTGCCCACGAGGGTCAGGGGCGCGCCCCCTGCCTCGTGGCCCCCTCGGGCACCGTCTCACGTTGATTTTTCCTCCCAAAAATCATGAATATTCCAAAAATAATCTCCGTCCGTTTTTACACCGTTTGGACTCCGTTTGATATTGGGTTTCTACGAAACATAAAACATGCAACAAACAGGAACTGGCACTGGGCACTGGATCAATATGTTAGTCCTAAAAATAATATAAAAATTTGCCAAAAGTATTTGAAAGTTGTAGAATATTGGTATGGAACAATAAAAAATTATAGATACGACGAAGACGTATCACCCGGCCTTGAGCTTGTCCATGTCCATGGCCATGGTGGCCGGGCCTGGATGTGCAAGTGCTTTCTTGCAGCAAGGGTCCTGATTTGGCTTTTACAGTAGCAGAGACAAACTAAGGTGGTGCTCGGTGGCGGCAATGTAGATGAGTTTTTGCAACAGCGGCGGAGAATGACGACTATGCTCAATGGCGGTGACTTTTTTAGCAGTATCACCTCTATTGTAAAGAAATATTATTGCAACATCAGCTATGTTGCAAAGTGGTGCTGAACGGGCGACATTTTTGCAACATCATCTCCGTTGCAAATGCTTTTCAGCATCACCTATGTTGCAAAGTTCTCTGCAGCTCACCTTCGTTGCAAATGCTTTTGCAACATCACCTATGTTGCAAAGTTCTCCGTAATATCACCTTTGTTGCGATGGTGAAGGGTGCCGCTGGATAACGACAGGATAGCTCGCGACCCGACGGATCCGCCTAGCATGCCCTATAGACGAATAGACACTTTGTTACTGATTTGTTTCAGTCTAGTCCAACACATGACAAAATTAGAGAAAAATATTCTATATCTAAATAGCTAGACCCCACTAACTATTTATCTCAACATGCAAGCATGCCACATCATCACACAATGTGCATGAGAAAAGGCCCACCCCCACTACCATAGTCTCTCAACATGCAAGCATGCCACTTCATCATAACATGCATGGAAAAAGACCCATCTCAATATGCAAACATACATGAGAGTTTTCATTCTATTATGGTATATATATTTAAAAAATATTTAAACTATACAATAATCAAACATAATAAATTATATGTATTTTTAGTTTTAGCATTTTATATTATTACTTCAACTATTCTTGTTTCATACAATGAATCACATTGAAATATGTTCTAAAATATTCCCGCAACAACGTGCAAGGTATCATCTAGTTTAGTGAAAATTCTCAATTTATATTCAATTTAGGAAAATTTGTCACTTTTTACCACATTTTATCCCCCCCCCATGTTTTGATGCTTGCTTCACATTCCACTTCCGCGGTTCTTTTTTTCCTTGGGTTTTGTTTTTGTATTGTAGCAAACCGATCAACTCGAACCAAACTGATGTAGTCAAACCTACTGTACTCATGTGAACGCACGCGAGCTGGTCCGAACCAATGCAGGTGCTATCTCTTTGGAAATCATCAATTCCATGTAAGGTTCATATTTTCTGCTGGAGAGTGTTACAAGGGATCATCGTGCTTAAAGAGCCATCCTAACTAATATGCATGTTGGCTTAAACGACGCATGTCCGATCTACCACCAAGGCACAACATTTGACACCTCTTGATCCACTGCGTGCATGCAAGGGGCTTGTGGACCAGACTGGGTATGATGGATATCATTGACCACTCACTGCTGGTGGATAGATCTGGTTCGGTTATTTTTTAGCATTTACTTTCACTACCGGACAACCATTTTCTTATAGACCCAAGTATAAATTTTACAGAAGCTCTTCAGTGGGAGGCTTATATTTAGGTGGATTGGGAGGCAAGTGACACATAATGAACTAATGCCACCTTCATGGAGATGGCCGATCTCTGTTCTTTCTATAGCAAGAAACTTCCAGGCCGCTACAGCAAGATCGCGTGACATGCCTCAAACAAAATGGTGCAAGCCAGACCCAATATTTGCAAAATTAAATGTTGAAGTTGCTTTCTTTGCAGATGAAGGAAGTGGTGCAACAGCTACTGTCCTCAGAGATGATAAGGGTCAGTTTATCACCGCGCATTGTAAGATCATTCTAGTTCCAGCTAGTGCAATTACCACATAAGCGACGGCTACGAGTGATGGCTTGGACTTTGTCAACTCTCTTGGTTTCAATTGGATTGAAGCGGAGTTTGATTCACTTCAAGTAATTAATTTTTATTTTGGTCATACAAGATGCTGGAATGAAGCTGCAGCACCATTTGTAGAATGTGTGGACATACATACTGCAATTGGGATGGTTATGTTTAAGCATTGTTTTTGTTCATGTAATCAAGTGGCTCATGTGCTAGCTAACTATATTGTTTATAATAAGTCTACTATTACTTGGTTGGATGATCCTCCTGAATTTTTTGTTGGCAAACTCGTAGACGATGTAAACATTTTTGTGATTCAATAAAGCTAGGCAGGATGGCCTTCTCTAAATAAATACAGGCGCTCTTGCTACTTGTGAGCTGCGTTGGGATTTTCTCGAAGAGGAGAGGATGATGTAGTACAGTAGAGATAAGTATTTCCTCAATTAAGAACCACGATTATCAATTCAGTAGGAGAACCACGCGAAACCTCATGAATAACACCCACACACAAAAGAACAAATAATTGCACCCAATGCGATCAAGGGGGTTGTCAATGCCCTCAGCGGTTAATTGCAAGGGTCAAATCTGATAATGGTAGATAGATAAACAAAAACACAAAATAAAAGAATGGTAAATAAATTGCAGCAAGGTATTTTTGGACTTTTAATATATGGTGAAGGTAGACCGGGGGGTCATAGTTTTCACTAGAGTCTTCTCTCTCGAACAAAAAGCATACGGTAGTAAACAAATTACTATTGGGAAATTGATAGAAAAGCGCATAGTTATGATGATATTCGATGCAATGATCATGTATATAGGCATCACGTCCGAGACAAATAGACTGACTCTTGCCTGCATCTACTAGTGTTACTCCACACATCGACCGCTATACAACATGCATCTAGAGTATTAAGTTCATAAAGAACAGAGTAATGCCTTAAGCAAGATGACATGATGTATACAGAGTAAATCCAACTAATATGAATAGAAAAATGTGTCTTGTCCCCTACTTGTCACTGGGATATAGAGCACCACAAGACTGAACCCATTACAAAGCACCTCTCCCATTGCAAGATAAATCAAATCTAGTTGGCCAAACCAAACGAATAAATCACAGAGAAATACAAAGCTATAACAATCATGCATATAAGAATTCAGAGAAGACTCAAATATTTCTCATGAATAATCTGATCATAAACCCACAATTCATCGGATCCCAACAAACTCACTGCAATAGAAGATTACATCGAATAGACCTCCAAGAACATCAAGTAGAACATTGTATTGAAGATCAAAGAGAGAGAAGAAGCCATCTAGCTACTAGCTATGGACCCGTAGGTCTGTGCTAAATTACTCACATCATCGTAAGGGCAGCAAGGTTGATTCCCCCTTCGGCAGAGTACTGCTACTTCTTGAGCTTGCATTGGTTTTTCCCTTGAAGAGGAAATGGTGATGCAGCAAAGTAGAGATAAGTATTTTCCTCAGTTTGAGAACCAAGGTATCAATCCAGTAGGAGGAACACACAAGTCCCCAATAGATGCACCTGCACAAAAAAACAAGTACTTGCACCCAACGCGAAAATGGGTTGTCAATCTCATCACGGTCACTTGCAAGGATGAGATCTGATAGAGATTGATATAAAAGATAAATAAAAGTGCAAAATAAGGTAAAGTTAAATAAATTGTAGCAAGGTATTTTTGAGTTTTTGGTTTTATAGATCTGAAAATAATATGATAAAAATAGATCCGAGGGCCATATGTTTCACTAGAGGCTTCTCTATTGAAAGAACACATACAGTGGGTAAACAAATTATTGTTGAGCAATTGATAGAAAAGCACATAGTTATGACGATATCCAAGGCAATGATCATGAACATAGACATCACGTCCGTGACAAGTAGACCGACTCCTGCATGCATCTACTACTATTACTCCACACATCAACCACTATCCAACATGCATCTAGTGTATTAAGTAACAAGAACAGAGTAACGCCTTAAGCAAGATGACATGCTGTAGAGGGATAGATCCAGTTAATATAGTAAAACCCCATCTTTTTATCCTTAGTGGTAACAATATAAATACGTGCCTCGCTACCCCTTCTGTCACTAGGTGAGGACACCGCAAGATTGAACCCACTACAAAGCACCTCTCCCATTGCAAGAAAAATCAATCTAGTTGGCCAAACCAAATCAATAGATCGGAGAGAAACAATCTTAATCATGTGTAAAAGAGTTCAGAGAATACTCAAATAATATCCATAGATAATTTGATCATAAACCAACATCGGATCTCAACAAACACACCGCAAAAGAAGATTACATCGAATAGAACTCCAAGAACATCAAGGAGAACATTGTGTTGAAAATCAAAGAGAGAGAAGAAGCCATCTAGCTACTAGCTATGGACCCGTAGGTGTGTGGTAAACTACTCACACATCACCGGAAGGGCAACAAGGTTGATGAAGAATCCCTCCGTGATAGAATCCCCCTCCGGTAGAGTGCCGGAAAAGGCCCCTAGATGGGATCTCACAAGAACAGAAGCTTGCGGCAGCAGAAAAGTATTTTTGGCGTGCCCTCTTGTGTACGGGGAATATCTGAGTATTTATGGAGTTGGAATTAGGGTTAGAGGTGCCATGAGCGACCCACAAGCCTGGGGGGCGCGCGCCTCCAGGGCTTGTGGCCCTCTCGTGGCTAGGTGTCTTGTGGTCCAAGAAAAATTGTCAAAAAGTTTCATTCCATTCGGACTTCGTTTGATATTGATTTTCTGTAAAAGACAAAAACAATGAAAAAACAACAACTGGCAGTTGGCACTAGGTTAATAGGTTAGTCCTAAAAAATGATATGAAATAACACCATAATGTAGATAAAACATTCAAGATGTATAATATAATAGCATGGAAGAGTAAAAAAATTATAGATATGTTGGAGACGTATCAAGCATCCCCAAGCTTAATTCATGCTTGTCCATGAGTAGGTAAATGATAAAAACATAATTTTTGATGTCAAATGCTACCTAACATCTTTATCATGCAATCTTTCTTTATTGTGGGATGAATATTCAGATCCATAATATTCAAAACAAAAGCTTAATATTGCAATAAAAACAATACTACTTCAAGCATACTAATAAAGCAATCATGTCTTCTCAAAATATCATGGCTAAAGAAAGTTATCCCAACAAAATCATATAATATTGTCATGCTCTATCTTCATCACACAAAGTATTTATCATGCACAACCTCGATGACAAGCCAAGCAATTGTTTCATACTTTTGATGTTCTCAAGCTTTATCAATTGTGTGGAGAAGACAAAAAAGGAGAAACTCTCACATTGATGAGGCTGGTCAATGGGCTATGGAGATGCCCATAAATTGATGTCAATGCAAGGAGTAGGGATTGCCATGCAACGAATGCACTAGAGCTATAAGTGTATGAAAGCTCAAAAGAAAACTAAGTGGGTGTGCATCCAACTTGCTTGCTCAGGAAGACTTAGGGCAATTTGAGGAAGCCCATCACTGGAATATGCAAGCCAAGTTCTATGAATATATGAAAGTGACAAAATATGAAAGTGACAAAATATGAGACTCTATATATGAAGAAAATGGTGCTACTTTGAAGCACAAGTGTGGAAAAGGATGGTAACATTGTCCCTTCTCTCTTTTTCTCTCATTTTTTTTCTTCTTTTTTTCTTTCCTTTTTTTCTTTTGGGCTCTTTGGCCTCTTTTTTTTCCTTTTTTTAATTATTTTTCGTCCGGAGCCTCATCCCGACTTGTGGGGGAATCATAGCCTCCATCATCCTTTCCTCACATGGGACAATGCTCTATTAATGATGATCCTCACACTTTTATTTACTTTACAACTCAAGAATTACAACTCGATACTAGAACAAAAATATGACTCTATATGAATGCCTCCGGCTGTGTACTGAGATGTGCAACGATCTAGCATGACATGTATAAAAATAATATGAACGGTGGCCAAGCCACATATACTATGTCAACTATAAGATCATGCAAAGCAATATGACAATGATGGCATGTGTCACAATAAAATGGAATGGTGGAAGTTGCATGGCAATATATCTCGGAATGGCTTTTGAAATGCCATAATAGGTAGGCATGGTGGCTGTTTTGACGAAGATATAAGGTGTCTTATGTGTGAAAGAGTGTATCATATCACGGGGTTTGGATGCACCGGCGAAGTTTGCACCAACTCTCAAGGTGAGAAAGGGCAATGCATGGTACCAGAGAGGCTAGCAATGATGGAAGGGTGAGAGTGCGTATAACCCATGGACTCAACATTGGTCATAAAGAACTCACATACTTATTGCAAAAGTTTATTATCCCTCTAAACAAAGTACTAATACGCATGATCCTAGGGGGATAGATTGGTAGGAAAAGACCATCGCTGTCCTCGACCGCCACTTATAAGGAATAAAATCAAAAATAAATCATGCTCCAACTTCATCGCATAACGAAAGACCATACGTGCATGCTTCAGGAATCACAAACCTTAACAAAAGTATTCTTACTAATCCACAATTACTAACTATAATGACTTTAATATCACCATCTTTATATCTCAAAACAAATGCAAGGAATCAAACTTCTCATATATTCAATGATCTTCATGAAAGTTTTTATTATATCCCTCTTGAATACTCGCAAATTGCCATACTATTTTTTAAGACTCTCAAAATAATATAAGTGAAGCATGAGCGTTCATCAATTTCTTCAAAATAAAACCACCTCCATGCTCTAAAAAGATATAAGTGAAGCACTAGAGCAACTGCCTAGCTCAAAAGATATAAGTGAAGCACATGGAGTATTCTAATAAATTCATGATTAATGTGTGTCCCTCTCAAAAGGTGTGTACAACAAGGATGATTGTGGCAAACTAAAAAGCAAATAAAGCAAAGACTCATATAACACATGGCGCTCCAAGCAAAACACATATCATGTAGCGAATAAAAATATAGCCTCAAGTAATTTACCGATGGATTGAAGACAAAAGAGGGGATGCCATCCGGGGCATCCCCAAGCTTAGATTCTTGGTTATTCTTGAATATTACCTTGGGGTTCCTTGGGCATCCCCAAGCTTAGGCTCTTGCCACTCCTTATTCCATAGTCCATCGAAACTTAGCCCAAAAATTGAAAACTTGACAACACAAAACTCAACAAAAAACTCATGAGCTCCATTAGTATAATAAAAGCAAATCACCACTTAGGTACTGTTGTGAACTCATTCTAAATTCATATTAGCATTATATCTACTGTATTCCAACTTCACCATGGTTCATACCCTCCGATACTACCCATAGATTCATCAAAATAAGAGAACAATGCATAGAAAACAGAATCTGTCAAAAACAGAACAGTCTGCGAAGATCTGAATATTACTCATACTTCTGTAACTCCAAAAATTCTGAAAAATGAGGACAACATAGGCAATTTGTATATCAATCTTGTGTAAATTTCAGCATTTTATCACGCTCCAGTGAATTTTAACAATTCTGCCCCTGGGTACAAAAGTTAATGTTTTTCAGCAAAATCAAATCAAGTATCACCCAAGATCATCCCAGAGGTCTTACTTGGCTCAAACACTAATAAGAACACTAAAACAGAATTATTAGAGAAGTAATATTGCATAAACTCATAAAAAAAGAAAATAAAAATATTAGGTTGTCTCCCAACAAGCGCTTTTCTTTAAAGCCTTTTGGCTAGGTGTTGATAATTTTAATGATGCTCACATAAAATACAAAAGTTGAAGAACAAAGAGAGCATCATACAACATGTGAAAAACAAGTTTAAGTCTAACATACTTCCTATGCATAGGCGTTTTATAAGCAAACAAATTATCAAGAGAAAATTAGCATATGCAAGGAAGAAGAATAAAACATTGACAATCTCAACATGAAGAGAGGTAATTTAATAACATGAAAAAATTTGCACAACCATATTTCCCTCTCTCATAATAATTACATGTGGGATCATATTAAAATTCAACAATATAGGTATCACATAACATATTCTCTACATGATCCACATGCATGCGAAGTTGACAATCTTCCAAAATAGTGGGATTATAATCAAATAAAGTCATGACCTCTCCAAGCCCACTTTTATAAAAAAATCATAAGATTGATCATTCTCCAAAGTTGTGGGATCATTATTACTTAAAGTTGGAACTCTTCCAAACCCACTTTCACTATTATCGCAAACATATTCATCATGGGGCTTAAATAAAATTTCAAGATCATAAGAAGAATCACCCCAATCATGATCACTGCAATAAGTAGTGGACATATCAAAATTAGCATCCCCTAGCTTGGGGTTTTGAATATTATTAGCATAATTGACATTAATAGAATTTTCAAATACACGAATTTCGAGCAAAACTTCATAAAGATAATCTAGTGCACTCAATTCACTAGAAATTGGTTCATCATTGTTGGATCTTTCAAAAAGATTAGCAAGTGGATGAGGATCCATGAACCTTTTCCTTCTGATTTGAAATAAACATAAAATTATGCCAAGCGAACAAGCAAACAAACCAAGTAAGACATCAAGGCAAATGGAAAGAAGGCAAATAAAAAGGTAAATATTTCTATATTTTTCTGAAAATATTTAAGAAGTGGAGGAGAGGAAAACGAGAGGCAAATGGAAAATAATGTAGATGCAAGAGATGAGAGTTTATGATAGGTACTTGGTAGGCTGGATGTAGATCCTCCCCGGCAAGGGCACCAGAAATTCTTCCTGCTACTTCTTGAGCTTGCATTGCTTTTTCCCTTGAAGAGGAAAGGGTGATGCAGTAAAGTAGAGATAAGTATTTCCCTCAGTTTGAGAACCAAGGTATCAATCCAGTAGGAGGAACACACAAGTCCCCAATAGATGCACCCGCATAAACAAACAAGTACTTGCACCCAACGCTAAAAAGGGGTTGTCAATCCCTTCACAATCACTTCACAGTCACTTGCAAGGATGAGATCCGATAGAGATTGATATAAAATATAAATAAACTGCAATGATTAGGGACCATTGTTTTCACTAGTGGGTTCTCTCGAGTAATTGATAGAAAAGCGCATAATTATAATGACATCTAAGGCAATGATCATGAACATAGGCATCACGTCCGTGTCAAGTAGACCGACTCCTCCATGCATTTACTACTATTACTCCACACATCTACCACTATCTAGCGTGCATCTAGAGTATTAAGTTCATAAGAACGAAGTAATGCATTAAGCAAGATGACATGATGTAGAGGGATAAACTCAAGCAATATGATATAAACCCCATCTTTTTATCCTCGATGGCAACAATACAATACATGCCTTGCCGTCCCTACTGTCACTTGGAAAGGACACCACAAGATTGAACCCAAAGCTAAGCACTTCTCCCATGGCAAGAAAGATCAATCTAGTAGGCCAAACTAAACCGATAATTCGAAGAGACTTGCAAAGATATCAAATCATGCATATAAGAATTCAGAGAAGAACCAAATAATATTCATAGATAATCTTGATCATAAATCCACAATTCATCGGATCTCAGCAAACACAACACAAAAGAGTATTACATCGAATAGATCTCCAAGAACATCAAGGAGAACTTTGTATTGAGAATCAAAGAGAGAGAAGAAGCCATCTAGCTGATAACTATGGACCCGAAGGTCTGTGGTAAACTACTCACGCTTCATCGGAGAGGCAATGGTGTTGATGTAGAAGCCCTCCGTGATCGATTCCCCCTCCAGTAGATCGCCGAAAAAGGCCCCAAGATGGGATCTCACGGGTACAGAAGGTTCCGGCGGAGGAAAAGTGGTTTCGTGGCTCCCGCTGATGTTTTTAGGGTATAAGAGTATATATAGGCGAAAGAACTAGGTTGGTGGAGCTATGAGGAGCCCACGAGGGTGGGGGCGCGCCTACCCCCTGGGCGTGCCCTCCTGCTTCGTGGCCTCCTTGTTATGTCTCCCACTTCAACTCCAAGTCTTCTGGTTTGCTTTCGTTCCAAGAAAGATCATCGCAAAGGTTTCATTCCGTTTGGTATTCCTTTTCTGCAAAACTCTAAAATAGTCAAAAAAGCATAAACTGGCACTGGGCCTTCGGTTAATAGGTTAGTCCCAAAAATAATATAAAAGAGCATATTAAAGCCCATTAAACATCCAAAATAGATAATATAATAGCATGGAACAATAAAAAATTACAGATACATTGGATAGGTATCATGTAGAATGGGAGTTTTGGTACGTAGTTTACTTACAAATGTGGATTGAAGAAATCAGGGCAAGTCCTCATGTCTAAAAAAATTAGGCTGATAATTTCTTATAACTATTATCCAGTTCCAGAAGAAAGAGAAAATAATATTGGATGTTAAAAGTCTGGCACTTGTCGAGCTTTTCTATCAATTGATCCTTTATAAATTGGAAGGGTTGTTTACAAGGGCTTTTTCCTTAATGACCCACTCAAGCAGGATGATCGTCGTTCATATTGTACAATTCTATAGACCAACATATCTAGTTTGCTATGCAATTTGTTCTTGTAGGTCACCACATGCTATCTAGTTTGTCTATACATTGCAATATTTGAACTACTTTACATTGGTGTAATATTCAGTGATATGAAATTGCATATTATCTTGATCGTATACGCGATGTGTTTGTAGGTCATGGCCAATTCTGGAGGCAACAACAAGTCAGTGTGCAATGTGGACATGGCCAACAATGATTTCTTAGACACTTATGAGTATGTCATCAAGAGCGTGCAAGGGGAAAATGTCGAGCTAAAGGGGGAGATTAAAGAGCTGCGCAAGGAGACTAGTCAGCTCATTCAAGAGACTAATCAGCTTAGGGACGAGAGGGTTAAGCTCGTTGAGGATAAACTGAAGGAGGATAGGAGACTCCTTAGGGATGAGAGGATTGGCCTGAAGATGGACATAGATCATTTCAGAAGAGAAGAAGAGGGGGATAGAAAGAAGCTTCGCCAGCTGGGCATTCTCCTTGATGAAGATTAGTTTTTTAAGTAGCCAGCTAGTTTATCTTATTAGTTGATGATGATTGAGTAACTAGAGTACTTGATGAGCAACTTTTGTGAAGTTTAATATCAACATGTTAAGTTCATGAGCCTCTTCTGTAATGATTATCAATTAAGTTAGTACATAGTGTTGATGAGTATATTATGTTCATTAGTATCTATTAGGTAAGTAGTTAGTGTTGATGATCAATTTTTTTATTACCAAAAAACCTTTTATTGGAGTTGGACAAGTAGGCACGCCAGAGTTACGATGAACTTGGTGTTGGCGTCGGACTGGTGACACGCCAGCACCATGTATGATACTGCTGATGTGTCTTCTAATGCCACCACTATTTTTTAGCAATGGCGGCATATTAGTGGCGTCGTGTGCCTACGCCAGCAAGGCAGTTTTTGGCACGCCATAGCTAGGCTTTTCTCCACTAGTGAATATTTGGGAATTTATAGGGGTGGAATTATGTCAAGAGGTGCCATGAGGGGCCCACAAGTCTGGGGCGCGCTTCCCGAGCTTGTCGCTCCCTCGTGGCCCTTCAGGTCTTCTCCCGAACCTTCTAGGGTCCCTTCTGGTCCAGAAAAAACAATCTGAAGTTTTTTCTCTGTTTGGACTCTGTTTGAATTGATTTTCTGAAAAACCAAAAACATCAACTGGCACTGGGTGCTAGGTTAATAGGTTAGTCCCAAAAAAATGATATATAATTGCATATAAAACATGCAAGATTGATACAATAATGGCATGGAACAATCAAAATTATATATACGTTGGAGATGTATCAAGCATCCCCAAGATTAATTCCTGCTCATCCTCGTGTAGGTAAATGAAAAAAAAAATTGATGTGGAATGCTACTTAATATGTTCATCATGTAGTCTTTCTTTTATGGTGTGAATATTTAGATCCGAATGATTCAAACCGATAGTCTACAATTTGACATAAAGACATCAATACTCAGGCATACCAACAACTATCATGCCTCTCGAAAAATGCTAAAGAATGCTATCCTTAAAAAATCATATAGCCTTGTCATGCTTCATCTTTTACCACAAAGTATAAATCATGCACTACCCTGGTGTCAGCTAAGCAATTGGTTAATACGTTTTAACGCGCTTTAGCTTTTTCAACCCCCACACAATACACGAGCGCAAGCCATGGATATAGCACTATGGGTGGAATAGAGTATGGTGGTAGAGATTGATATAGAGAAGACAAAAAAGGAGAAAGTCTCACATTGACGAGGCTAATTAGCGGGCTATGGAGACGCCCATGAATTCATGTCAATGCAAGGAGTAGGGATTGGCATTCAATGGATGCACTAGGAGCTATAAGTGTATGAAAGCTCAAAATTGAAACTAAGTGGGTGTGCATCCAACTTTCTTGCTCTAGAAGACCTCGTGCATTTGAGGAAGCCCATTATGGGAATATACAAGCCAAGTTCTATAATGAAAAATTCCCACTAGTTATATGAAAGTGACTACATAGGAGACTCTCTAATTGAAAAACATGGTGATACTTTGAATCACAAGCATGGAAAAAGATAGTAACATTGCCCCTTCTCTCTTTTTCTCTCATTTTTTGGTGGGTGCTTTTTGGCCTCTTTTATTTTATTTCCTCACTTGGGACATTGCTCTAATAATGAATGATGATCATCACACTTCTATTTAACTACAACTCAAAATTACAACTCGATACAAGAACAAAATATGACTCTATATGAATGCCTCTGACAGTGTACTAGGATGTGCAATGATCTAGTGTAACATTATAAAAAATGATGAACGGTGGCTGAGCCACAAATGTTATGTGAGCTATAATATCATGCAAAGCAATATGACAATGATGATGTGTGTCATAATAACAGAACGGTGGAAGTTGCGTGGCAATATATATCGGAATGGTATGGAAATGCCATGATAGGTGGGTATGGAGGCTGTTTTGAGGAAGATATAAGGAGGTTTATGTGTGATAGAGCATATCATATCACGGGGTTTGGATGCACCAATGAAGTTTGCACCACATCTCGAGGTGAGAAAGGGCAATTCATGGTACCAGAGAGGCTAGCAAATGGTGGAAAGGTGAGAGTGCTATAATCCATGGACTCATATTAGTCATAAAGAACGCACATACTTATTGCGAAAGTCTATTGGCCCTAAAAGCAAAGTACTACTACGCATGCCCCTAGGGGGAGGTTGGTAGGATTTAACATCACACGCCCCTGACCTTCATGCAAAGGAAGACACTCAATAATAAATCGTGCTCCAACTTCATAGCATAACGAGAGACTATACGTGCATGCTTTGGGAATCACAAACCTTAACACCAATATTCTTACTAAACCACAATCATTCACTAGTACCTCCCACATATTACTGATGTCTACTACACAACCTTCTTCTTGTAGATGTTGTTGGGCCTCCAAGTGTAGGGGTTTGTAGGACAGTAGCAAATTTCCCTCAAGTGGATGACCTAAGGTTTATCAATTCGTGGGAGGCGTAGGATGAAGATGGTCTCTCTCAAAAAAACCTGCAACCAAATAACAAAGAGTCTCTTGTGTCCCCAACACACCCAGTACAATGGTAAATTGTATAGGCGCACTAGTTCGGCGAAGAGATGGTGATACAAGTGCAATATGGATGGTAGATATAGGTTTTTGTAATCTGAAATTATAAAAACAGCAAGGTAACTAGTGATAAAAGTGAGCATAAACGGTATTGTAATGCTAGGAAACAAGGCCTAGGGTTCATACTTTCACTAGTGCAAGTTCTCTCAACAATAATAACATAATTAGATCATATAACAATCCCTCAACATGCAACAAAGAGTCACTCCAAAGTCACTAATAGCGGAGAACAAACGAAGAGATTGTTGTAGGGTACAAAACCACCTCAAAGTTATCCTTTCTGATCGATCTATTCAAGAGTCCGTAGTAAAATAACACGAAGCTATTCTTTCCGTTTGATCTATCATGGAGTTCGTACTAGAATAACACCTTAAGACACAAATCAACCAAAACCCTAATGTCACCTAGATACTCCAATGTCACCTCAAGTATCCGCGAGTATGATTATACGATATGCATAACACAATCTCAGATTCATCTATTCAACCAACACAAAGAACTTCAAAGAGTGCCCCAAAGTTTCTATCGGAGAGTCAAGACAAAAACGTGTGCCAACCCCTATGCATAAGTTCACAAGGTCACTGAACCCCCAAGTTGATCACCAAAACATACATCAAGTAGATCACATGAATATCCCATTGTCACCACAGATAAGCACATGCAAGACATACATCAAGTGTTCTCAAATCCTGAAAGACTCAATTTGATAATATAACTTCGAAGGGAAAACTCAATCCATTGCAAGAGAGTAGAGGGGGAGAAACATCATAAGATGCAACTATAATAGCAAAGCTCGCGATACATCAAGATCGTGCCAGCTCAAGAACACGAGAGAGAGAGAGAGAGATCAAACACATAGCTACTGGTCCATACCCCAAGCCCCGAGGGTGAACTACTCCCTCCTCGTCATGCAGAGCGCCGGGATGATGAAGATGGCCACCGGTGAAGGATCCCCCCTCCGGCAGGGTGCCGAAACAGGGTCCCGATTGGTTTTTGGTGGCTACAGAGGCTTGCAATGACGGAACTCCCGATCTATTGTGTTCCTGGATGTTTTCGGGGTATAAGGATATATATAGGTGAAAGAAGTCGGCCAGGGGAGCCACGAGGGGCCCACGAGGGTGGGGGGCGCGCCAGGGGGTAGGGTGCGCCCTGGACCCTCGTGGCCACTTCGAAGCTTCCCTGACGTCTACTCCAAGTCTCCTGGATTGCTTCCATTCCAAAAGTAACTCCCCCGAAGGTTTCATTTCGTTTGGACTCCGTTTGATATTCCTTTTCTTCGAAACACTGAAATAGGCAAGAAAACATCAATTTGGGCTGGGCCTCCGGTTAATAGGTTAGTCCCAAAAATAATATAAAAGTGCTTAGTAAAGCCCATAAACATCCAAAATAGGTAATATAATAGCATGGAACAATCAAAAATTATAGATACGTTGGAGACGTATCAAGCATCCCCAAGCTTAATTCCTTCTCGTCCTCGAGTAGGTAAATGATAAAAACAGAATTTTTGATGTGGAATGCTACCTAGCATATTTGTCAATGTAATTTTCTTTATTGTGGCATGAATGTTCAGATCCAAATGATTCAAGATAAAAGTTCATATTAACATAAAAATAGTAATACTTCAAGCATACTAACAAGTAATCATGTCTTATCAAAATAACATAGCCAAAGAAAGCTTATCCCTACAAAATCATAATTTAGGCTATGTTTCATTTTCGTCACACAAAATACTCCCATCATGCACAACCCTGGTTTCATCCAAGCAATTGGTTCATAATTTTTAACGCGCTTCAGCTTTTTTCAACTCTCACGCAATACATGAGCGTAAGCCATGGATATAGCACTATGGGTGGAATAGAATATGATGATGGAGGTTGTGTGGAGAACACAAAAAAGGAGAAAGTCTCACATTGACGAGGCTAATATACATTCTATGGAGATGCCCATCAATTGATGTCAACATGAGGAGTAGGGATTGCCATGCAACGGATGCACTAGAGCTATAAATGTATGAAAGCTCAACAAAAGAAACTAAGTGGGTGTGCATCCAACTTGCTTGCTCACGAAGACCTAGGGCATTTTGAGGAAGCCTATCGTTGGAATATACAAGCCAAGTTCTTTAATGAAAAATTCCCACTAGTATATGAAAGTGACAAAATAAGAGACTCTCTATCATAAGGATCATGGTGCTACTTTGAAGCACAAGTGTGGAAAAGGATAGTCACATTATCCCCTCTTTTTTTGGGCCTTCCCTTTTTTTATTTGGCCTTTCTCTTTTTTTATTTGCCCTTTCTCCTTTTTTTTGCCTTTCTTTTCAAGGGACAATGCTCTAATAATTATGATCATCACACTTCTATTTACTTACAACTCATGAATTACAACTCAATACTAGAACAAAATATGACTCTATATGAGTGCCTCCGGCGGTGTACCGGGATATGCAATGAATCAATAGTGACATGTATGAAAAATTATGAAGGTGGCTTTGCCACAAATACGATGTCAACTATATGATCATGCAAAAGCAATATGACAATGATGGAGCGTGTCATAATAAACGGAACGGTGGAAAGTTGCATGGCAATATATCTCGGAATGGCTATGGGAATGCCATAGTAGATAGGTATGGTGGCTGTTTTGAGGAAGATATAAGGAGGTTTATGTGTGATGGAGCGTATCATATCACGGGGTTTGGATGCACCGACGAAGTTTGCACCAACTCTCAAGGTGAGAAAGGGCAGTGCACGATATCGTAGAGGCTAGCAATGATGGAATGGTAAGAGTGCGTATAATCCATGGACTCACATTAGTCATAAAGAACTCATATACTCATTGCAAAATTTTATTAGCCCTCTAAGCAAAGTACTACTACGCATGCTCCTAGGGGAAGGGTTGGTAGGAGTTAACCATCGCGCGATTGCGACCTCCACTCATAAGGAACGCAATCAAAAGAGCACCCCATGCTACAAATTTGTTACACAACTTTTACCATACGTGCATGCTACAGGACTTGCCAACTTCAACACAAGTTTTCCTCAAATTCACAACTACCGAACTAGCATGACTCTAATATTACCATCCTCATATCTCAAAACAATCATCAAGCATCAAATTGATCATAGTATTCAATGCACTTTCTATGATAGTTTTTATTATATCCAACTTAGATGCCCATCATTCTAGGACCAACTTTATAACCATAGCAAATACCATGCTGTTATAAAATAATCCAAAAATAATATAAGTGAAGCATGAAAGATCAATAATTTCTACAAAATAAAACCACCGCCGTGCTCTAAAAAGATATAAGTGAAGCACTAGAGCAAAATTGCCTAGCTCAAAAGATATAAGTGAAGCGCATAGAGTATTCTAATAAATTCCGAATCATGTGTGTCTCTCCCAAAAGGTGTGTACAGCAAGGATGATTGTGTTAAACTAAAAAGCAAAGACTCATATCATACAAGACGCTCCAAGCAAAACACATATCATGTGGTGAATAAAAATATAGCTCCAAGTAAAGTTACCGATAGACGAAGACGAAAGAGGGGATGCCTTCCGGGGCACCCCCAAGCTTAGGATTTTGGTTGTCCTTGAATATTAACTTGGTGTGCCTTGGGAATCCCCAAGCTTAGCCTCTTACCACTCCTTATTCCATAGTCCATCGAATCTTTACCCAAAACTTGAAAACTTCACAACACAAAACTCAACAGAAAACTCATAAGCTCCATTAGTATAAGAAAATAAATCACCACTTAGGTACTGTTGTGAACTCATTCTTAATTCACATCGGTGTAATATATACTGTATTCCAACTTCTCTATGGTTCATACCCTCCAATACTACTCACAGATTCATAAAAATAAGAAAACAACACATAGAAAACACAATCTGTCAGAAACAGAACAGTCTGTAGTAATATGTATCAAACGTATACTTCTGTAACTCCAAAAATTCTGAAATAAATTTGTTGACCTGAGGAATTTGTCTATTAATAATCTTAAAAAAGAATCAACCTAAAATAACTCTCCATTAAAAAATGGCAGCTAATCTTATGAGCGCTAAAGTTTCTGTTTTTTACAGCAAGATCATAAAGACTCCACCCAAGTCTTCCCAAAGGTTCTACTTGGAACAAACACTAATTAAAACATAAAAACACATATAAATAGAGGCTAGATGAATTATTTATTACTAAACAGGATCAAAAACAAAAGGACAAAAATAAAATTGGGTTGCCTCCCAACAAGCGCTAATGTTTAACGCCCCTAGCTAGGCATGATGATTTCATTGATGCTCACATAAAAGATAAGAATTGAAACATAAAGAGAGCATCATGAAGAATATGAATAGAACATTTAAGTATAACCACTTCCTATGCATAAGGATTTTGTGAGCAAACAACCTACGGGAACAATAATCAACTAGCATAGGAAGGCAAAACAAGCATAACTTCAAAATTTTCAACACATAGAGAGGAAACTTGATATTATTGCAATATGTAGAAGCATATGGTCCTCTCTCATAATAATTTTCAGTAGCATAATGAATGAATTCAACCATATAACCAGCACCTAAAGCATTCTTTTCATGATCTACAAGCATAGAATTTTTATTACTCTCCACATAAGCAAAATTCTTCTCATTCAGAATAGTGGGAGTATCATAAGAGACTCGAATACTAAAAATTGTTTCCATATTAAAAGAGTAATGTTTAGAAAAAGGGTAATCATAATCATGACAAGTTTTACAAATATAATCATCGCTACTTTTTATAGAATAAGTTTCATCACAATAATCATCATAAGTAGCAACTTTGTTCTCATCATAATCAATTGAAACCTCTTCCAAAATAGTGGATTCATCACTAAATAAAGTCATGACCTCTCCAAAACCACTTTCATAAATATTACAAGATTCAAAATCCTCCAAAATAGTGGGATCCTTACTTCCTAAAGTTGACACTCTTCCAAACCCACTTTCATCAATATAACCATCATAAATAGGAGGCATGCTATCATCATAATAAATTTGCTCGCGAAACTTGGGTGAGGCTAAAAATATCATCTTCATTAAACACAGCATCCCCAAGCTTGGGCATTTTCATATCATAAGCATAATCAGTCTCATCATTAATAGTATGGATAACACCAATAGTATAACAATTATCATCATCACAATGAGTAATAGGAGCAACATTATTTGGGAGGGATACCTTTCTACCCTTGCTTCTCAGGCTTTTATTTTTCTTCTTCACATCATGTGTGGGTTTAACCCTCTTTTTTGAGCTCCTTACTAATGAGATTGGTTGAATAGAAAGCTCCTCCTCGTTACCTAATTCATCATAAGAAATAATAGGAGGATATTGGGAAGTCTCTTCCCTTTCATTAGTATTCTCTTCATCTTCTATTTGTTTTCTTTTCTTTATGTAATTGGCAACATAAGGGTTTTAAATGCAATTCACCGCACAATACATAAAAATTTCTTCTAGATCAAAATCAAGAACTTTATCAAGGACAAATTCTGGCATATCTTTAGTTAAATGTTTTATTTCTTCATAACCCAAAAGCAAACTAAGTTCATTATGATGTGCAAGGGAAATCAAGTCATCACAATTTTTGGACATGATACGATCATGAAACAATTTGCATTGGGGATTTAAATGATCACGTTCATTGCAAAGTTCACAAGGATGGCAAAGAAATTTAGATTTTCAGCACAAACATCTAGCCTTTCTTGCAACCATTTGGTTTCTAAATACTTATGCCTCTTGCAAAATCTATCTTCCCTATTTGGTGTGTACTTGCAAACTCTATGCACCCCACAAAAAATGACATGCTTATAAGAGACATTTTCATCATGACTAGTGCAATCATCATTAGTACTATGGATATTCAAAGAGTTCATACTAAGAACATTGAAATCATGCTCATCATTCAAATATTTGGTGCCAAACATTTTATAGACTTCTTCTTCTAGCACTTGAGCACAATTTTCCTTTCCATCATTCTCATGAAAGATATTAAAAAGATGAAGCGTATGAGGCAAACTCAATTCCATTTTAGTTTTCTTTTATAAACTAAACTAGTGATAAAACAAGAAACTAAAAGATTCGATTGGAAGATCTAAAGATATACCTTCAAGCACTCACCTCACCAGAAAAGAGCTTGATGTCTACTACACAACCTTCTTCTTGTAGACATTGTTGGCCCTCCAAGTGCAGAGGTTTGTAGGACAGTAGCAAATCTCCCTCAAGTGGATGATCTAAGGTTTATCAATTCGTGGGAGGCGTAGGATGAAGATGGTCTCTCTCCAACAACCCTGCAACCAAATAACAAAGAGTCTCTTGTGTCCCCAACACACCCAATACAATGGTAAATTGTATAGGCGCACTAGTTCGGCGAAGAGATGGTGATACAAGTGCAATATGGATGGTAGATATAGGTTTTTCTAATCTGAAATTATAAAAACAGCAAGGTAACAAGTGATAAAAGTGAGCATAAACGGTATTGCAATGCTAGGAAACAAGTCCTAGGGTTCGTACTTTCACTAGTGCAAGTTCTCTCAACAATAGTAACATAATTAGATCATATAACAATCCCTCAACATGCAACAAAGAGTCACTCCAAAGTCACTAATAGCGGAGAACAAACGAAGAGATTATTGTAGGGTATGAAACCACGTCAAAGTTATCCTTTCTAATCGATCTATTCAAGAGTCCGTAGTAAAATAACACAAAGCTATTCTTTCCGTTCGATCTATCATAGAGTTCGTACTAGAATAACACCTTAAGACACAAATCAACAAAAACCCTAATGTCACCTAGATACTCCAATGTCACCTCAAGTATCCACGGGTATGATTATATGATATGCATCACACAATCTCAGATTCATCTATTCAACCAACACAAAGAACTTCAAAGAGTGCCCCAAAGTTTCTACCGAAGAGTCAAGACGAAAACGTGTACCAACCCCTATGCATAAGTTCACAAGGTCACTGAACCCGCAAGTTGATCACGAAAACATACATCAAGTAGATCACGTAATATCCCATTGTCACCACAGATAAGCACATGCAAGACATACATCAAGTGTTCTCAAATCCTTAAAGACTCAATCCGATAAGATAACTTCGAAGGGAAAACTCAATCCATTACAAGAGAGTAGAGGGGAGAAACATGATAAGATCCAACTATAATAGCAAAGCTCGCGATACATCAAGATCGTGCCAACTCAAGAACACGAGAGAGAGAGAGAGATCAAACACATAGCTACTTCTACATACCCTCAGCCCCAAGGGTGAACTACTCCCTCCTCGTCATGGAGAGCGCCGGGATGATGAAGACGGCCACCGGTGATGGATCCCCCCTCCGGTAGGGTGCCGGAACAGGGTCCCGATTGGTGTTTGGTTGCTACAGAGGCTTGCGGCGGCGGAACTCCTGATCTATTGTGTTCCTGGATGTTTTCGTGGTATATGGATATATATAGGTGAAAGAAGTCGGTCAGGGGAGCCACGAGGGGCCTACAAGGGTGGTGGCGCGCTAGGGGGTAGGGCGCGCCCTGGACCCTCGTGGCCACCTCGAAGCTTCCCTGACGTCTACTCCAAGTCTCCTGGATTGCTTCCGTTCTAAAAATAACTCTCCCGAAGGTTTCATTCCGTTTGGACTCCGTTTGATATTCCTTTTCTTCGAAACACTGAAATAGGCAAGAAAACAACAATTTGGGCTTGGCCTCCGGTTAATAGGTTAGTCCCAAAAATAATATAGAAGTGCTTAGTAAAGCCCATAAACATCCAAAACAGATAATGTAATAGCATGGAACAATAAAAAATTATAGATGCGTTGGAGACGTATCAATTACCATCTTTATATTGAAAACTATTGCAATGAATCAAACTTATCATATTTAGTGATCTGCATGAAAGTTTTTATTATATCCCTCCTGAATACCTATCATATCAGGACCAATTTCATAACCCGTGCATATTGCCATTACTATTTATAAAACTCTCAAAATGATATAATTGAAGTATGAGAGTGTAACTATTTCTTTAAAATATAACCACTGCCGTGCTCTAAAAGATATAAGTGAAGCACTAGAGCAACTACCTAGCTCAAAAGATCAAAAGATATAAGTGAAGCATAAAGAGTATTGTAACAAATCACGAAAAATGTGTGTCCCTCTCAAAAAGGTGTGTCCATCAAATATGATTGTGGCAAAATAAAAATCAAGCAAAGCAAAGACTCCTATAATACACGACGCTCCAAGCAAAGCTCATATCATGTGATAAATAAAAATATAGCTCCAAGTAATTTACTGATGGTTGGTAGAAGAAAGAGGGGATGCCATCCGAGGCACACACAAGCTTAAAGTCTTTGGTGTCCTTGAATATTACCTTGGGGTACCATGGGCATCCCAAAGCTTAGGGTCTTGCCACTCCTTATTCCTTCATCCATCGCAATCTCACTTAAAACTTGAAAACTTCGGCACACAAAACTCAACAGAAAACTCGTGAGATCCGTTAGTATAACAAGCCAATGATAAACTTTAGGTATTGTTTAAACCCATTACTATTTTATTATTGCATAATACCATTTTTCTCCAACATCACCATGACTTATACCCCCGATACAATCCATAGATTCATTAAAACAAGCAAACAATGCAACGAAAACAGAATCTGACAAAAACAGAACTGTTTGTAATGATCTGGACAAACGCAATACTTCTATAACTCCCAAAATTCTGAAAACTTAGGAAAACGTGGGAAATTTTTATATCAATCATATGTAAAAAAATCAGAATTTTACCACATTCCGGTGAATTTAAACAATTCTGCTACTGGGTGCAAAAGTTTCTATTTTTTCACAGAATCAAAGCAACTATCAACCAAATTATCCTGAAGTCTCTACTTGGCACAAACACTAATTATAAAAAAACACAACCATAATAGTAGCATAATTGTGTGAACACACAAAAACAAAAAAGTAATAAGAAAAATAAAGATAACTTGGGTTGCCTCCCAACAAGCGCTATTGTTTTACGCCCCTAAATAGCCATAGTGCATAGTTTCAAGTGTTGTCATGATTCAAATTAATTCCGTAGTTGGTCCTCATAATAGATTCATATGGTGGCTTAATTCTCTTTATAGGGAAGTGTTCCATTCCTTTATTTAATGGAAATTGAAATCCTATATTACCTTCTTAGAACATTCATCCAAATCATGAAGGCCTAGCACATCGCATAAAGATTTTGGTATAGTGTAAATGCTAGGACCCAAATCACATAAAGCATTGCACTCATAATTTTTTGTCTTTATTTTAATATTAGGTTCCCATTCACCATATAATTTCCTAGGCATTGAAATCTCCAATTATAGCTTTTGTTCTAAAGCCTTCATCATAGCTTCTACGATATGTTTAGTAGAAGCATTATTTTGTTCATAAGCATTGGGTGAATTTATCATGGATTGCAACAAGGAAATACATTCAACTAAAACTGTCATAATTAAAATCCTTGAAATGCAAAGTAGTGGGCACATCACATTTTAAATTTTTGACCTCTCCAAACCCAGTTTTATCAATTTTTTCATTAAGATCATCACCCTCCGAACAATTGGGACGCCTTCTAGCTAAAGCTGACTCATCTTCAATCCCTTTTTCATCAAGTTTTATATTGCTAAACAAAGTTTCAATGGGCGAGACACCAATCATTTTAATGTCTTCATCATGATTACGATAAGAACCGGGCGGAATCGCTTTTTCTACGAGCTGAACCTGTATATTTCTTGTGTCACCCATGTGTGTCTTGATAGATCAAGCATCATTCTCCGACCTATCTTACTGTTAGATTTATCCCCAAAACATGTCCGTCGGCTCGTAGGAATAACACGCTATTAGGATCCATGGATCAACACTGGAATGTGGTGGCGTGGAACAAGTAGCAGGCCGCCAGTGGACCTGGTTGTGTTAGCGCCCCAATCCTTTATTTGGCTCCTTTGGAAGGGTCCTCACGCCCCAATCCTTTATTTGTCTCCTTCGTCAGGGTCCTCGCATTGTTGAGGAAACCGACGCTAATCCGACCAGATGCAGGACAACGGCGCCGAGGATGGGGCAGCTATCTGGTGTAGTGGTGGTTGTGTACCCTGATGTTACAGCTGCTCGTCACCACATCGCTCTGCACATAACTATGGTTTGTGAGCGATCTTTGAGGGCTTAGTTTTTCATTTGGACATGTTTGATGCCATACTTACTGCTCGTGGTAGTTCATTTCAACATCGCCTGAAGGACCAGGACTGTTTGATCTTTCATTTCAAACTAACTATTGAGATTAAATTCCTAGGTTCATGTATTGTGGTTGCTCCTTGCTTCCTGCTGCACTATTAAAAATTATGTTTCAATTCATATTGCTTGCACATTGAAATATTATGTTGTATGCCATAATAAATCAACGGTCCTCTTCATGTAGTGCAGCTTGTATAGAAAATCAAACATTTAGTTTCATAGTACAAGAATAAGATAGCCAGAAATTCTATGTACCAGTTATGAAATTGTGTGGTATGCTGGCTCAAATGTTAAATAGCATAGCTTTTACATATGTTGTAATTTGTGCCTACAATATTTCATGAACCTTCGAGTTTTGGTGTGCTGAAACATCCATTTATCTGATTTAAAAGAACTATCCATTTGGCTTATTTATATGGGGAAAATCCACTTAGCTTAGTAACAACAGATTGCTTTGTGACCTCAAGCTTGCTTCTATTGTTGTTTCTCTTACAACAGTGATGCATCTCCTCTAGAGTTATTTAATGGCATATTTAAAAACTGCAACAAAAAAACAACTTTGATTTATTCCCTATTAGATGAACATGTTGCCCATGTGATGCAATCTTCAAAAACCAAGCAAAGTATAGTATTTTGCATTGCTCAACTATGCTGACAAAGAACTAGTGGTTGATTTCTAGAGAGCACGTATCTTTAAGCATTGGCTTTTGCTCATGTATAGATATGTTCCATTAAGGCTTATTGGGTTATGCAACCCTCTTGCACTCGGAAAATCTAGTTACCATCGATTCATTACACTAAATGAAAATAACCAGACCAACTTCAATTAGTGAGCTTGATGGATTCTGATGATGTCGAAGGGCCACAACAAAATTGAGCATGCTTGCATGCTTTGAGTTGTGAAAATTTTATACTAACATTAGCAAGAAATTATGTAGGATGGACATCTGCCAACACACGGTAACTTATTTTGTTCCTTCTCTATTTGTCTTCATGGAGGTCAAGCCACCACAAAAATGGCATAACTTTGGTGATGTGGTTTGCTGAAGATTAATGGTCCACCGCTAAATAATACGATTACTGTTATGATTAGTTTATATCTCTTTATCGATGTCACTAGGATTGTCCCTGTATTGTTACACACATCCTCTATTATCCATGCTGTAGTGCCGAAGGAAATATACACTCACTACTGGAATCAGCTTCTTTGCCGTCTGCCATGGCGGACGGCAAAGGCATGGATGGCAGACGGCAAGATGTCCGGCCAAACGAGTGCCGGCAAAGTCCTTCTTTGCCATCTGCTTCATAGAAGCGGACGACAAAGGGTTGTGCCGTCCGCCATCATAGCCAAGCAGACGACAAAGATTCTGGACGGCAGTGGGGTGGGGTGAGAGCCGTTAGGGTTAATGGCGTGTTCTTTGCCACCTGCAAGCTGATGGCAAAGAGCTCAGCTGGGCCACCACTGAGAAGCTGCCACGTGGCCAGCTATGCCGTCTGCCAGCGGACATCAAAGAGCTTTGAATCTTTGCCGTCCGCTGGCAGATGACATAGCTGGCCCTGTTTACCAGTCCTATTTGGACACTTTGCCATCTGCTAGCAGAGACGGCAAAGTGACCAAATAGGAAGCCCAGTGTTCCCAGTTTGCATAGGAAGCTGCCATGTGGCCTCTTTGCCGTCTGCTAGCAGCCGGCAAATCTCAAAGAGGCTATATATCCCCTGTTTTTTTAATCCATTTGATTTGGCAAACAACATATAATAGATATACATACATACATATATCTCCAACATATCCAACGACATATAACTCCAACATATCCAACAACATATAAGAGCATGTCCAACAACATATTTCATCAAATCCAACAACATATAGTTCAAAAAAGTCCAACATATCCATATATGTACATACATATCCAGAAACAAGTTTCCAACAACATATCCATATAGACATATGTACATATCCAACAAGTTTTCATAAACAACAAGGGAGCAAGAGAAGAATAGGACACCCCATCAATGCAAGCTTCCTCCTCGATCTAAAGCAAATCTGCAAATTGGGAAAGATGAAAGTTCGTGTTGGGGAACGTAGCAGAAATTCAAAATTTTCCTACGAGTCACCAAGATCTATCTATGGAGATACTAGCAACGAGAGAGAGGGGAGTGCATCTATATACCCTTGTAGATCGCTAAGTGGAAGCGTTCAAGAGAACGGGGTTGAAGGAGTCGTACTCGTTGTGATCCAAATCACTGGAGATCCTAGTGCCGAACAGACGGCACCTCCACGTTCAACATATGTACAGCTCGGTGATGTCTCCCATGCCTTGATCCAACAAGCAGAGGGGGAGAGGTTGAGGAAGACTCCATCCAGCACCAGCATAACGGTGTGGTGGTGATGGAGGAGTGTGGCAATCCTGCAGGGCTTCGCCAAGCACCGCGGGAGAGGAGGAGGAAGAGAGGTAGGGCTGCGCTAGGGAGAGGTGAAAACTCATGTGTTGGCAGCCCTCACCTCAGCTATATATAGGGGAGAGGGAGGGGGGTGCGCCCCCTCTAGGGTTTCCACCCCAAGGGGTGCGGCAGCCCCAATCCCATCTAGGGTGGCGGCCAAGGGGGGGGAGAGGGGAAACTTGCCCCCCAAGTTAGGTGGGTGCGCCCCCTCCCCAAACCCTAGGCGCCTTGGGCCCTTGTGGGGGGGCGCACCAGCCCACCTGCGGCTGGTCCCCTCCCACACTTGGCCCATGCAGCCCTCCGGGGATGGTGGCCCCACTTGGTGGACCCTCGGGACCCTCCCGGTGGTCCCGGTACGTTACCGATAAAACCCAAAACCTTTCCGGTGACCAAAACAGGACTTCCCATATATAAATCTTTACCTCCGGACCATTCCGGAACTCCTCGTGACGTCCGGGATATCATTCGGGACTCTGAACAACATTCGGTAACCACATACAAACTTCCTTTATAACCCTAGCGTCATCGAACCTTAAGTGTGTAGACCCTACGGGTTCGGGAACCATGCAGACATGACCGAGACATTCTCCGGTCAATAACCAACAGCGGGATCTGGATACCCATGTTGGCTCCCACATGTTCCACGATGATCTCATCGGATGAACCACGATGTCAAGGACTCAATCAATCCCGTATACAATTCCCTTTGTCTAGCGGTATTGTACTTGCCCGAGATTCGATCGTCGGTATCCCGATACCTTGTTCAATCTTGTTACCGGAAAGTCCCTTTACTCGTTCCGTAACACATCATCCCGTGATCAACCCCTTGGTCACATTGTGCACATTATGATGATGTCCTACCGAGTGGGCCCAGAGATACCTCTCCGTTTACACGGAGTGACAAATCCCAGTCTCGATTCGTGCCAACCCAACAGACACTTTCGGAGATACCTGTAGTGCACCTTTATAGCCACCCAGTTACGTTGTGACGTTTGGTACACCCAAAGCATTCCTACGGTATCCGGGAGTTGCACAATCTCATGGTCTAAGGAAATGATACTTGACATTAGAAAAGCTTTAGCATACGAACTGCACGATCTTTGTGCTAGGCTTAGGATTGGGTCTTGTCCATCACATCATTCTGCTAATGATGTGATCCCGTTATCAACGACATCCAATGTCCATGGTCAGGAAACCGTAACCATCTATTGATCATCGAGCTAGTCAACTAGAGGTTTACTAGGGACATGGTGTTGTCTATGTACCCACACATGTATCTGAGTTTCCTATCAATACAATTATAGCATGGATAATAAACGATTATCATGAACAAGGAAATATAATAATAACTAATTTATTATTGCCTCTAGGGCATATTTCCAATAGTCTCCCACTTGCACTAGAGTCAATAATCTAGTTCACATCGCCATGTGATTAACACTCATAGGTCACATCGCCATGTGACCAACATCCAAAGAGTTTACTAGTGTCATTAAACTAGTTCACATCATCATGTGATTAAGACTCAATGAGTTCTGGGGTTTGATCATGTTTTGCTTGTGAGAGAGGTTTTAGTCAACGGGACTGCAACTTTCAGATCCGTATGTACTTCACAAATCTCTAGGTCATGCTGTAAATGCTGCCTCCACGCTCCACTTGGAGCTATTCCAAATGGTTGCTCCACTATACGTATCCGGTTTGCTACTCAGAGTCACTCGGATAAGTGTTAAAGCTTGTATCGACGTAACCCTTTACGCCGAACTCTTTATCACCTCCATAATCGAGAAACCTGTCCTTATTTACTCCAAGGACAATTTTGACCGCTGTCCAATGATCCATTCCTGGATCATTCTTGTACCACTTGACTGACTCATGGCAAGGCACATTTCCGGTGCGGTACACAACATATCATACTATAAAGCCTACAAGCATAGGGGACGACCTTCGTCCTTTCTCTCTATTCTGCCGTGGTCGAGCTTTAAGTCTTAACTTCGTACCTTACATCTCAGGCAAGAACTCCTTCTTTGACTGATCCATCTTGAACACCTTCAAGATCATGTCAAGGTATATGCTCATTTGAAAGTATCATTAAGCGTTTTTTGATCTATCCTTATAGATCTTGATGCTCAATGTTCAAGTAGCTTAATCCTGGTTTTCCCTTGAAAAACACTTTTCAAATAACCCTATATGCTTTTTAGAAATTCTACATCATTTCTAATCAACAATATGTTTACAACATATACTTATCAGAAATTCTGTAGTGCTCCCACTCCTTCTTTGGAAATACAAGTTTCTCATAAACTTTGTATAAACCCAAAATCTTTGATCATCTTATCAAAGTGCATATTCCAACTCTGAGATGCTTACTCCAGTCCATGGAAGGATCACTGGAGCTAGCACACCTTTTAGCATCCTTAGGATCGACAAAACCTTTCTGATTGTATCACATACATCCTTTCCTTACGAAATCTGGTAAGGAAACTCGTTTTGACATCCATCTGCCAGATTTCATAAATGCAGCTAATGCTAACATGATTCCGACGGACTTAAGCATCGCTACGGATGAGAAAATCTCATCATAGTCAACTCCTTGAACTTGTGAAAAACTCTTCGCCACAAGTCGAGCTTCATAGACGGTGACATTACCGTCCACATCCGTCTTCTTCTTAAAGATCCATTTATCTCAATGGCTTGCCAATCGGGCAAGTCCACCAAAGTCCATGCTTTGTTCTGATACATGGATCCTATCTCGGATTTCATGGTTTCTAACCATTTGTCAGAATTTGTGCCCACCATCGCTTCTTCATAGCTCATAGGTTCATTGTTGTCTAGCAACATGACCTTCAAGACAGGATTACTGTACCATTCTGAAGTAGTACGCATCCTTGTCACCCTACGAGGTACGGTAGTGACTTGATCCAAAACTTTATGATCACTATCATAAGCTTCTACTTCAATTGGTGTAGGTGCCACAGGAACAACTTCCTGTGCCCTGCTACACACTTGTTGAAAAGTGATGGTTCAATAACCTCATCAAGTCTCCACCATCCTCCCACTCAATTCTTTCGAGAGAAACTTTTCTCGAGAAAGGAATCGATTCAAGAAACAATCCCTATTGCTTTCGGATCTGAATTAGGAGGTATACCCAACTATTTTGGGTGTCCAATGAAGATGCATTTTATCCGCTTTGGGTTCGAGCTTATCAACCTGAAACTTTTCACATAAGTGTCGCAGCCCCAAACTTTTAAGAAACGAAAACTTAGGTTTCTCCAAACCAGAGTTCAAACGGTGTCGTCTCAACGGAATTACATGGTGCCCTATTAAAGTGAGTGCAGTGGTCTCTAATGCCTAACCCATGAACGATAGTGGTAATTCGATAAGAGACATCATGGTACACACCATATCCAATAGGGTGTAACTATGATGTTCGGGCACACCCTCACACTATGGTGTTCCAGGCGGTATTAATTGTGAAACAATTTCCACAATGTCTTAATTGCTTGCCAAAGCTCGTAACTCAGATACTTATCTCTATGATCATATCATAGACATTTTAACCTCTTGTCACAATGATCTTTAACTTCACTCTGAAATTACTTGAACCATTCAATAATTCAGACTTGTCTTTCATCAAGTAAATATACTCAACATCTACTCGAATCATCTATGAAGTAAGAACATAACGATATTCACTGCATGCCTCACCACTCATTGGACTGCACACATCAAAATGTGTTACTTCCAACAAGTTGCTATCTTGTTCCATCTTACTGAAAACGAGGCTTTTCAGTCATCTTGCCCATGTGGTATGATTTGCATATCTCAAGTGATTCAAAATTAAGTGAGTCCAAACGATCCATCTGCATGGAGTTTCTTCATGCGTATACACCAATAGACATGGTTCGCATGTCTCAAACTTTTCAAAACGAGTGAGTCCAAAGATCCATCAACATGGAGCTTCTTCATGCGTTTTATACCAATATGACTTAAATGGCAGTGCCACAAGTAAGTGGTACTATCATTACTATCTTATATCTTTTGGCATGAAATTGTGTATCACTACGATCGAGATTCAATAAACCATTCCTTTAGGTGCAAGACCATTGAAGGTATTATTCAAATAAATAGAGTAACCATTATTCTCCTTAAATGAATAACCGTATTGCGATAGACATAATCCAATCATGTCTATGCTCAACGCAAATACCAAATGACAATTATTTAGGTTTAATACTAATCTTGATGGTAGAGGGAGCATGTGATGTTTGATCACATCAAACCTGGAAACACTTCCAACACATATCGTCAGCTCACCTTTAGCTAGTCTCCATTTGTTCCGTAGCTCTTTTATTTCGAGTTACTAACACTTAGCAACCGAACCGGTATCTTAATACCCTGGTGCTACTAGGAGTACTAGTAAAGTACACATTAACATAATGTATATCCAATATACTTCTATTGTCCTTGCCAGCATTCTTATCTACCAAGTATCTAGGGTAATCCTGCTCCGGTGATTGTTCCCCTTATTACAGAAGCACTTAGTCTCGGGTTTAGGTTCAACCTTGGGTTTCTTCACAGGAGCCGCAGCTAATTTGCCGTTTCATGAAGTATCCCTTCTTGCCCTTTTCCTTTTTGAAACTAGTGGTTTCACCAACTATCAACAATTGATGCTCCTTCTTGATTTCTACTTTCGCGGTGTCAAACATCGTGAATACCTCAAGGATCATCATATCTATCCCTGATATGTTATAGTTCATCACGAAGCTCTAGCAGCTTGGTGGCAATGACTTTGGAGAAACATCACTATCTCATCTGGAAGATCAACTCCCACTCGATTCAAATGATTGTTGCACTCAGACAATCTGAGCACAAGCTCAACGATTGAGCTTTTCTCCCTTAGTTTGAAGGCTAAGAAAATCATCGGAGGTCTTATACCTCTTGACATGGGCACGAGCCTGAAATCCCAATTTCAGCCCTCGAAATATCTCATATGTTCCGCGATGTTTCGAAAACGTCTTTGGTGCCTCAACTCTAAACCGTTTAACTGAACTATCACGTAGTTATCAAAACGTGTTTGTCCGATGTTCGCAACCTTGTGGGGGGCGCACCAGCCCACCTGGGCTGGTCCCCTCCCACACTTGGCCCATGCAGCCCTCCGGGGATGGTGGCCCCACTTGGTGGACCCCCGGGACCCTCCCGGTGGTCCCGATACGTTACCGATAAAACCCGAAACTTTTCCGATGACCAAAACAGGACTTCCCATATATAAATCTTTACCTCCGGACCATTCCGGAACTCCTCGTGACATCCGGGATCTCATCTGGGACTCCGAACAACATTCGTTAACCACATACAAACTTCCTTTATAACCCTAGGGTCATCGAACCTTAAGTGTGTAGACCCTACGGGTTCAGGAACCATGCAGACATGACCCAGACTTTCTCCGGTCAATAACCAACAGCGGGATCTGGATACCCATGTTGGCTCCCACATGTTCCACGATGATCTCATCGGATGAATCACGATGTCAAGGACTCAATCGATCCCGTACACAATTCCCTTTGTCTAGTGGTATTGTACTTGCCCGAGATTCGATCGTCGGTATCCCGATACCTTGTTCAATCTCGTTACCGGCAAGTCTCTTTACTCGTTCCATAACACATCATCCCGTGATCAACCCCTTGGTCACATTGTGCACATTATGATGATGTCCTACCGGGTGGGCCCAGAGATACCTCTCCGTTCACACGGAGTGACAAATCCCAGTATCGATTCATGCCAACCCAACAGACACTTTCGGAGGTACCTGTAGTGCACCTTTATAGCCACCCAGTTACGTTGTGATGTTTGGTACACCCAAAGCATTCCTACGGTATCCGGGAGTTGCACAATCTCATGGTCTAAGGAAATGATACTTGACATTAGAAAAGCTTTAGCATACGAACTACATGATCTTTGTGCTAGGCTTAGGATTGGGTCTTGTCCATCACATCATTCTGCTAATGATGTGATCCCGTTATCAACGACATCCAATGTCTATGGTCAGGAAACCGTAACCATCTATTGATCATCGAGCTAGTCAACTATAGGCTTACTAGGGACATGGTGTTGTCTATGTACCCACACATGTATCTGAGTTTCCTATCAATACAACTATAGCATGGATAATAAACAATTATCATGAACAAGGAAATATAATAATAACTAATTTATTATTGCCTCTAGGGCATATTTCCAACAGTTCGAACAAGAACAAAAAGAAGAAGAAGACTAGCTAGAAGAAAAGGAAGAGGAGGAAAAGAAGAAGAAGTTCTTCTTCTTCTTCTTCTTCTTCTTCTTCCTTGATTTTCTTCATCTTATTATGTCATTTGTGGACTAAATAGGCTAAGGTAGGTAAAAATGCCATTTTTGAGCTAAGGTAGGTAAAAATGCCATTTATGGGCTAAGGTAGGTAAAAATGTCAATTTAGAGCTAAGCTAGGTAAATAGGTCATTTTGGAGCTAACTTAGGTTAAATGGATCATTTGCGAGCTAACATAGGTTAAATGGATCATATTGGAGCTAACCTAGGTAAACTTGGTCATAAATGGACTAAATAGGCTAAATTATGTCATAAATGGACTAAATAGGCCAAATAAGAAGAAAAATACCGTTATCACGAAGGTGAAGGAACGGTCGGGGCTGCGCCAGTGGCAGACGTAGGTGAAGGACCGGTCAGGGTTGCGCCATTGCCAGACGCAGAAGGATTGGTTGATGCTTGTCGGGAGGCATGCTGCACCAAAGATCATTTCCAATAATGTCTCGTTAGCATGGTGCAACTGAAATGTGAATACTAGTAACTAACAACCATTCAAATCAAACTCACCGTGGTCGCCGGAGCTATCTGGGGCATCAGCGGAGGGGTCTGACCATTTTTCTCGCACATGGTCTGCACATTTGGTTCTCACGAGTCAGTCATATTAGTTAGTAATGCGAACATTACGTGCATGATTTGGCTAATATGCATGAGAAACGTAACACGAGGAGCTCGTAGAGGGCCCGATGAGACTCCTCGTTTCGGTTCCTCTCCTCCTCCAACAGCTTAGCCGTCCTCTCCTCCATCTCCCTCTCCCTCTTCGCCGCCTCCCTTTTTGCCTCCTCCAAAAGCGCCTGGGTTTCCAGTCTCTCTTTCTCAACCAATGCCTGCAACACACCACTCCTCATTAGCATTGTAATCATCGATGGACGCACACACAATGTAATGGAGGAAAGGTGAGAGAGACGGTATAACTAACCGCCATGGCGAGCTCCCGTGGCAGTGCACAAGGCGTTATCTCAGGAGCAGAGCTGCTCTAGTGCTTCTTGAACTGCGGGAGAGTCATAGGACAACGTATCAGTCCATCACCAATGGCTATGGAGCCATGGGACCTCCCTCCACCAGATATCATCACCAGCTCTGTATCAAAAGTATCCTGGCTCGAGTTAAAGTCATCCCCTTTCCTCGCCTTCCCCTCGTCTCTGTACTTCACCATCTTGTGGGGGGAGGAGATGTTGGTGAAGCTCTCTGGATGATCTAGGTCAGACTTCAAGAATGCCTTGGCCTTCTTGTAAGGGGCACTATGGGCCATGCCATAGAGGTCGAACAAATTTGGAACAGGCTTCCTGTGGTGGTGCGCCTGAGAGAGAGGAACAAAATATTATTTAAGGGCTCAAGCTAGCATGAAGAATGATATTGCTATGTAAATAGTTCATTTTGGAGCTAAGCAAGGTTGTTATGTCATTTTCGAGGAAAATAAGCTAAGTTTAGATCATTTTGGTGGTAACCAAGATTGTTATGCCATTTTTGACGAAAGTATGCTAATTATGTCATTATTGAGCTATCCAAGGTAGTGATGCCATTTTTTATCTAACTAAAGCATGTTTAGGCATTTTATAGAGCTATTAAGGTTGTTATGTCATTTTAGAGCTAATTATGTCATCAATGTACTAGCTAAGATTAGTTTAGGTCGTTATTGAGCTATCCAAGGTTGTTTTGCCATTTTTTAACTAACTAAAGCATTTAGTTATTTTATAGAGCTATCTAAGGTTATTATGTCATTTTAGAGCTAATTATGTCATAAATGTACTACCCAAGGTAGTTATGCCATTTTTAACTAACTAAAGCATATTTAGTTATTTTATAGAGCTATCTAAGGTTCTTATGTCATTTTAGAGCTAATTATGTCATAAATGTACTATCCAAGGTAGTTATGCCATTTTTTAACTAACTAAGCATATTAAGTCATTCTGGAAGGGAAAATGCTAGCATGAAGAATGAAATTGCATGAATGATGTAGGAAACCACATACCCAGTGATCCCCGTACTCAAACAGGTTGGAGCTCCCTTGATGGTGTGGCACACTAACCATTTGGTCATGCTTATACTTGGCCCTATGGTGTTCGACTAGCCATTGGGGAGAGCACCACATATACACCAACGCCTCCTAATAGTCCATCTTATCCGCACACCATCTCGGGGGTACCTAAGTTAGTCAAGAGAAATTTTAGTGCTACACCTACAAATAAAATCAAGAAAACTAAGTTCAAGGCCTTAAGAATAGGTAATTACCTGCAAGTAATTCTCCCTACTCAGAAACTTGTCGCGACACTTCTTCTTGCCCCTCCCAATACCCTTCAAGGCGTAGTAGTCTCGAACGGCCTGCACCCGAGCCTCGTGCCGTACATTCTGAAGTAGGCGCTTGCACTTGGCTTCGACAACCATAGACGCGGCCTCCTATTCTCCCTCTAAAACCCTGTAGAAGGTCTGCAATCAAACAAGACAACACTGATTAGTACAATCACTAGCTAGGTAGTGTTGATTTTTAATTCTGTAAAGGAGAAATTACCCAAAACCGACGGAACACAATGTCGGCCACCGTCTCGCACGCGACACCAGCGACCATCTCCCCCGGAGGGGATGGGGCAACCGAGTACAGCTCCCAGCTTAGTGCTAGCTGTGGAACCTGACCCTCACCGGGCAACGTGACCCACCTAAATAAGACACATCCTTCCTCACAGGCATGTATCTTCTCATAGGGCATCTTAAGAGCATGGAGGATTTTGTCTGATTGGTACATGTTTGCAGGTAGCACATGGCCTTTGGGTAGAAATCATTCGAATACTGTCATCATCGCGTCCTAGCATTCTCTGCCCAAGTTGAATTGAGCCTTCAATGCCATTATTTGTGAGATGGCATCCAGCTGACAAAGCTCAGTGTGCTCATGGAGAGGATGTTTTGAGGACTCCAACATTTCAGTGAAGGCCTTTGCAGATTCCTCCATCTCCTCGTCCGAGTCCCGAGCATCGTCAAAGTCTTGCACCATGTCTTCCGTCCCGGTACCATGCTCGTCGGTGCGACGACGAACCACCTCGGCTCTGGCACGTTGGGCAGACTCACCATGTAATGTCCAGAACATGTAACCAGGCGTAAAACCAAACTTCTGTAGCTGTTTACTCATTTGAAGCTCGTCCCTCTGATTATAGTTATCGCACCGGACACATGGGCACCAGCTTAATTTCCGGCCATTTGCAAATGTGGCTCTAACAAACCCCTTGGTTTTTGTTAACCATTCCTCAGTCCGAACATACTGACTAGTGTAACTGGTGTACATCCATGCACGATCACTCATATTGATTTCCTACTGGACACACAAGAAATATATAGATAATTAAGCAAACCATATCCATCAGTTAATGGAGTTTGTCAGTTTTATTACGTCCATGCAACCTACACGCTAATAGGTAAGGATAGGTCCTAATCCCACCCGAGTATGTGTAGATCGGGTTTGTTTTCCCATGCTCTGCTCCGGATCCGACGCAAAATTTCAGCAGCACCTCCCCGCTATTCTCCTGATACATGTCTCGGCAATAAGCAAAGAGGATGTCTACCCGAAGAACAATAGGGAGGCACTGACGAAATTCTGCATTAGATCCGGAGCTGAGCATATGGAAAAAACAACCCAATCTACACATACTCGGGCTGTCCATGGATAACGTTGGACAATTCGAAAGAATCATGATTATAAATATGCAAATGCATGCATATTTATAGATGTTACCCTTTCAAACGGGAGATGCATAGTGGTTACGCATACTGATGATTGACACCTATAGCTAGCAAGTTTCATCGGCACGAAGACCGGAACAGAGCAAATGAAGGGGGGAGGAGGAGATGTCATTTGTGCTCACCAACAAACGCATAGCTCGTCGAACGCATGGGGAGGTCGTCAAACACCACACCCTCGCAGAAACGAAACAACTGCACATTTAAATCCACCCGATCAACACAAATATATATGATGTTTTGATTAACAAAATCGAAAAATATACGACCTAACTTATAATTCACAAATATATGACCCCGTCGGGGTCGGGGTCGGGGTGTGGTGTCAGGCTGTCGGGGTCGATCGGGGTGTCAGGGTGTCGGGGTCGGGGTCGGGGTCGGGTTGTGGTGTCAGGGTGTCGGGG
>NC_041387.1:124578740-124608901 GCF_002162155.2 Triticum dicoccoides
CGTGGAAGGGGCGATGGGGGCACGGTGGAGGTCGGGGCACCACAGGGGACGGGTGCGGGGCGGCGGGGCGCCCGGCTACGGCGGACGGGGTCGGCGGCGGCAGCGCGGGTGTGGGTGGGGATGGGAATGAGAGACACTGAGAGAAGAGAGAGAGGACGGGGGCGGGACGACCATTACCGTACCCACCTCTTTGCCGTCCGCCAACGGTCGGCAAAGATTCTTTGCCGTCCGCCAGTGGACGACAAAGAGGTGGGGCCGGTGGGTCGTAGTAGGTTAGACAATAACTGGACGCACCCACCTCTTTGCCCTCTGCTGGCTGATGGCAAAGATTCTTTGCCATCAGCCAGCAGACTGCAAAGAATTGGCTAATGGAAAAGACCTTGTTTGCCATCAGCCACTTTGTTGCCGTCCGTTTTCTTGTGGCTGACGGCAAAGACCTTCTTTGCTGTCAGCCAACAGACGACAAAGAAGTGGCAGACGACAAAGAAGCTAATTCTAGTAGTGCCTAGAGGCAATAATAAAGTTGTTATTTTATATTTCCTTATTCATGATAAAGGTTTATTATTCATGCTAGAATTATATTGATTGGAAACCTAAATACATGCATGAATATATAAACAAACACCATGTCCCTAGTGAGCCTCTACTTGACTAGCTCGTTGATCAAAGATGGTTAAGGTTTCCTAACCATGGACATGAGTTGTCATTTGATAACGGGATCACATCATTGGGAGAATGATGTGATGGACAAGACCCATTCGTTAGCTTAGCATTATGGTCGTTAAGTTTTATTGCTATTGCTTTCTTCATGTCAAATACATATTCCTTCCACTATCATATTATGCAACTCCCGAATACCGGAGGAATGCCTTGTGTGCTATCAAACGTCACAATGTAACTGTGTGATTATAGAGATGCTCTACAGGCATCTCCGAAGGTGTTTGTTTACTTGGCATAGATCGAGATTAGGATTTGTCACTCCAAGTATCAAAGAGGTATCTCTGGGCCCTCTCGGTAATGGACATCATAAGCTTGCAAGCAAATGACTAAGGAGTTAGTCACGAGGTGATGTATTATGGAACGAGTAAAGAGACTTGTCGGTAATGAAGATACTGACGATCAAACCTCGGGCAAGTAACATACCAACAGACAAAGGGAATAATGTATGTTGTCATAACGGTTCGACTGATAAAGATCTTCATAGAATATGTAGGAACCAATATGGGATCCAGGTTCCGCTATTGGTTATTGACCGGAGAGGTGTCTCGGTCATGTCTACATGGTTCTCAAACCCATAGGATCTGCACGCTTAACGTTCGATGACGATATTGTATTATATGAGTTATGTGATTTAGTGACCGAATATTGTTTGGAGTCCCGGATGAGATTATGGACATGACGAGGAGTCTCAAAATGGTTGAGAGATAAAGATTGATATATAGGACGATGGTATTCGAACACCGGAAGTGTTTCGGGGGTACCTAGTACATATCTAGTCACCAGAAGGGGTTCCAGGCACCCCCGGCAAAAAGATATGTGCCTAATGGGCCAAGAGGAGAGACGCACCTACCACCAGGGGCTGGTGCGGCCCCCATATGATAAAAGTTTCTACCATGTATTTAACTCATCACATAATTTGCCCAGTATGCATATTTTCCACTATTTTTTATTAATCATCATGGTCTAATATGTGCTATTTGCAGGAGAAAAGATGGAAGGAACAAGAGGTGGAAGCAAGCTCCCTGCATATGAACAATCAAGAGTTAGGCTCGTAGCAGACATGAATTGGTAAACTCGAGCACCTCTCTTTGAAAGTGATGCATACGATTAGTTAGTTTTCTAATTACTAGGGAAAATAAACTTGTTGCGGGCTGAAGAACTTGGCTATGACCCACAGAGAGATGAAATATTTGTTAGAGCACATACACATAAAATTGGAGTTCCTACCGCACAAGAAGACACTAATTGGTAGCCACACATACACATCATGTGTTTTCTTTAGTACAACCATGCACGTGACTGCATATCAATCGATGAGAAGTATAGACTGCACTGACTTAATTGTAGAACTAAATTAGGTACCTCATTTGCTGTATTTTTTCCAGAACAACCTGAAGAAGCAGCTGAACCGCCAACAACACTTGCAATGGAAATTAAATTTCATTGACAAGATGAACATGTTTCTACTCTACTAGAGCTCACGGGACAAATGCAACGAAAAATTGGAGAGATGCATCAAGTTCTCTTTTCTCAAGGAATCGGAAATGTCGAAATACCAGGTATTGTTCTTGTCAACTTTTTTCCATGAGATGACATTGCTATGTTTTGTTTGATACTTAGGTCAGGAAGACATGTTCAGAATTGGGAAAAGGGTCCTGGATTTGAACTAAACACTATTATTTTTCTTATGGGACATCTTTGTATTTTTCTTGAAGGTTTCATGCGTCATAACTAAACACATATAGTTCAATTTGTAGTGTCATTATAAATAGATAATGCATCAGGCTACTAGATATCTAGCTTCTATCAGAAATAGATAAGAACTGAGGGCATGATAAGGTGATACTAAATCTGGGTTATAGCAGAACATAGAATTTTTGGTTTCTATGTTTATATGTGTGCAGCGCAGCCCCCATTATCATGCAAACAATATCAAGTTATGAGGCTTGATCTTGGAAGCTAGCAGAAATGTGTAATTTAGTACACAAGCTCTGAATGTTTGCTTGCATATTTGTTCAAATATGGTGAGTGGTACAATTGTCCGTCAGTGTGCAATTCCTAGTAGCTAAATTGAAGCCTGCTCTCTTTTAAAGAGCAGCCACAAAAAAATACTTGACCGCTATTTTTAGGGAAGCATATTTAGTTCAATCCACATATTAGGATTACACCTGACTCCTTTTTTGCAACATAGATTCCGGAATACATTCCTGACCTCGCACATCCAATCACCGGTCTGATCTTGTTGTCCAATGACCGAGAGTTCTGAGACGAATGCGTGGCACTCCTCAGGAAACATAGGTGAGAATAAGATGATCTTGCACTCATTTTTTAATTATCTTTTCCCTATAGACATCTACGTATAATATTGGCACTAGGTTAATGTAATTTCTATTGTATTCATGTTGTAAAGAATGGCTTCAACATCACAGGATGTGCAATAATAAGAGAAAATTTAGCATCCACTATACAGAGAAAATTCCATATCAAATGTACTTAAACACACTATATGTTCAAATTTGAACCTGTTTGTTAATGTATTTCTTGTTTTGCTTCTGGTGGTGCTTGATTGCACCCCTCTTCTTTTGTCGCTGTTTATCACCACCTTGTTGTAGTCTTTTCCCTCCACTATATTTGTGCATCAGCCATCCATGCTCTTGTGCTTCATTTTCTCTGGTCTTCTCCTACAAATCTTTGAAGTTATAGTAAAAATCTTGTTCCTGATGCCTTTGAATAAATATGATTGTTTAACAATGAGTGCATAATTTGTATAGTAAGCCATGTATGCTAGGAGCTAGCCAAACTTGGCTTGATGTTCTAATGAGGATATCTTATGTAACCAGACTGTTTGCAATACATCTTCTATTTTTTAGATCTTGTTTAGATCTTTGGGTCAAGGGCAACTCAGAAGTTAGAACAAATTCTAATTTCTATAATTTCTCAAACATATAACTTCTTTTGCAGAGACATATGGCAGAAAGTAGGAAGTCCAGAGGTTGATCTAAGATGTTTCAGTGATCGCTTTTGTTCATTACATGGTCGACACAACTTATTCGTATGGAAGTTGATGCCGTCTTGGTGATTGAAGGATTGGTCTTTTTCATATAAGGAAGTTGATGCTGGCTTGGTGATTGAAGGATTGGTCTCTTTCATGTGGAAGTTGATGTCGGCTTGGTGATTGAAGGATTGATCTCTTTCATAATTGCTCTCTTAGAAGCTTGCCCCTCATATTTTGGAGCAGGTCACGTCTTGTATGTAAGACCTATGTATTGCCTTAATGGATGTAGCTAACTTGAGTGAAGAAAACTAATGAATCTTCAATTTATGTTGAATAAATGTATTGGTTAATGGTATCTTGTGATGAATAGAAGAGTAATTGTTTGTATATGTATTGTGTACTAAACATGAATTGAATATTATGAATGTAATTTCACTCAAAATATGGTGCATTTGTATTTGCTCTAAAATGTAGAACGCAGGCAGCAAAAGTGTCGCCATAAGTATTGGACGTTGCACGAATTGTCGGCATAGCACACTGGCAGACAAACTGTCGGCGTACCAATGGACGTCGCACTATGTGTTGACATAGCACACTGTCAGATTATCTGTCGGCGTAGAGTAGTCTATCGGTATAGAAATGTATGTCGCCATAGACCTTACCAACCCCATCAGACTGTCTGTCGGCATAGATTTATCTATCGGTAAAGACCTTTCCCGGCAGGACTATAGGCGATAGCTCCTTTCTGTCGCCAAAGTCTTTACCGACACTAAATGTGTTGCCTTAGGTGACCTATGCCGACAGATTGTTTGACCCTGCTTTGAGTGTCGTGGTGTAGTGTTTTGGAATCACTTGATTATGAATCATTTGATACTTGCAAACTATGCCTCATGGGCAAGATGACTAAAACTCCGGAACAATGGAGCGAGCCAATGACATATTGGAAATAATACATACCTATGTATGCGTTCCAATTAGTGTTGAGGCACATGGCGAGTATCGTTATTTTCTAACCTTCACAGATGATTTGAGCCGATATGGGTATATCTATTTAATGAATAGAAGCCGAAACATTTGAAAAGTTCAAAGAATTTCAGAGTGAAGTGGAGAATCATCGTAACAAGAAAATAAAGTTTCTATGATCTGATCGCGGAGGTGAATATGTGAGTTACGAGTTTGGCCTTCATTTAAAACAATGTGGAATAGTTTCACAACTCACGCCATCTGGAACACCATAGCGTAATGGTGTGTCCGAACGTCGTAACCACACTTTATTAGATATGGCGCGACCTATTGTAACATCCCAAATTCCCAATTTGGAATGTTATGCATTAAATCATTATTGCATATCATATTTTATTGTAGTTTGGTTGATCCTAAAAATTCTACGCAACTCAAGGACCCACGGAGAGAGTTGGAAATTTCATTATTTTCATATTTGAGTTTTCTCAAAATTTGAAAAGTGGATCGTTTGGTTTTCATTATTCTTCTCTTCAAATATTTCTTATATGAAAATAAAAGAGAGCGGATAAAATGACTTCTCCAAAATAAAGAAATATTGAAGGAAAAGTATTAAAATCAAATAAGTATTTTATTCGGAGTTTTATTGCTATTTTATTTCAATTAGGAAAAAAATGCGTTTTTCAAAAATTGCATTAGAGGCCCAAATAAATGTTCACCTTGTCCGCTATATTTTTAGAGGACGGGGAAAATTTATTTCAGGATTTTTGGAGTCCGTTTAGTATTTCTTTTATTTGATTTCACCTTGACCGACTTTGCGTGGAAGACAAGCTTGGCGATTCGTCCCGTGTCTATATAAACCAGAGGGTTTAGTCTGTAGGACAAGGACAATCAGAATCATAGGCTAGCTCCTAGGGTTTAGCCTCTATGATCTCGTGGTAGATCAACTCTTGTAATACTCATATCATCAAGATCAATCAAGCAGGAAGTAGGGTATTACCTCCATCGAGAGGGCCCGAACCTGGGTAAAATATCGTGTCCCCTTCTTCCTGTTACCATTAGCCTTAGATGCACTGTTCGGGACCCCCTACCTGAGATCCGCCGGTTTTGACACCGATGTTGGTGCTTTCATTGAGAGTTCATCTGTGTCGTTGCATCAAGCCTCGATGGCTCCTTCAATCATCAACAATAATGCGGTCCAAGGTGAGACTTTTCTCCCCGGACAGATCTTCGTGTTCGGGGGCTTCACACTGCGGGCCAACTCGCTTGGCCATCTGGAACAGATCGATAGCTACGCCCCTGGCCATCAGGTCAGGTTCGGAAACTTGAACTACACGGCTGATATCCACGGAAACTTGATCTTTGTGGATTTAGGCCTACGCCAGGAGCGCCGAACAGTCACGACGAGAACAGCTTAGATCTGTTGTCAGACAATATTTGGATATCGCACCTGTAGTAGCTATGGACCTAAATCCAAGGCGGACCGCGTCATCCGAGGACGGGTGGATGGACCCCTCCCCGGAGGCCGCATACTCATCGGCGGTAGAGTCGAACACAGACTCCACCTCCAAGGAAATCTGTGTTACCGGGCCCCCGGACTTGCTTCCGGCTGTAGGATCCGGACCGTACGCACCCGGGCCCATTGAATCCGATTGGGCTCCAGTAATGGAGTTCACCGTTGAGGATATCTTTCAGCACTCGCCCTTCGGCGACATGCTGAATTCATTAAGGTCTCTCTCTTTGTCAGGAGACTCTTTGCCGAACTATGTCCGGCTCGAGTGGGAAGCAGTTGAGTTTGTCTCATACGCTTCACCTTTTTAATATCTTTCGTGAGTATGATGGAAAGGAAAATTGTGCTCAAGTGCTAGAAGAAGAAATCTATAGAATGTTTGGCACTAAATCTTTGAATGATGAGCATGATTGCAATGTTGTTAGTATGAATTCCTTGAATATCCATGATGCTAATGATATGCAAAGCCACAAGCTTGGGGAAGCTATGTTTGATGAAGATGATATTTTTTGTCCCCTAAGCTTTGATGAGCAAATTTACTATGATGAAAGCATGCCTCCTATCTATGATGATTATTGTGATGATACGTATGCCATAAAGAAGAAGTTTGCTTATGTGGAGAGTAGTAAAATTTCTATGCTAGTAGATCGTGAAAAGAATGCTTTAGGTTCTGGTTATATTGTTGAATTCATTCATGATTCTACTGAAAATTATTATGAGGGAGGAACATATGCTTGTAGGAATTGCAATAATATCAAGTTTCCTCTCTATGTGCTTAAATTCTTGAAGCTATGCTTGTGTTACCTTCCTATGCTTGTTGATTATTGTTCCCATAAGTTGTTTGCTCACAAAATCCCTATGCATAGGAAGTGGGTTAGACTTAAAATTTCTAGTCATATGCTTCATGATGCTCCCGTTATGTTTCAATTCTTATCTTTTATGTGAGCATCATTGTCATCGTCATGCCTAGCTAGAAAGGCATTAAAGAAAAGCGCTTGTTGGGAGACAACCCAATATTTACCCTTACTGTTTTTGTGTGTTCACATGATTATGCTACTGTAGTAATCATGTTTTATAGCTTTTGTTTCAATAAAGTGCCAAGTAGGACCTTTAGGATGGCTTACGGTGATAGTTGTGTTGATCCTGCTGAAAATCAGAAACTTTTGCACCCCGTAAATTAGTTTTCTTAATTCACAGGAACGTGCTTCTGATCTGATTACTTTTGCTCTGGATTGGTACACGAATTTCTTAGGACGTTCTAATTTGGTAGGATTTTTGGAGTGCCAGAAGTATACGTTTGATACAGATTACTACAGACTGTTCTGTTTTTGACAGATTCTGTTTTCTATGTGTTGTTTGCTTATTTTGATGAATCTATGAGTAGTATCAGAGGGTATGAGCCATAGATAAGTTGGAGTACAGTAGATATTACACCAATATGAATTTATAATGAGTTCATTACAGTACCTATGTGGTGCTTTTGTTTTCTTTCACTAACGGAGCTTACGAGTCTTCTGTTGAGTTTTGTGTGGTTGAAGTTTTCAAGTTTTGGGTAAAGATTCGATGGACTATGGAATAAGGAGTGGAAAGAGCCTAAGATTGGGGATTCCCAAGGCACCCTAAGGTAATATTCAAGGACAACCAAGCAACTAAGCTTGGGGATGCCCCGGATGGCATCCCATCTTTCGTCTTCGTGCATCGGTAACTTTACTTGGAGCTATATTTTTATTCACCACATGATATGTGTTTTGCTTGGAGCGTCATTTTCTATTGTTAGTTTTTGCTTGCTGTTAGATAGAATAATGTTTTGCATCTTTAGTTTCAATAAAGAAGTCAAGGATAGCCTTTGCCATGCTTATCTTGCTAGTATACATGTTGCTGTTTGAAAACAGAAAGTTTACCGCTGTTGCAAAAATTCCCTAGAAAAGTCAGAGAGTGGTATAATGTTGAATCTTTTTGTATATTGAGCTCTGATAAATTTATTACAGTGGGAATGTTATCTCATAATTTTTGGAGTCAGGGAAGTATTGATACTCTTGCATTCTTTACAGACTGTACTGTTTTGGCAGATTGCTGTTATGTTTGCATTGTTTGCATATGTTTGCTTGTTTAATGATTCTGTTTGAGGATAGGAGTATTAAATATGCAAAGGCATTTAGTATGAAATGTTGAATAATTATTTAAGTGATTTGTTACATTAGAAAATAATAAGGTTTTGCATTGGGTTATACTAACCTATCTCACGAGTTCTTGTTGAGTTTGTTGTGAATGAAGTGTTTGATAAAAAGAGAAACCATGATATGAGAGGAATTAAGGAGACACAAAAGTTCAAGCTTGGGGATGGCCAAGGCACCCCAAGATAATATTTCAAGAAGTCTCAAGCATCTAAGCTTGGGGATGCCCCAGTAGGCATCCCACCTTTCTTCTTCAACAACTATCAGTTAGTATCGGTTGAGCCTAAGTTTTTGCTTCTTCACATGAGTTGTGCTATCCATGCAATGTAGTTTTCTTCAGCTTTGCTCGCTGTTTGAATAAAGTATCAAGATCTAAATCCTTTAATGAGAGAGAGCCGTACAAAAATTAGAATTTGCTAGAATACTCTATGTGCTTCACTTATATCCTTTGAGCGTGATAATTTTTGCTCTAGTGCTTCACTTATATATTTTAGAGCATGGTGGTAGTTTTATTTTGAAGAAATAGTTGAACTCTCATGCTTCACTTAGATTATTTTGAGAGTTGTTAATAGCATGGTAATTTGCTTAATGTTAATATACTTGGTGTTCAAGATATGTGAACCTTTCTTTTGAGTGCGTTGAATACTAAGATAAGTTTGATGCTTGATAATTGTTTTGAGATATGGAGGTGATAATATCAAAGTCGTGCTAGTTGGGTGATTATGAATTTGAGAAATACTTGTGTTGAAGTTTGCAAGTCCCGTAGCATGCACATATGGTTAAAGTTGTTTAACAAATTTGAAACATGAAGTGTACCTGGCTTGTGCATCCTTATGAGTGGCGGTCGGGGATGAGCGATGGTCTTTTCCTACCAATCTATCCCCCTAGGAGCATGCGCGTAGTACTTGATTTTTGATGGCTTCTAAATTTTTGCAACAAGTATATGAGTTCTTTTTGACTAATGTTGAGTCCATGGATTATACGCACTCTCACCTTTCCGCCTTTGCTAGCCTCTTCGGTACCGTGCATTGCCCTTTCTCACCTTGAGAGTTGGTGCAAACTTCGCCGGTGCATCCAAACCCCGTGATACGATTTATTCTATCACACATAAACCTCCTTATATCTTCCTCAAAACAGCCACCATACCTACCTATCATGGCATTTCCATAGCCATTTCGAGATATATTGCCATGCAACTTCCACCATCATCATCATGACATACATTACTTTTGTCATATTGCCATTGCATGATCATGTAGTTGACATCGTATTTGTTTCAAAGCCACCATGCATTATTTTTCATACATGTCACTCTTGATTCATTGCACCATCCTGGTACACCGCCGGAGGCATTCATATAGAGTCATATCTTGTTCTAATTTTCGACTTATAATCCTTGGGTTGTAATCAATAGAAGTGTGATGATCATCATTATTAGAGCATTGCCCAAAAAAAGGCCAAAAAAAAGAAAGGCCCAAAAAAAGAGAGAAAAAATATTAAAAAAATAAAAAAGGGCAATGCTACTATCTCTTTTTCCACACTTGTGCTTCAAAGTAGCACCTTTTTCTTCATGTAGTGAGTCTCATAAGTTGTCTTTTTATACTAGTGGGAATCTTTCATTATAGAACTTGGCTTGTATATTCCTACGATGGGCTTCCTCAAATGCCCTAGGTCTTCATGAGCAAGCGAGTTGGATGCACACCCACTAGTTTTCTTTTGTTGAGCATTCATAGCTCTAGTGCATCCGTTGCATGGCAATCCCTACTCCTCATGTTGACATCAATTGATGGGCATCTCCATAGCCCGTTGATTATCCTCGTCAATGTGAGACTTTCTCCTTTTTTTTGTCTTCTCCACACAATCCCCATCATCATATTCTATTCCACCCAGAGCGCTATATCCATGGCTCGCGCTCATGTATTGCGTGAAGGTTGAAAAAGTTTGAGATTATTTAAGTATGAAACAATTGCTTGGCTTGTCATCAGGGGTATAGAAGTTGGGAACATCTTTTTGTGACGAAAATGAAGCATAGCCTAACTATATGATTTTGTAGGGATGAACTTTCTTTTGCCATGCTATTTTGAGAAGACATGATTGCATTGATTAGTATGCTTGAAGTATTATTATTTTTGTGTCAATATGAACTTCTGTCTTGAATCTTTCGGATCTGAATATTCATGTCACAATTAAGAAGATTTACATTGAAATTATGCCAAAGTATCACTCCGCATCAAAAATTCTTTTTTATCATTTACCTACTCAAGGACGAGCAGGAATTAAGCTTGGGGATGCTTGATACGTCTCCAACGTATCTATAATTTCTGATTGCTCCATGCTACTTTTATCTACTGTCTTAGGCAATATTGGGCTTTATTATCCACTTTTATATTATTTTTGGGACTAACCTATTAACCGGAGGCCCAGCCCAGATTTGCTGTTTTATGCCTATTTTAGTGTTTCGAGGAAAAGGAATATCAGACGGGGTCAAAATGGAACGAAATAAACTGGAGAAGTTAATTTTGGAAGGAAACCAACCTGATGGGCTTGGAGTGCATGCTAGGGGAGTCCCGGGCCGCCCACGAGGGTGGAGGGCGCCCCCTGGGCGCGCCCCCTACCTCGTGAGCAACCCGGAGGTCCACCGACGTACCCCCTGCACCCATATATACCTACATACCCTAAAACTTCCAGAACAAAAGATAGATCGGGAGTCCCGCCGACGCAAGCCTTTGTAGCCACCAAAAACCAATCGGGACCTTGTTCCGGCACCCTGCCGGAGGGGGATCCCATCACCGGAGGCCATCTTCATCATCCCGACGCTATCCATGACGAGGAGGGAGTAGTTCACCCTCGCGGCTGAGGGTATGTACCAGTAGCTATGTGTTTGATCTCTCTCTCTCGTGTTCTCTCTCGTGTTCCTCGATGGCACGATCTTGATGTATCCTGAGCTTTGCTATTGTAGTTGGATCTTATGATGTTTCTCCCCCTCTACTCTCTTGTGATGAATTGAGTTTCCCCTTTGAAGTTATCTTATCAATTGAGTCTTTTTATGAACACTAGATGTATGTCTTGCGTGGGATAACTATGGTGACAATGGGTTATTCTATTGCTCCACTTGATGTATGTTTTGGTGATCAACTTGCGGGTTTCGTGACGCTTGGGAACCTATGCATAGGGGTTGGCACACGTTCTTGACTCTCCGGTAGAAACTTTGGGGCACTCTTTGAAGTACTTTTATGTTGGTTGGATGAATCTAAGATTGTGTGATGCATATCGGATAATCATGCCCACGGATACTTGAGGTGACAATGGAGTATCTTGGTGACATTAGGGTTTTGGTTGATTTGTATCTTAAGGTGTTATTCTAGTATGAACTCTGTGATGGATTGAGCGGAAAGAATAGCTTTATGTTATTTTACTACGAGCTCTTGAATAGATAGAACAGAAATGATAACTTTGAGGTGGTTTCGTACCCTACCATAATCTCTAAGTTTGTTCTCCGCTATTAGTGGCTTTGGAGTGACTCTTTGTTGCATGTTGAGGGCTTGTCATATGTTCTATCTACGTTATTATTGTTGAGAGAACTTGCACTAGTGAAAATATGAACCCTAGGCCTTGTTTCCTACCATTGCAATACCGTTTACGCTCACTTTTACCGCTCGTTACCTTGCTGTTTTTATTATTTCAGATTAGAAAAACCTATATCTACTATCTATTTTGCACTTGTATCTTCATCTGTTCGCCGAACTAGTGCACCTATACAATTTACCATTGTATTGGGTGTGTTGGGGACACAAGAGACTTTTTGTTATTTGGTTGCAGGGTTGTTTGAGAGAGACCATCTTCATCCTACGCCTCCTACAGATTGATAAACCTTAGGTCATCCACTTGAGGGAAATTTGCTACTTTCCTACAAACCTGTGCAGTTGCAGGCCCAACGACGTCTACAAGAAGAAGGTTGTGTAGTAGACATCAAGCTCCCCTCTACGGCACGGTAGAACTCCGTGGCAGCCGATATGCTACGTGGTAGATCTGCGAATGCCCCTGGAGAGCTCCGAATTCGGGTAAGTAAAAGAAATGTCTCCTCCACATGCTTGCTTTGCATAATGAATGCCTTACCCGCTGCTATCTTCTTGGCCGCCTGGATTTCCTGTTGGGCCTTTTGGACTTCGGCGTTGGCGTCTTTCGCGCTCTGAAGGGCCTTTGCAAGCTCAGACTCTTGCGTCTTGAAGTCACGCTCCAAGGACTCGAACTTCTTGCCGAGCTCCTGGAGCTCTTGCTGTACCTCGCCCACCCTAGCATCTTGCTTTTCACGCTCAATACGCTCCATGGCCACCTTGTCTTCGGCCTTGGATAGTGCTTTCTTCAGGGCTGCCACTTCTGTCGTGGCCCCTATTAAAAAATCATGACGCTTTTTGTTAGCATCACCAATTTTTTCTCCTATATATGACACATGGACGGGGTATCACTCACCTTTATTCTCTTCGAGATGCCTCTTCGTGAGGCTGAGCTCCTCTTCAGCCTGCTTCAGGTCCCGTTCGAGTCCGACGACCTCTGCTGTGCGGGAAGCAGCGGCAAGCAGCACCGCCTGCTTATCCACATAGACACATACTATTAGATTCCTGCGGTTTAGAGTTGACCCTCCGTTTTGCTTTTCTTTCCGAACACCAAACAGAGTATCAGGGCCTACTATCTATTGGGTGATCATTTCTCACAGTTTTGACTACTTAGCTCAAAGCCTGTTAGGAGGCTGGTGCAGGCTTCGGTCAATCCGCTTTTGGCGGACCGAACCTTCTGAATCACCATACTCACAAGAGTATGGTGCTCTTCATCAATGGAAGCGCCGCGAAGCACTTCCAACAGACTATCCGCCGCCGCCGCCGCGACGGAGGTCATCGGCACGGCCGGCTCGCCCTCCCTAGTGAGGGGCTGCCTACCCGAATCCGGAACCTTTGGAGGTTCCGGTGCAGTGTCCGGCTGGGAGCCCAACTTGCTGCGGCTTTCGTCAGCATAATCTATGGCGATCTTACCTCCCATGTGCCCGGCGTATGGAATTTTGCCTTGGGGCGTCTCCAGAACCACCTCCCCCTGCTCTGGTACCCATTGGGACAACACCTCCATGTCATCCGCAGGCCAAGGGGAGGTGGCCGTCGGGAGCGAATTCATTGCCGAATCACTCAGAGACCCATCCGAAGAGGATACCTCGGGATGGGACCTGGCTGGACTGCATATGCGTGTTCGGCGTTATAACAAACTATGAAGTTAAGTCGCACGAAAAGTATTACAGAGAGCAGATACTTATGATCTTGCCAGGGGCTTGCCCCTGGGAAGCCACTCCTCCTCGCTGTAAGCGGCCGTGGTGGAGTGATCCGGAAGGGATGCCTTTCCCTTCTTTGGCGTCCTAGCCTCACCCTATGGGACGGCTTTTCTTTTCTTCTCCTCCCCAATGTGGGGAGGGGGAATTTCTTCATGTTTCCCCCCATCTCCACGGGAGGAATCTGCCTCACCGTCCTCGGACGATGAGTCTACTACGGCCTTGCGCCGGAGACCCTTCCTAGTCCCTGCGGCCGCCTTCTTAGACCCTTCGGCCTCCCCGGATGGGGCGGCCCTCTTCTTCTTTTCCTCCCCTTCATGGGAGGAGCGCGCCTCATCGCCTTTGGACGAGGGGTCCGGTGCGACCTTGCACCGGAGACCCTTCCTGGTCCCCGTGGCCTTCTTTTTGGCCTTCTTTTCCGGCGCATTGTAAGGCACCGGAACTAGCATCTCTGTCAGGAGTGCGGTTGCTAGATCTTCCGGCAGCGGAACCGGACAGTCGATCCGCTCCGCCGTCACCACGTAATCCTAATTAGATAAAGACGGTGACTTAAAATCCTTCCATGAATATGCTGGGAAAGGTACATCTACTGATGATCAGAAAACTTACCGAATTGGCAAGCCCCGTGGCACAGAGTCCGCGGTCCTCGGATGTGTGAGGAGGTGCTTCGGTGGCCTTGAACAGAACCTTCCAGACGTTCTTATGCATCATACCAAAAAGCTCTTGCAGCGTCTGGTGTTCGGCCGGATCGAACTTCCACAGATTGAATGCCCGTCTTCAGCACAGAAGGATTCGGCGGGAGAGCATAACCTGGACCACGTTGACAAGCTTGATCTTCTTGTCCATCATGTTTTTAATGCAGTTCTGAAGTCCTGTCAGCTCTACAGGTTCGCCTCAGGCCAGGCCCTTCTTTTCCTAGGAGGTGAGCCACATGGGGATTCTGGATCAGAATTCGGGGCCTGCCGCCCAGTTGGCGTCGCGCGGCTCGGTGATATAGAACCCCCCCGATTGCCACCCTTTCACGGTCTCCACAAAGGAGCCGTCAAGCCAGGTAACATTGGGCATCCTGCCCACCATGGCGGCTCCACACTCCGCTTGCTTGACGCTCACGATCTTCGGCTTCACACAGAAGATCCGTAGTCATAGGCCGAAGTGGGTCTTGATGCGGAGGAAGGCCTCGCACACGATGATAAATGCCGAGATGTTGAGGACGAAATTTGGGCCTAGATCATGGAAGTCCAGCCCATAGTAAAACATGAGCCCGCGGACAAAGGGATGAAGTGGAAATCCTAGTCCGTGGACAAAATGAGAGAGGAACACTACTCTTTCCCGAGACTTTGGAGTGGGGGTGATATGTCCCTCCGCCGGAAGCCTGTGCGCGATGTTTGCGGCCTGGTATCCGGCCGCCCGAAGCTTGGTAATGTCCTCCTCCGTGACGGAGGAGGCCATCCACTTGCCTCCCACTCCGGACATGCTGCAAATGGTCCTACGGAGAAGGTGAGAACTTGGGCGTTGGGGCTCGAGAGTGCGAGAATGGATGAGCAAAGGAGGAAGAAGGTGTGGGTAAAAATGGGAGATCCTTATCCCCTTATAGAGGTGGCGAAAATGGTGCGCCTCCCCGCTTACCTGATGAAATCGCTTATTTTCCAAGCGCCATGTTAATATCATGGTTGGGTTACCCGTACCCGTATTAATGAGGATCCCGTGATAAGGGGACATGATCTCTGCTTCGAGAAGACGTGCCGAGGAAACCGCCTCGCAATATGTGCGGTGGCTGGTTGTGGGAAAACGGTTCGAATAATGACTCGGCCATGGTGTGTTGTCACGTTATCTAAAGTTGTCAGCAGATTATATTTTTGGAATATTGTTCTCTCTACGGTGGTATGTGAAAATCGTCTTGTAGAGCCAGACATGATTTAAGTGTTCGAGATTTACTTTGGAGTATTTGGAGATGGAACCCGCCTTGCAATGCCGAAGACAATCTGCGCGCCGAACTCATCGTCATTGAAGCCTGGTTCAGGGGCTACTGAGGGAGTCCTGGATTAGGGGGTATCCGGACAGCCGGAGTATATACTTTGGCCGGACTATTGGACTATGAAGATACAAGACTCAAGACTTCGTTCCGTGTTCGGATGGGACTCTCCTTTGCGTGGAAGACAAGCTTGGTGATTCGGATGTTAGATCTCCTTCTTTGTAACCGACTTTGTGTAACCCTAGCCCCCTCCGGTGTTGATATAAACCAGAGGGTTTAGTCCGTAGGACAAGGACAATCAGAATCATAGGCTAGCTCCTAGGGTTTAGCCTCTACGATCTCGTGGTAGATCAACTCTTGCAATACAAATATCATCAAGATCAATCAAGCAGGAAGTAGGGTATTACCTCCATCGAGAGGGCCCGAACCTAGGTAAAACATCGTGTCCCCTACCTCCTGTTACCATTAGCCTTAGACGCACAGTTCGGGACCCCTTACCCGAGATCCGCCGGTTTTGACACCGACACCCGCCAAGAAGGATCTAAGTCAGATTACTTGTTTCAAGTGCGGGAAGAATGGACATTATGCCATGGAGTGTTCTGAAGCAAAGAATGGAAATGGCAATGGAAGCTCTGGGAAGAAGCCCAACCCTTTCAACAGGGGACAAGTAAACCACGTTAGCGTCGAGGAGTTTGAAGCGCAGCCCGATGCAGTAATAGGTAAGTTTTTGGTTAAGTCATTTACTGCGATCATTCTTTTTGATACTGGTGCATCGTATTCATACATATCAAGGGGATTTGTGGATAAGTATAACCTACCAACCCAAGCCCTTAGGTCACCCATGTTAGTAACCTTGCCAGGAGTAGAGTATATGGCTAGCCTATGGTGTGATCGGTTACCATTAAGGATTGGTAACTACGTTTTCCCCTCAGACCTAATAGTATTGGAGTCACAAGGACTGGATGTAATACTAGGAATGGATTGGTTATCGAAGTATGGAGGGAACATTGACTGCGCCAGTAAGTCGATTTTTCTTACCACCCCAGAAGGAAGAAGGATTAAGTTTGTATCCCGACATGTGCCGAAGAGGACTCAAGTGAATTCCTTATCAGGAGTTGTACATGAGGAAGTACCAGTGGTGAAGGATTTCCCTGATGTATTTCCAAAGGAGTTGCCAGGCATGCCACCAGATAGAGACATTGAGTTTTTTATTGAGATTTTGCCAGCCACAGGGCCAATATCTAAGAGACTGTATCGGATGCCCGCAAAGGATTTGGAAGAAATTAAGAAACAGAATAAGGAGTTACTGGATAAAGGCTATATTCGCCCAAGTTCGTCACCTTGGGGATCACCAGTGCTTCTAGTGGAGAAGAAGGATGGATAGTTGAGGATGGTTGTTGATTATCGTGGATTGAATGAAGTAATGATCAAGAACAACACTACAAAAAAAGACACATCTGTGGCATTTTGGGCCAAACGAAAAAAAATTCTGTCATACTTATGACACTTCTATGACAATAATTGTGACAAAACCCGGTATCATCATAGATGTGGTGGGCTCCTACTTCTATGACAAAAAATCATGACAAAAAATGGGCTTTTCGTCCTAGGCAGGCCGGAGATGCAGCTGCATGACATTCTTTGGGCCGTCCATGACGGGAAAAACCGTGCTAGAAGCGAGGGCGAGGAAAATTTCGGCGAGTTCCCGGTTACGGTGGGTGGTCGGGGGCCGAGCAATGCGCATTTCTCTCGTACACGTACGCGCGTGTTTGCGAGGCGTTGGCTCTAACTGAACCCGAGCAAGGCATTGGGCTCTAACTGAACCCGAGTGATTGCACTGCAGGCTACGCATTACTAAACCCGAGCGATCGATCGATGGCTGTTAACTGAATCCGATCGAGCAATTCCTTCGCTACTGCTGCTAACTGAAGCCGATCGATGCTGCCTCTGGATGAATAGTGAGCGTTGCGGGGGGAGGGGGGGTGGTTGGATGAACAGTGAGCGGCGGGGGTGGATGAACAGGACCCCGTGGTGTTGCCTCTGGATGAACAGGACCCCGATCGATCGAGCCGGTTGGGGCTGGAAGAACATGACCTCGTGGAGGGATGGATGAACAGGACGACCCCGTGGAGGGCTGGATGAACAGTAGACGGTGGAGGGGTGGATGAACAGTAGCCCGTGGACGGGTGGTTGAACAGGAGCCCGTGGAGAGGGGTGGTTGAACAGTAGCCGGTGGAGTAGCTTGTGGTGGAGGCTGGATGAACACAAGCCCGTGGATGAACAGTCGCAGGTGGAGGCTGGAGGAGGTCGACGGTGGATGAACAGTAGCCCGTGGAGGCTGGAGGAGGTCGACAGTGGAGATGAACAGTATCATGTGGAGTCCCATTTTGCGGTACGCCACACCCCTCCCGATGAACAGGACCCCCGTTTCGACCGTAGTGCTCCAACACAAGTTCGTTTTATCCGTTTTGCGGCACGCCACACCCCTCCCGATCAACAGGACCCCGTTTCGACCATAGGAGGTCCAACACAAGTCTGTTTCCTCTGTTTAGCGGTATGCCAGACCCCTCCCGATGAATAGGATCCCATTTCAAACATGGCCAGTCGAACACAAGGGAGTTTCCTCCATTCTTTGGTATGCTAGGCCTTGTTTCCATCGCCTGTTCCGTCCAAGCCGGTTGTCTCCCACGCGTTCCATTACCTCCCGATGAACACGAGCATTCCGTTGCCTCCCGATGAACACGACGAATTCCGTTGCCTCCCCATGAACACGGCGACAACGCAGTTTCTCCGTTCTGACCCAGCCATGTACACGAGCCCTGGCCGTACGTATGTGCGAGTAGGTGTTCGAGACCCCACCCGTATGTACGTACATGGACGTATTTACTTTCTTGCACCCTGGCCATTGTACGTACGTGTACATGCTACGTGCGCGCCTCTACTATGACACGTGCGCGCCTCTACTATGACACGTGCGCGCCTCTACATCGACCAGTATGTACGTACACGTTCGCGACCAGAATGACAATGCTACGTATGCTTCGACCAGGTGGGTCTCGACTGTCACGCACTTCCTTGCGTGCAAAGATGTAGCTGGTTGGTCCCAGCAGTCAGGGGGGCGTGATACGTCTCCAACGTATCTATAATTTTTGATTGTTTCATGCTATTATATTACTCCTTTTGGATGTTTATGGGCTTTATTTTACATATTTATATCATTTTTGGGACTAACCTACTAACCGGAGGCCCAACCCGTATTGCTGTTTTTTTGCCTATTTCAGTATTTCAAAGAAAAGGAATATCAAATGGAGTCCAAACGGAATGAAACCTTCGGGTGCATGATTTTTGGAACGAACGTGATCCGGAGAACTTGGAGTGCAAGTCAAGAAGCGAACAAGGCGGCCAGGAGATAGCAGGGCATGCCCACCCCTATAGAGCACGCCCTGTCTCCTGGGCCCCATAGGTGGCCACCGACGTACTCCTTCCTTCTATATATACCTACGTACCCGAAAAACATCTAGAGAGCCAACGAAAAACAATTTCCACCACCGTAACCTTCTGTATCCGTGAGATCCCATCTTGGAGCCTTCGCCGGCGCTCCGTCGGAGGGGGAATCGACCACGAAGGGCTTCTACACCAACACCATAGCCCCTCCAATGAGTTGTGAGTAGTTTACCACAGACGTTCGGGTCCATAGTTATTAGCTAGATGGCTTCTTCTCTCTTTTTGGATCTCAATACAATGTTCTCCCCCTCTCTTGTGGAGATCTATTCGATGTACACTCTTTTTACAGTGTGTTTGTCGAGATCCGATGAATTGTGGGTTTATGATCAAGTTTATCTTTGAGAAATATTTGAATCTTCTCTGAATTCTTTTATGTATGATTGAGTTATCTTTGCAAGTCTCTTCAAATTATCAGTTTTGTTTGGCCTACTAGATTGATCTTTCTTGCCATGGGAGAAGTGCTTAGCTTTGGGTTCAATCTTTAGGTGTCCTTACCCAGTGACAGAAAGGGTTGCAAGGCACATATTGTATCATTGCCATCGAGGATAAACAGATGGGGTTTATATCATATTGCTTGAGTTTATACCTCTACATCATTTCATCTTTCTTAATGCGTTACTCTATTCTTATGAACTTAATACTCTAGATGCATACTGGATAGCGGTCGATGTGTGGAGTAATAGTAGTAGATGCAGGCAGGAGTCGGTCTACTTGTCACGGACGTGATACCTATATACATTATCATGCCTATATAATCTCATAATTATTTTCTTTTATATCAATTGCTCAACAGTAATTTGTTCACCCACCGTAATACTTATGCTATCTTGAGAGAAGCCACTAGTGAAACCTATGGCCCCCGGGTCTATCTTTTATCATATAAGCTTTCAATCTACTTTTATTTGCATCTTTACTTTTTGCATCTATATTATAAAATACCAAAAATATATTTATCTTATCATACTATCTCTATCAAATCTCACTTTGGCAAGTGGCCGTGAGGGGATTGACAACCCCTTTATTGCGTTGGTTGCGAGTTCTTTGTTTGTTTGTGTAGGTGTGTGGGAATTTTGAGGAGCCTCCTACTGGATTGATACCTTGGTTCTCAAAAACTGAGGGAAATACTTACGCTACTATTGCTGTATCACCCTTTCCTCTTCAAGGAAAACCAACGCCAGCTCAAGACGTAGCAAGAAGGATTTCTGGCGCCGTTGCCGGGGAGGTCTTCGCTCAAGTCAAGACATACCAAGTACCCATCACAAACTCATCTCCCTCGCATTTACATTATTTGCCATTTGCCTCTCGTTTTCGTCTCCCCCACTTCACCCTTGCCGTTTTATTCGCCCTCTCTTTCCCAATCTTCTCTCTCTCTTTTTTGCTTACCTTTTTCTGTTTGCTTGTGTGTTGGATTACTTGTTGCCATGGCGCAAGATAATACCAAATTGTGTGATTTCTCCAATACCAATAATAATTATTTCCTTAGTACTCCGATTGCTCCTCTTAATGATGTTGAGTCTTGTGAAATCAGTACTGCTTTGCTGAATCTTGTTATGAAAGATCAATTTGCCGGCCTTCCTAGTGAAGATGCCGCTACTCATCTAAACAACTTTGTTGATTTGTGTGATATGCAAAAGAAGAAAGATACAGATAATGATATTGTTAAATTGAAGTTGTTTCCGTTTTCACTTAGAGTTCATGCTAAAGTTTGGTTTTCGTCTTTGCCTAAAAATAGTATTGATTCTTAGAACAAGTGCAAAGATGCTTTTATCTCTAAGTATTTTCCTCCCGCTAAGATTATCACTCTTAGGAACGATATTATGAATTTTAAACAACTTGATCATGAGCATGTTGCCCAATCTTGGGAAACAATGAAATTGATGATTCGCAATTGCCCTACTCATGGTTTGAATTTAAGTATGATCATACAAAAAATTTATGCCGGTTTGAACTTTGCTTCTAGAAATCTTTTAGATTCGGCCGCGGGAGGCACGTATATGGAACTCACGTTAGGATATGCTACAAAACTTCTTGATAATATTATGGCTAATTATTCTCAATGGCACACCGAAAGATCTTCTAGTAAAAAAGTGCATGCTATAGAAGAAATCAATGTTTTGAGTGGAAAGATGGATGAACTTATGAATTTGTTTGCTACTAAAAATACTCCTCTTGATCCCAATGATATGCCTTTGTCTACTTTGATTGAGAATAATAATGAAGCTATGGATGTGAATTTTGTTGCTAGGAATAGTTTCGGAAACAATGCTTGTAGAGGAAACTCTAGACCGTTCCCTAGTAATTCCTCTAATAATTATGGAAATTCCTACAATAATTCTTATGGTAATTTTAATAAGATGCCCTCTAATTTTGAGAATAGTGTGAAAGAATTTATGAATTCTCAAAAGAATTTTAATGCTTTGCTTGAAGAACTATTGCTCAAAGTTGATGATTTGGCTAGGAATGTTGATAGACTTTTGCTTGATGTGGATTCTCTTAATCTTAGATTTTCTCCTCCTAAGCATGATATCAATGAGTCTCTCAAAGCAATGAGAATTTCCATTGATGAGTCCAAGGAAAGAACCGCTAGATTGCGTGCTAAGAAAGATTGCTTTGTAAAGGCGTGTTCTTCTAGTTTCAATGAAAATAATGATGAAGATTGATGTATCTCCTATTAGATCTTTGTTTTGCAATATGAATCTTGATAATAATGGGACTGGATATGAGTCAACTTTAGTTAGAAGGCGTCCCAAGAATTCGTAGTTTTTAGATCTTGATGCTAACTTTGGTAAAAGTGGGATTGGAGAGGTCATGACTTTAAATAGCATTGAACCCACTATCTCGGATTTCAAGGAATTTGATTATGATAATTGTTCTTTAGAAGGTTGTATTTCCTTGTTGCAATCCGTTGTTAATTCTCCTCATGCTTATAGTCAAAATAAAGCTTTTACCAAACATATCGTTGATGCCTTGATGCAATCTTATGATGAAAAACTTAATTTGGAAGTTTCTATACCTAGAAAACTTAATGATGAGTGGGAGCCTACTATAAAGATTAAAATTAAAGATCATGAGTGTTTTGCTTTGTGTGATTTGGGTGCTAGTGCTTCCACGATTCCGAAAACTTTATGTGATATTCTAGGTTTCATGATCTTGATGATTGCTCTTTAAATTTGCACCTTGCGGATTCCACCATTAAAAAGCCAATGGGAAGGATCAATGATGTCCTCATTGTCGCAAATAGAAATTTGGTGCCCGTAGATTTTATCGTTCTTGATATAGATTGCAATCTTTCTTGCCCTATTATTCTTGGTAGACCTTTCCTTAGAACGATTGGCGCGATTATTGATATGAAGGAAGGGAATATTAGATTTTAATTTCCATTAAAGAAAGACATGGAGCACTTTCCAAGAAACAAAGTCAAATTACCTTATGAATCTATCATGCTAGCTACTTATGAATTTAGTGCCAAAGATGGCACTACTTAGATCTATCTTCGCTTTTATGCCTAGCTAGGGGCGTTAAAGGATAGCGGCAGTTGGGAGGCAACCCAATTTTATTTGTGTTTTTTGTTTTTGTTTTTGTTTAGTAATAAATTTTGCATCTAATCTCCGTTTAAGAGGTATTTTTATGTTTTAATTAGTGTTTGTGCCAAGTAGAACCTATAGGATAACCTATGATGATAGTTGATTTGATTCTGCTGAAAAACAGAAACGTTCGCGCACAAAATTAGTTTTGTTAAATCACAAAAACGTGCTTTTGCGTTGATTATTTTTGCTTCTGATCAATAGGCAAATTTTCCAGGACTTCCTATTTTGGTAGGATTTTTAGAGTTCCATAAGTGTGCGTTAGTTACAGATTGCTACAGACTGTTCTGTTTTTGACAGATTCTGTTTTTCGTGTGTTGTTTGCTTATTTTGATGTATCTATGGCTAGTAAAATAGTTTATAAACCATAGAGAACTTGGAATACAGTAGGTTTAACACCAAAATAAATAAATAATGAGTTCATTACAGTACCTTATGTGGTGGTTTTGTTTTCTTTCACTAACGGAGCTTATGAGATTTCCTGTTGAGTTTTGTGTTGTGAAGTTTTCAAGTTTTGGGTAAAGCTTTGATGGACTATATATGGAATAAGGAGTGTCAAGAGCCTAAGCTTGGGGATTCTCATGGAACCCCAAGATATTCAAGGATAGCCAAAATCCTAAGCTTGGGGATGCCCCGGGAAGGCATCCCGTCCTTCGTCTTCGTTCATTGGTAACTTTACTTGGAGCTATATTTTTATTCGCCACATGATATGTGTTTTGCTTGGAGTGTCGTGTATTATATTAGTCTTTGATTTTTAGTTTAACACAATCATCCTTGCTGTACACACCTTTTGGGAGAAGCCTACCTGATTAGAATTTGCTAGAATATGCTATTGGCTTCACTTATATCTTTTGAGCTTAATAGTTTTTGCTCAAGTACTTCACTTATATCTTTTAGAGCACGGCGGTGGCTTAATTTTGTAGAAATTTCTAGTCTCTCATGCTTCCCTTATATTATTTTTAGAGTATTTTATAACAGCATGGTATTTGCTATGGTTATAAAATTGGTCCTAGAATGGTAGGCATCCAAGTTGGGTATAATAAAAACTATCATAGGAAGTGAATTGGATGCTATGATCAATTTGATATTGATAATTGTTCTGAGATATGGAGGTAGTGATATTAAAGTCATGCTAGTTGGGTGATTATGAATTTAAAGAATGTTTGTGTTGAACTTAGCAAGCCCGTAGCATTGACGTATGGTTAAAGTTGTGTAACAAATTTGAAACATCAAGTGTACCTGGCTTGTGCATCCTTATGAGTGGCGGTCGGGGACGAGCGATGGTCTTTTCCTACCAATCTATCCCTCTAGGAGCATGCGCTTAGTGCTTGATTTTTGATGACTTCTAAATTTTTGCAATAAGTATATGAGTTCTTATGACTAATGTTGAGTCCATGGATTATACGCACTTTTACCTTTCCACCATTGCTAGCCTCTTCGGTACCGTGCATTGCCCTTTCTCACCTTGAGAGTTGGTGCAAACTTCACCGGTGCATCCAAACCCCGTGATACGATACGCTCTATCACACACAAACCTCCTTATATCTTCCTCAAAACAGCCACCATACCTACCTATTATGGCATTTCCATAGCCATTCCGAGATATATTGCCATGCAACTTTCCACCATTCCGTTCATTATCATCATGACACACTTTACTTTTGTCATATTGCCATTGCATGATCATGTAGTTGACATTGTATTTGTGGAAAAGTCACCATGCATAATTTTTCATACATGTCACTCTTGATTCATTGCACCATCCCGGTACACCGCCGAAGGCATTCATATAGAGTCATATCTTGTTCTAGTTTCGAGTTATAATTCATATGTTGTAATCAATGAAAGTGTGATGATCATCATTATTAGAGCATTGCCCAAAAAAGGCAAAAAAAAGAAAGGCCAAAGAAAAAAAGAAATAAAAGAAATAAAAATAAAAAATAAAATAAAAGGGGCAATGTTACGATCTCTTTTTCCACACGTGTGCTTCAAAGTAGAACCTTGTTCTTCATGTAGTGAGTCTCATATGGTGTGCTTGAAAGTAGCACCATGTTTTCCATGTATAGAGTCTCATATGTTGTCACTTTCATATACTAGTGGGAATTTTTCAGTATAGAACTTGGCTTGTATATTCCTACGATGGGCTTCCTAAAATGCCCTAGGTCTTCATGAGCAAGCAAGTTGGATGCACACCCACTAGTTTTCTTTTGTTGAGCATTCATTTATAGCTCTAGTGCATCTGTTGCATGGCAATCCCTACTCCTCATGTTGACATCAATTGATGGGCATCTCCATAGCCTGTTGATTATCCTCGTCAATGTGAGACTTTCTCCTTTTTTGTCTTCTCCACAGAATCCCCATCATCATATTCTATTCCACCCATATTGCTATATCCATGGCTCACGCTCATGTATTGCGTGAAGGTTGAATTTTTTTTAGATTATTTAAGTACAAAACAATTGCTTGGCTTGTCATTGGGGGTGTAGAATTTGGGAACATCTTTGTGTGACGAAAATGAAGCATAGGCTAACTATATTATTTTGTAGGGATGAACTTTCTTTAGCCATGTTATTTTGAGAAGACATGATTCTTTGATTAGTATGCTTGAAGTGTTACTATTTCTTTAATCAATATGAACTTTTATTTTGAATCATTTGGATCTGAACATTCATGCCACAATAAAAAAATTACATTGAGAATTATGCTAGGTAGTATTCCACATCAAAAATTCAATTTTTATCATTTACCTACTCGAGGACGAGCAGGAATTAAGCTTGGGGATGCTTCATACGTCTCCAACGTATCTAAATTTTTTGATTGTTCCATGATATTATATTACCCCTTTTGGATGTTTATGGGCTTTATTTTACATATTTATATCATTTTTGGGACTAACCTACTAACCGGAGGCCCAGCCCGTATTGTTGTTTTTTGCCTATTTCAATATTTCGAAGAAAAGGAATATCAAACGGAGTCCAAACGGAATGAAACCTTCGGGAGCGTGATTTTTGGAACGAACGTGATCCGTAGAACTTGGAGTGCAAGTCAAGAAGCGAACGAGGCGGCCAGGAGATAGCAGGGCGCGCCCACCCCTATAGGGCGCGACCTTCTGTCCTAGTCCCCACAGGCGGCCACCGACGTACTCCTTCCTCCTATATATACCTACGTACCCCGAAAACATCCAGAGAGCCAACAAAAAATAATTTCCACCACCGTAATGTTCTGTATCCGCGAGATCCCATCTTGGAGCCTTCGCAGGTGCTCCGCCGGAGGGAGAATCGACCATGGAGGGCTTCTACACCAACACCATAGCCCCTCCGATGAGTTGTGAGTAGTTTACCACAGACCTTCGGGTCCATAGTTATTAGCTAGATGGCTTCTTCTCTCTTTTTGGAGCTCAATACAATGTTCTCCCCCTCTCTTGTGGAGATCTATTCGATATAAACTCTTTTTGCGGTGTGTTTCTCGGGATCCGATGAATTGTGGGTTTATGATCAAGTTTATCTATGAGAAATATTTGAATCTTCTCTGAATTCTTTTATGTATGATTGAGTTATCTTTGCAAGTCTCTTCGAATTATCAGTTTGGTTTGGCCTACTAGATTGATCTTTCTTGCCATGGGAGAAGTGCTTAGCTTTGGGTTTAATCTTGCGGTGTCCTTACCCAGTGACAGAAAGGGTTGCAAGGCATGTATTGTATTGTTGCCATCGAGGATTAAAAGATGGGGTTTATATCATATTGCTTGAGTTTATCCCTCTACATCATGTCATCTTTCTTAATGCGTTACTCTGTTCTTATGAACTTAGTACTCTAGATGCATGCTGGATAGCGGTCGATGTGTGGAGTAATAGTAGTAGATGCAGGCAGGAGTCGGTCTACTTATCATGGATGTGATGCCTATATACATGATCATGCCTAGATAATCTCATAATTATTCGCTTTTCTATCAATTTCTCGACAGTAATTTGTTCACCCACCATAATACTTATGCTATCTTGAGAGAAGTCACTAGTGAAACCTATGGCCGCCGGGTCTATCTTTTATCATATAAGCTTTCAATCTACTTTTATTTGCATCTTTACTTTTTCAATCTATATTATAAAATACCAAAAATATATTTATCTTGTCATACTATCTCTATCAGATCTCACTTTCGCAAGTGGCCGTGAAGGGATTGACAACCCCTTTATTGCGTTGGTTGCGAGTTCTTTGTTTGTTTGTGTAGGTGCGTGGGAATTCTGAGGAGCCTCCTACTGGATAGATACCTTGGTTCTCAAAAACTGAGGGAAATACTTACGCTACTCTTGTTGCATCACCCTTTCCTCTTCAAGGAAACCAACGCAAGCTCAAGACGTAGCAGGGCGGATCATTTTTTTGTTTGCCCGGACGCACTTTCTTGCGTGCAAAGATGTAGCTGGTGGGTCCCAGTAGTCAGGGGGAAACATTTTTTTCAAGAAATACGATGGCCCGTCCGGTGGGTCCCTGCTGTCAGGTGGAGGAATAATTATTTTGCACGTAATAAGGAGGCACTTCCTTGCGGCCGTCGTGGACCCAGCTATCAGCCTCTCCACGTACAGTACTCTTCCGATGGAAGTCGTTCCTTGACCATGTTGACCACACCGCGCGGAGAGCACCAGGTCGGTGGATGACGGCGAGGAGATCGAGGAGAAGTCTCTAGAATACGGCACTACTTGACATAGAACAAATCAACTCTTATTACAAGAATAATAATACAAGGGTATGATGTTACAAAGAAGCACATCAGCACGACGACACTACGCCTGCGATACTACACTTGCTCTATGCTAGCAGTGGAACAACTCGTAACAGCGGAAATCTTCTAGCAGCGGAACAACGACGAAGGTAGTGAACTCCACTCCATACGGACTCTAGCTAGGACACGATCTAGCTCGCATGAACGGAAACCACGACAAGCAATCAAGCAATCACGGCATCACCTGCAATTTGGCATGACACGCTAGGTCAGTACATTGAATGTACTTGCAAGCTCACAATAGCCTAAAACATCAAGGCAAGACAACAACATAGCATTAAGCAGGTTAATTAAATTAATAGCTACCATGATACGACAACAACTACTAAGCATGATATGAAACTACTACAATACTGATAAATCACCATCTCAGATCTCCATAACCATATCTCTCTTGGCTAACCAAGCCAAGCAATATACCATCTCGATCACCTCGTGATCAAAACCAATCGGTGATCATTCACAGATCACAACCATGACCAATACTTGGTCTCAAACAGTGATCTTTCCGGCGATCACTACCATGACCAACACTTGGTCTCAAACGATGATCTTTCCGACGATCACTACCATGACCAACACTTGGTCTCAAACGGTGATCTATCCGGCGATCACTACCATGACCAACACTTGGTCCCCAACATCATCATGAACATCCTGTCAATTTGTACTGCTCAAAATATCAACATATAAATCACCTATAAGTCATTCCGTCATGTGAGTGTTGATCGAACGGTGTGACCTAGTATGAACCCATGCCCATGACTGAGGATGCGGCTATCGATAGTTTAAACAAACACACTATACAGAGGTAGCGCACTTTACCCACACCACGGAACCCTTGGCCTCGCACTCCCATTTGGGTGGACCAACGGTGTTCCGACAAAACCGATCTGCTGCCATGACATTCTCCCGGCCACTCCGACTCACTCCCCACTGGGCTAGTCCTAGGTGGCCCTGTGTCTACCAAAGACACCAATGGACACCGTCGTGGCCAAAACAATAAACCGTCCCAAACGGGGACATGTGCACATAACGACAACAACGGGCACACAAGGCTTATGTACGCCTACCCGATCAGGGTAGCGCGCGCCCATAACCTTCCCTCGTTGGAAGCACCGGCGAGAGACACGGCAATAGCATCGCATTAGGGCCTTTCCATAAAGGCAAATGTGGTTGCACTGGAGAAAGCCCGGTTCGGTGGCACCTGGCCAACTTAATGACGGAATTTATCCCCAAAAATAGAATTGTGATAACTGATACTCTGATATCAACTATCAAACTATAATCCAATTCATATCAATATCCAACAAATAATCTGAGCATAATATCATCGTACCAAAATACTCCGAGGATAGCATAACACTACTATCATGATGAATCCAAAAACAATAATCCTACTACTCCAATAACAAGAATAAAGCTATCCAACTAAGATCCACATGTAAACACCATCTCCGAAAATAATACTCCAAGCAACAGAACATCAACTAGCATCATGAAAATAATCATACTAACCACTAATAATCCAAAGGTAGCATGACATCCAAAGTAATACTCCAAAATATACTAACAGATATCATCATGGAACAACCATAATATCAACCACTAATACTCCAATGGCAACATGATACTCATCGACTACAAATATAACTCCTAGTAATCCAAACAATAGCATGGCATCAACAAGATCGAAGTAATACTTTGAGAAAATGCCATGCACAGATCACAAGTAGCTAAAACAATATTTTAAACAAGTTTAAATAAATTAAACCATCTCACTGCATTACAGTGATGCAAATGGAGGGTGTGGCTTGCCTGGGGTGGAAGAAATCACCGAGAGAAAGTGCAAGAAGCTCGCGGAAAGAATCACCAGAAATCGTTCTCTCTCGGAGGGGGCTGAATAAGGGCAAAAGCATAATTGTCATTTTCGTAATGATAAAACATGGTGAAAATGGTTCCATCAGAATGGGCTCGACGAAACGAAGAAGTGGGCTTTGGAATCACCTGATTTGGAGCTACGGTTAAAAAGTTATGAGGTGTAGAAGATCAGGGACTTTTCTGCAAAAAGAATATTCACAGACGGGTCCCTGAGTGGATAAGGCAGAGGCGTAAAGTTAGAAATACGCTTTCAGAAGTTGAAAACGTAAAACAGAAATACGTTTCCACTTAGCTGACGTGGCGGGGGTGGGTCAACGCGTGTGGCTGGCAGGTGGGGTCGGGGCTAGGCGGGTTCCGCGGGGCGGGGCCCGTCACTTATCCATGTCAGCGGGCCAGCCCGGTCAGCGCAGATAGGCCGATAGGCGGGTCCCAGGGACGGGGTCGGGGTCGTCTTCGTCTTCAAGCGCTCGCCCGTGCTCGCCCGTGGTCCAGAGGGAGGGGCGCGGCGCCGGCGGCGGCTCGGCCGGCTCCGGCCACCTCTGGTCGAGCGGGAGGCACCGACGGACTTGGGGAGGGATGCCGTATCCATTCAGAGGGTTGGACAGCGCTGGGGAGGAACAAGGTGGAGGGGAGGGTGGCGCCATGAGGAGGGCAGAGATCTTCGGGCGGCGGCGGTTCTTGGCGTTGCAGCCATCTCCGGCGAAGAGAGAGGGGGTGGGGCGAACTACAGGGAGGAGAGGAGTGCTCTGGTGGTGTTGGAACGGGGAGAGGAGGCG
>NC_041387.1:124609127-124651193 GCF_002162155.2 Triticum dicoccoides
CGAGGTGAGCTCGAAGCCAAATGAAACACTGTGCCCCCGTGGGCGTTCGGCGGCGAGCATCGATGAGGAAATGGACGGAGGGGGAGTGAGGTCAGGGCGACGCGGTTGATCACGGGGAGGCCACTGGACAAGGTTGGGGGTCGAGACGAGGAGATCTTGGACGAGCACAACACCGAGGTCGCGCCAGAGTGCGTTTAATGCTCGCTAGGGCCAGGGTTACCGCGTGAGCTGGCGAGGAGAAGACGCCAAGCGTTGGCAAATGTTGTCTAGTGGTAATTCCTCCCTGGGTAGGTTGTAACTACGGTGGTAGATCGAAGAAAACTACTCTAGTTAAATGGTAACTGAGCTCTGAATACTGCAGTAAACTTAATGAACTCAGTGTGATCAACAGAGGGATGCTATGGGTCAAAAGTTATGTCTGGGAGGTTTAGGCTAGGAAGGACTATAGTCCTGGGGAGTTTGAGGAGAAATGGACCAGGAACGAATATGGTTGCTTCACAACTGCATTTTTTATCCAGAAATGAAGATCATAATGATGCTCTCACATGGAGAAGCAACTTGGGCTAAGATTGGGCAAAGCTTGATTATTTGGACATATGAAGATGCTGTAAAAAGCTCATGCCAAATGGACAAGCCAAAATGGCACTTGCTTCACAAACGTCATTTTTGTCCAAAAACTTGGAAAATTTTGGTGATCAAATGGATCAATGAAATGATGCCAAATTGGGTGGAGAGAGGTTTTATGGGTATAAGAATGATCTGGTAATTTATCAGGATTTTTGAAGCAATACAAAATGCACTTGTTTCACGACCTGAAAAGATTGCCAGAATCAAAGATTTGCCCCTCTGCTCACGTAGATGATTGGATGGGGCTGCAAATGGGTGGAGGGGTTAAAATGAGCACATTAAGGAGCGTGCAAAAGTTCAACTCATTTGGGTACTCCTAGCTAGTACTTCCTTCACAAAGCCTTCTATCTGACAAAAACTTTGAAAATTCACTGAGGAAGATTGGCTAGGCAAATAAAGTTGAACTTGGGCATGAGGCAATTATTTGGACATATAAACATTCCCAAAAAGGTTGGGAGCCACTAGGAGAAATATAAATGACACTTCCTTCACAAAGTGCCATTTAGGGCAGAATAGAAAAAGGAATATTGGGGAATTATTTTTGAACTGGCCAAGGAAATGTTTGGGCGTATTTGAGATATATATGACCCAAAGGAATTATGAGAATTATTTGGGGATTTTTGGATGGACAGAAATATAGGTTGCTTCACAACCTAGGGCAGATAGGGTTATTCATTTAATGAAAAAGGAATTTTCCCTAGAAAAAGAGTTTAGGGTTTGGTCAAGAAGTGAAGTGACATGATCTTAGCAAGGTTTTGAGAATGAGGAGCCACTTGGGAGGGGAAATGAGGATGATTTCCCAGGTGGCAAGGCCATGGAACCACTCAAAAAAGATAAACAGAGCAAAAACCAAATAAATCAAAAGAAAAAGAAAAGGGCCAAAAACCAGGCTCTTACAACAGTCAAATGGATTGGTCAGGTCCATAGAATGAACATCCTGGGTCGTAAAATTTACTGGATTATGACCACAATATGTTGTAAATAGAAGCCCGACACGTTCAGAAGCTCTTTTTCCCACCTGAAACTCCTTTTTTTGCTCTTCGACATACCCATCCGTCAAAACCATGCTGCTGATAAACTTAAGCCTGATGGACAATAGTAACCTTGCATTCAGCAGGAAGAATGTGACAAATCTAGTGTTTGCATGGTTGGCTACATATCGTTCTAGCATTATTTTCTTCAATCGATTCTCATGAGAAGTGAGAAAATCCCGATGCTTACGAATCCACCGATTGGTTATAACTTTCTTATCCCGTCCTGTTGCCTAAATATACATGAAGATTGAAAACAATTAAGGTCTAAAAAAAGAGTGTCCAGAGAGCAACAGTTGAACGGTTAATTCTAGTACACTATATGCGGGCTTCCAATGTGCGTGAAATTATCACCTTTATATACAACTTCTCCAAACATGGCAAGCATTGCAGCAAGCCAATAACCTTGTTTAGATCAAAACTATTCATTTGGATATATAAGATCTTGACAGAATCCGGCACCATTGATAGGCCATCCATGGAAAAACTCTTCATTGAGCATAGAACATAATATTAGTACAAAATGTGTACTCCAAGATGATATATAACTTATGCGCAGAAATTTAAAATGCAGCTTATGGTTACAAGTGTAGATGATAATATAAAGTACCTGAATAACTGTGGAGCCAAACACCATATTGAAATGAGCACACAGATCATGTATTACACCCAAGGTCTCGAGTTTAGGCGCAGAGAGGATGGTTATTTGCAACGGTGAATAACTAGAATCAAGGATCAACCTTTGAAGTGAAGGGGCATCTTGGATGATGAGCTACCTTCCGTCAAAAGAAGTTCCAATTCTTACAAGGTTAGGTGACTTTATTTGGAGACAACCAACTCTAACTGTGAAATCAAGCACCAAGCATTCCAGGGCAGGGCCACTGGAGTGGATGATGTTGTGCAATGAGGCCTCCGATAAACGAACCCGCACAAGTGAAAGTTTCTTGAGAAATGGGAGCCGAAGGTTTAGTACCAGATTGTCTGGTAGGTAGCACAGCGCAAAGGTGGCGGTGTGGAGAGAGGAGGAAAAGCGCGAGATGGACATCGGTGCTGAGGGCACAAGTTCATGGAGTTCGGTATGTGGTATGTGATTTCCAGGGAATAGTAGAACTCAAGCAGCTGTAGTTCTATGAATTCAGGGGATTTCAGTCAGGCGTCCACCATGTAGGGCATGGTATGCTTGCTCAGGTAGCATGACGGGATGCAGAGGCTTTGAACGGAGCCCTAGTGGGAGGAGATGATGGCTCTGGGGATTTCAAAATCATTGAAGAGAGATAGCCGACGATAGTCGAGATTAAGGGGCATGGCGCGCCATAGAGGGTGCCATCGAATTGAGAGGACTTGGGTGTGGCAGCAATCCTTGGTGGGGAGAAGCAAGATGATCTCCCCAAGGACAGCGTCCGGGAGATCGCTGATGCGGTCCACCCGAGATTCTATGGGTTCCTGGGATCCGGTGGGGGTGGGGTCGCCACTTCTCCCCGCGCTGCCGGGTGCGGGATCTACAACAGGCGTCACCGCTAGCGGGAGCCTCATCTTCTTGGCGCTGGGGTCAGCCAACTTCATTTTCCTTGAGGGCATCGCGTCGCGCTCACGGATTTGAGCAGAGTAACGAATGACGAGCCTAGTTGTAGTGCGAGTGAAGAAGAAGGGGAGCTGGGGTTTTTCTGTAGTAGTGAGGAAGAAGGGGAGCTGGGGGTTTTCTGTAGGAGTGTGGTGAGGAATTTGGGGGTATGAGTGGAGCGAGCTGACGTGAGGTGGGTGGGAGCAAGGAGGAAGAAGAGCACCCATGTTTTTTTGGGGGGCGATGTGCTGGGTGTGGGTAGCGTCTCTCATTTAGTAAATATATGGGCTTTGGAATTGATTTTACTATTTACTAGTGTGGATGGGCTGTTTTGTCTTGGGCCCAGAGAAACAATTACTACTAGTACAATGGAGACACTCTACAGCTACCCAGAAAAACAATTACTACTAGTACAATGGATACAATACCGCTTCTGGCTCCTCCTAGGTCATTGAAACGTCTCCCTCTATTGAATGCTGTTATACTTTTGTTCACCGACATGCGGGCCACGCAACACGCGGGCCCAAATACCATCCACCAAATTAGAAGGCAATATGAAGGCGGAGAGTCACCCCAGTCATAGCGCGGCAGTAACGAGCCGTCGTATCACAAAACCCCACCTCCCCGCAGTCTAAGTTTGACGGACGAAGCAATCATCATTTTACTCTTCGCTGAATCCCCTTCTCCCTCACCGTTTTTAAGAAAGGCAACACTCACTTCTGCCACTATTCTTCTCTCCCAATGAAGGGAAGGTAAGCGGATCCGTGATGTTGGTATATTTTTGTTCAGGAAAAAAACAAACTTTTGCAAAGCAGTAACCGATCCTCACTCTCTTTTTTGTTTCATTGACATTGCGATTGTGTTTTCCTTTCAGTGGTCTCCTAGTATTCGACAGTTTCATGATGGACCAAGGAGAACCAGGCAAAGAACTGCCGATATTGGAGCAGATGCGGGAGGCTGATCCCCATGAGACAAAGAGCTCCAAGAAGATGGAGGCAGCCACCGAGCTGACCCCAGATACGCTCACGGCCACAACTGAGATGGTCAATGCCCCGTTTGAGGTTACAGCCCCCGTGGCAATTCAGGAGCAGTTTTCCCCCTTCGAGGATGTGTCCCCCCCCCCCAGCTGAGCTGCCCAAGGTGATTTTCTTCTTTGCCGATCTTGATTGTGGTTTTTCATCTAAGTATGTGGTGATGAATAATGCAAAATTTTATTAGCTTTGGTGCTATCCTATACATAGTGGTTTAAATAACTTTTGTTTCTTATACTAAAAAGTAATTCGGAATTTGTTTCTGTTTCAATTAGAGCCCTGATGTAGACAAGGATTGTGTGGTTGTACATGTCACTCGCTATGAGGCGGATGACCTTAATATACGCACTAGAAAAACAGAGTTCTTAGGCTGTTGGATCCTGGAAGCCATTTGCCGTTATACCAATGAAGAGTTGTATTCCAGCCTCACTGTTGTCAGGCGTGTTGTCCAGGGTGTACTGAAGCACAAGAAGTTCAAAGCTACTCCTTCGTCTGTGAGGCATACTGTTCTTGTCAAGCTTACGCAGGAAGATGACGTGGCATGCCTCCACAAACAAGTTTATCAGTGGCAAGGCCACAAGGTTGTCTTCATGAAGGTTCACAGGATTAAGATGCTGCGGGACGTCCTCGATGATGTTCATGGCAAGGTTCGTCTTGTTTCCAGCCCAAATTAGATCGAGGCAAGAAATAGTTGCCCCAGCTAGTGTTTAATAGTAGTTTGGATTGTGTCTAACTATCCGAACCTTGCCTGTTATCCACCCCTCTAGGGCTAGTACTCTGTTTGAATCCATCTATGGGAACTGCTGCTACTTTTGTGTGCCCGTGAATCATGTGAGAACCATCATAATTGTTGCCGAAACAGATGCGTCCTCACTAGTTTTTTCATGAATATGGCATGGTAAGACATAAGTTGTCACAGTTTATCATACGAGCAGTGTGTGTTTTGATGAAATAGAGCACTCGTTCGAGAACTGTGCACCGACGTATATATAAGTACTTGTAAGCAATTGTGCAAAACACAGCACATTGTCTCAGCTCGCTTCAACACTAGGCTATCGACCAGCTAACAATCAGCAATCTGCTGTCTGACATATAAGCAACTATGTATCTTGTTACATTGGTTCATGCAGTTAACTAAGGCCACAATGTAAATTCCAAACGTTCACATGCTAGTCCAGCGCTTATGTGGAACACTCACATTAAATTCGTCTTCATAAAAAACTTGAAAAGCATAAGTTAAGCAATTTTATACATCTCAATGATTCATAGAACATAACAAACATATACTAGTTCACAACAAAAGACAAAGTTGTGAGAAGGTTTACAAATCAGGAAAAAACAAGCAAGGCCTCTCTAAGCAAAGGGCCACCCGGCAGGCTTAAATTTCCTGGAGTTCACTCTCGTTTTTTCTTGTTGCCACCATCCAGGGTTAGGTTCTCTCATTCCAGAATAACCAATTATAATTGTGCTCTCAGCCGGAATGCTGAACTTAACCATGCAGTGTATTGACCAGGTGAAATTCTTGTGCATTCCACTAAATTTAAGCACCGCTATTTGCAGAAATAAGCAGACCACAATGCCTCTTGTCCGCGCACCTATCCAAAAAACCACTGTGCAACCGTGCCAGCTAGTCCTCGGTCCATGGATGAACTGGTAGAAAGTGCATTCCGGACTAGAATGCAGTTGTTTTCGCTCGTCCCTGCACTGCAGTCAGGAAGTAAAATGTATGAATCAGCTTCTTTTAGATTGTGTTGGTCATTCTACCTTAGTTACTACCAATGTAGGAATACCTTGAACATTGGAGGTTAGACGACGACAATGAGGGATAGCCATCTCATTTTGCGTAGTTCTACTAAAACTGAGGTGTGTGCTTTTGATTGCGCGGATAGAAACGATATGGAGACAGACATCCCGAAACGATATGGAGACAGACATCCCTGTTTACGCAAATACGAAATATGGTTATTTAAACAGTGACAGATATTTGAAGTGGCGTATGATTAACAGCATCATCTATTGTGTTATAATTGGCACTAGATTGAAAGTATGAAGAGTCCTTAAGTAAGTAGCATCACATCACATCAACACTGCCACTAGATTAACATGCAAAACAATAGCATTAGTATTACTATCATGAGAGTAGCACAAGGTCAGTAAATGTGCAATCAAATTTGTGCAGTTCCACTAGGATGAAGCAATGTTAGCGGTGTGAGATTTAAGTGTAACTGCAAAAACACGATTCATCTGAAATAAAGCAAGACGGAAGCACTTCATAAAATGGTGGTGACATTGCTTCAATTTATCGACGGCACTAGACCATTACTTATAGTGACATTAAGTGGCATTGCTTAATGCTTCATGTGATTTTACATTAACGGTAGCGATATGGGCGTAGGGACAGCAGGGGCATAAAGTGGTGAGGCAGATGTGGCTGCCGAGAGAGGCAAACACTCAGGCAACATGTCTGCATTTGTCCCATTTTTTATCTCCTCGGCGACATTTTCCTATGTGAGCACAGGAAATCTAGACCTGCTCATTCACATTTGCGTTGTCCCCCAACACCCGTCACTTTCTTTCCTTTTTCAACCTAGAGATAGGTCCACTTCCCCCCACCCTTCGCCATCCACCATGCTTTCTTCATCTTTTCAACCAAGAGACCGGTTGGGTAGACATTATCTACTACTTTCCCCCGTTTCCTCTTAGAACCAAGTCCTAGATTCATGCTACAGCTTTCCCACTTTCTTCCCTGTTTGCACCAACTCTTAGAGTCGACTGTATGAACTAGCTTTACCTCTAATAATAGTAAAAGTCTAGGTGGCTTTTGGAACAGCGGACGGAAGTAGAAAAAGATCCACACGAAGGGAGCTGGGGCAGTAGAGCAAGGTAGCTTTCAAAGGAATATATACCTGAGGGTCGTCAGCATGTTGCAAAGACGGCATCGGGAGGCCGCATCTTGGCCACAATACTTCAGGGAGGAAGAAGGGGTCGGAGGCCCTCCTGAGTCGGCACTCTCTCGGAGAGAACGGCACGGCGGCCGATCAGGACGCGCGGGCAGCCGTTGGTCTCCTCCCTCACCGCTGACGACAGCGTGAACGATGCACCTACACCCCTGCCTCGGTCGAGGTTGTCCGGCCGGATTTGTGACCAGTCATGAGCTGAGAGAGAGTGTGGCCACCTATATCTTTCTTAGATCTGGATAGCATGAGAGAGTGAACGAGAGGAACCCTAGTAAAGCAAGCGCTAAGGCTCCTGCTTATATATATAGTGGAGTGATTTTTTTGTACCTGCTTAAAAAAATGCACTCCAACATGTACCCGCGAGTGGGTGTGAGAGAACTAATGCATGCGTGCACTGATTCTCTTCGTGAGAGTACAATATACTATGCCCAAAGAACATTCGCCTCAAGAGTAATAGTATAAGTGTGTGACGTGTGAGCTAAAATAAAATGTGCGCGACATCTTTCGTTTTTTAGAAGTTCTGAGGGTAGGGTGTGAAGAGGACATATGTGCGTGACGTCTACCTGCAGATAGACGGTGGGTGCGACATGCGAGCTTGCGAGAGGACTCGGGAGAGTCGTGACTCATGAGGGTGCATGTGCATGAGAGATAGGGGCACGTATCAATGCAATGCATGTGTCCGTAAATCATTATCCGACAAATGTTCGCCACAAGCCTTTTCCTGACGAACGCCATAAGAACCGTTAGATCGGCATCCGACAGTGTCAGTTTTGCCATGCCATTTAACAGAACAGCCACTCCTCCTACACACAAATCTTCCATGTGAGTGTTAGCAACTGCCGTATGCTCCCTCCATTCCAAAATGTAGTGCATATAGCTTTATTGAAAATTCGAACCTCACAAACTTTTACCGAGTTTTCGTGTACCAAATTGCACATGTAGAATACCCTGTATATATCATTTCATTCATCTTTGAGAATTAACTATAAAGATGGGGCAGGAGTGTACAAAGAAAGACAATCGTATCACCCGCAGCAATTTCAACCATCCTTTGGTGCGAGGAATATCATAGGAACTCTATATGATATGATTTTTATCATAGTATTTTTTCCTTTAGAGCCAATTGGTTCATGGAATAGATTCATATACTCCACATTTCAAAGGAAATAAACATGATATCATTTCTATAGCTTTAGAGCCGCTTGTTTCATATGATTGGATTCCAATACTCCCTTAATTTCAAAGGAAAATAAACATTAGCGTATATTCAATAGAAAAGTTCCTATGATATGAACCAAATTACATCTCTTTTCTAATCAATCCTCATAGGAATTCAGATACATGTCATCTTTAGATTCAATAGAAAAGTTCCTATGATGTGAACCAAATGACATCTCTTTTCCAATCCCTACTCGTAGGAATTGAGATACTCCATGTCATCTCTTGCCCTACAACTTCCATGTATACATCTTATATTCCTAAATAGATAGTACAACCCACTAGTAGCTTTTTTCCAAGACATGCAACTATGGCACAAGAACTATATAGTGTGCCAATAACTTTGAAAGATGGTCGCTGGATGAAGCTAATTTGGTTTCGAAATCTCATGCGTTCAATGCATGTGCACCTTACTAGTTTTGAGTAGAGTAGCAAATTTCACGCGGCCCCGAGTATATCAAAATGCAAGGCCCATGCATCATTGCCTTTCAGTCGAACCTGCGTCCACAATTTTTTGTACGTACTATATCTCCACTGGTCCCCAAACCCAAAATGCTGCCTCGTTCCCATAAAACCAAGCGGCCCACACATATTTAAGGCGTCGACTCAAACCCGTTTACTACAACATGGCCCCACACGCCGTAGTACTCCTACAAACCCTACCGCCGCACTCATCACCGGTTTTCTTCAAGAGGACGAGGGAGAAGCCGATTTGTAGTGGAGGCGCTTTCAAAAAAAGGATCTGTAGTGGAGACCCCTACCCTAGGGTGCCCTAGGTAGCTGCCGCACTCATCATTGTTTTCTCTTTTCTTTATGCTCTTGCGTCCTAGAGTGAAATGATGGTTGCTTCGTCCGTCTAGCTCAATGCGGGAAAGGTGGGGCTTTGTGATTTGACCCCTCATCGCTCATTTTCTACTACTGCGGTGCTACGATCGGGGTGCCTCCAATTCCAACTGCTGCTCTGAACAGTAATTTGGTGCAACGCACGTGGAACAAGACGGTGGATGAGCCACATGTCGGCCAAAGGGGTCCTGTTAAGTGTGTCTCCATTTCGTGTGCGGACTGACCCTGCTTGAGTTGCTACGCCAACACGACAGGAGCAACCTACCACTTGGTTTTGCTCCTTGGTGAATTCTGACTATATTGATCTAAAAAGATACATGCTGAACTACCCTCTCCATCTTGGTTTTTTATTTTTAGGCGTCTCGGTTTATAGGGCGTGCACGTAGTTCTAGGTCATCAACTTGACTAACTAAATATAAGTTACTATGTCACAAAAAGTATATCATTGGATTCTTAAGCGGATGTAGTTGTATTTAAAAGTCGAGGGTGGGGCTTTTCCTGCGCGGTAGGCGGGGCAGTTCCGCCTAGTCGGTTCGACAGAGATGCGAGAAGATGAGGGAGTAGGCTGCTGCAAACGTAGGGCTATGTGATTTGATAGCGAGTTACTGCTGGACAGGTGGGGCCCCATGATTTGACTTTCCATTATCATTTTAACTACAGCGCTATGACCGGCGTGAGTCTCCCGATTCCTGACCACCTCCATACAGGTGTTGGGGAACGTTGCAGAAAATTAAAAATTTTCCTACGGTTTCACCAAGATCCATCTATGAGTTCATCTAAGCAACAAGTCAAGGGAGTGAGTTTGCATCTACATACCACTTGTAGATCGAGTGCGGAAGCGTTCAAGGGGATGGTGATGATGGAGTCGTACTCGTCGTGACTCAGATCATTGATAACCAAGTGCTGAACGGACAACACCTCCGCGTTCAACACATGTACGGTACAGACGACGTCTCCTCCATCTTGATCCAGCAAGGAGGAAGGAGAGGTTGAGGAAGACAGCTCCAATGGCAGCACGACGGCATGATGTTGTTGGTGTAGCAGTACTCCGACAGGGCTTCGCCAAGCACGTACGGAGGAGGAGAGGTGTTGGGGAGGGGAGAGGCTGCGCCTTGGCTTGGTTGTTCAGCCCTCCCCTCACCCCTCTATTTATAGGGGAAAGGGCAAGGGGGGCCGGCCCCTCTATATGGGATCTAGAGGGGGGGGCGGCGGCCAGGGAGGGGGGACTTGCCCCCCAAGCAAGGGGGGCGCCCCCTCTAGGGTTCCCCCCCAACCCTAGGCGCATGGGCCCAAGGGGGGGGGCGCACAGCCCTCCAGGGGCTGGCTCCTGCCCCACGCAGCCCATGTGGCCCCCCGGGAGGGGTCGCCCCTCCCGGTGGACCCCGGAACCCTTCCGGTGGCCCCAGTACAATACCGATATGCCCCCGAAACCTTCCGGTGTCTGTATGACAGCTTCCCGTATATAAATCTTTACCTCCGGACCATTCCGGAACTCCTCTTGACGTCCGGGATCTCATCCGGGACTCCGAACAACATTCGCTAATCACATACAAGTCTTCCTAATAACCCTAGCGTCACCGAACCTTAAGTGTGTAGACCCTACGGGTTCGGGAGACACGCAGACACGACCGAGACGGCTCTCAGGTCAATAACCAACAGCGGGATCTGGATACCCATGTTGGCTCCCACATGCTCCTCGATGATGTCATCGGACGAACCATGATGTCGAGGATTCAAGAAACCCCGTATACTATTCCCTTTGTCAATCGGTATGTTACAAGCCCGAGACTCGATCGTCGGTATCCCAATACCTCGTTCAGTCTCGTTACCGGCAAGTCACTTTACTCGTACCGTAATGCATGATCCCGTGACCAAACACTTGGTCACTTTGAGCTCATTATGATGATGCATTACCGAGTGGGCCCAGAGATACCTCTCCGTCATACTGAGTGACAAATCCCAGTCTCGATCCGTGTCAACCCAACAGACACTTTCGGAGATACCTGTAGTGCACCTTTATAGTCACCCAGTTACGTTGTGATGTTTGGTACACCCAAAGCACTCCTACGGTATCCGGGAGTTACACGATCTCATGGTCTAAGGAAGATATACTTGACATTGAAAAAGCTCTAGCAAAACGAACTACACGATCGTGTGCTATGCTTAGGATTGGGTCTTGTCCATCACATCATTCTCCTAATGATGTGATCCCGTTGTCAATGACATCTAATGTCCATAGTCAGGAAACCATGACTATCTGTTGACCAACGAGCTAGTCAACTAGAGGCTCACTAGGGACATGTTATGGTCTATGTATTCACATGTGTATTACGATTTCCGGATAATACAATTATAGCATGAATAAAAGACAATTATCATGAACAAGGAAATATAATAATAATGCTTTTATTATTGCCTCTAGGGCATATTTCCAACAGTCTCCCACTTGCACTAGAGTCAATAATCTAGTTACATTGTGATGAATCGAACACCCATAGAGTTCTGGTGTTGATCATGTTTTGCTCGTGAGAGAGGTTTAGTCAACGGATCTGCAACATTCAGATCCGTATGTACTTTGCAAATATCTATGTCTCCATCTTGAACATTTTCACGGATGGAGTTGAAACGACGCTTGATGTGCCTGGTCTTCTTGTGAAACCTGGGCTCCTTGGCAAGGGCAATAGCTCCAGTGTTGTCACAGAAGAGTTTGATCGGCCCCGACGCATTGGGTATGACTCCTAGGTCGGTGACGAACTCCTTCACCCAAATAGCTTCATGCGCTGCCTCCGAGGCTGCCATGTACTCCGCTTCACATGTAGGTCCCGCCACGATGCTCTGCTTGCAGCTGCACCAGCTTACTGCTCCACCATTCAACATATACACGTATCCAGTTTATGACTTAGAGTCATCCAGGTCTGTGTCGAAGCTAGCATCGACGTAACCCTTTACGACGAGCTCTTCGTCACCTCCATAAACGAGAAACATGTCCTTCGTCCTTTTCAGGTACTTTAGGATATTCTTGACCACTGTCCAGTGTTCCTTGCCGGGATTACTTTGGTACCTACCTACCAAACTTACGGCAAGGTTTACATCAGGTCTGGTACACAGCATGGCATACATAATAGATCCTATGGCTGAGGCATAGGGGATGACGCTCATCTCTTCTTTATCTTTTGCCGTGGTCGGGCATTAAGCCGAGCTCAATCTCACACCTTGCAATACAGGCAAGAACCCCTTCTTGGACTGATCCATTTTGAACTTCTTCAAAATCTTATCAAGGTATGTGCTTTGTGAAAGACCTATGAGGCGTCTCGATCTATCTCTATAGATCTTGATGCCTAATATATAAGCAACTTCTCCAAGGTCCTTCATTGAAAAACACTTATTCAAGTAGGCCTTAATGTTGTCCAAGAATTCTATATCATTTCCCATCAAAAGTATGTCATCTACATATAATATGAGAAATGCTACAGAGCTCCCACTCACTTTCTTGTAAACGCAGGCTTCTCCATAAGTCTGTATAAACCCAAACGCTTTGATCATTTCATCAAAGGGAATGTTCCAACTCCGAGATGCTTGCACCAGCCCATAAATGGATCGCTGGAGCTTGCATACTTTGTTAGCATTCTTAGGATCGACAAAACCCTCCGGCTGCATCATATACAGTTCTTCCTTAAGATGCCCGTTAAGGAATGCCGTTTTGACGTCCATCTGCCATATCTCATAATCATAGTATGCGGCAATTGCTAACATGATTCGGACGGACTTAAGCTTCACTACGGGAGAGAAAGTCTCATCATAGTCAATCCCTTGAACTTGCCGATAACCTTAGCGACAAGTCGAGCTTTATAGATGGTGACATTACCATCCGCATCCGTCTTCTTCTTAAAGATCCATTTGTTTTCTATCGCTCGCCGATCACCGGGCAAGTCAGTCAAAGTCCATACTTTGTTTTCATACATGGATTCTATCTCGGATTTCATGGCTTCTAGCCATTTGTTGGAATCTGGGCCCGCCATCGCTTCTTCATAGTTCGAAGGTTCACCATTGTCTAACAACATGATTTCCAGGACAGGGTTGCCGTACCACTCTAGTGCAGAACGTGTCCTTGTGGACCTACGAAGTTCAGTAGCAACTTGATCCGAAGTACCTTGATCATCATCATTATTTTCCTCTTCAGTTGGTGTAGGCATCACAGGAACATTTTCCTGAGCTGCACTACTTTCCCGTTCAAGAGGTAGTACTTCATCGAGTTCTACTTTCCTCCCACTTACTTCTTTCGAGAGAAACTCTTTTTCCAGAAAGGATCCGTTCTTGGCAACAAAGATCTTGCCCTCGGATCTTAAGTAGAAGGTATACCCAATGGTTTCTTTAGGGTATCCTATGAAGACGCATTTTTCCGACTTGGGTTCGAGCTTTTCAGGTTGAAGTTTCTTGACATAAGCATCGCATCCCCAAACTTTTAGAAACGACAGCTTAGGTTTCTTCCCAAACCATAATTCATACGGTGTCGTCTCAACGGATTTAGACGGTGCCCTATTTAAAGTGAATGTAACTGTCTCTAGAGCGTATCCCCAAAATGATAGTGGTAAATCGGTAAGAGACATCATAGATCGCACCATATCCAATAGAGTGCGATTACGATGTTCGGACACACCGTTTTGCTGAGGTGTTCCAGGCGGCGTGAGTTGTGAAACGATTCCACATTTTCTTAAGTGTGTACCAAATTCGTGACTTAAATATTCTCCTCCATGATCCGATCGTAAGAATTTTATCTTTCGGTCACGTTGATTCTCTACTTCATTCTGAAATTCCTTAAACTTTTCAAAGGTCTCAGACTTGTGTTTCATCAAGTAGACATACCCATATCTACTCAAGTCATCTGTGAGAGTGAGAACATAACGATATCCTCCGTGAGCCTCAACACTCATTGGACCGCACACATCGGTATGTATGATTTCCAACAAGTTGGTTGCTCGCTCCATTGTTCCGGAGAACGGAGTCTTGGTCATTTTGCCCATGAGGCATGGTTCGCATGTGTCAAATGATTCATAATCGAGAGACTCTAAAAGTCCATCAGCCTGGAGCTTCTTCATGCGCTTGACACCAATGTGACCAAGGCGGCAGTGCCACAAGTATGTGGGACTATCGTTATCAACTTTACATCTTTTGGTATTCACGCTATGAATATGTGTAACATTACGTTCGAGATTCATTAAGAATAAACCATTGACCATCGGAGCATGACCATAAAACATATCTCTCATATAAATAGAACAACCATTATTCTCGGATTTAAATGAGTAGCCATCTCGTATCAAACGAGATCCAGATACAATGTTCATGCTCAAACTTGGCACCAAATAACGATTATTAAGGTTCAAAACTAATCCCGTAGGTAAATGTAGAGGTAGCGTGCTGACGGCGATCACATCGACTCTGGAACCATTCCCGACGCGCATCGTCACCTCGTCCTTCGCCAGTCTCCGCTTATTCCGCAGCTCCTGCTGTGAGTTACAAATATGAGCAACGGCACCGGTATCAAATACCCAGGAGTTACTACGAGTACTGGTAAGGTACACATCAATTACATGTATATCAAATATACCTTTGGTGTTGCCGGCCTTCTTATCTGCTAAGTATTTGGGGCAGTTCCGCTTCCAATGACCCTTCCCCTTGCAATAAAAGCACTCAGTTTCGGGCTTGGGTCCATTCTTTGACTTCTTCCTGGCAACTGGCTTACCGGGCGCGGCAACATCTTTGCCGTCCTTCTTGAAGTTCTTCTTACCCTTGCCCTTCTTGAACTTAGTGGTCTTATGGACCATCAACACTTGATGTTCTTTCTTGATTTCAACCTCTGCTGACTTCAGCATTGAAAATACTTCAGGAATGGTCTTCACCATCCCCTGCATATTGTAGTTCATCACAAAGCTCTTGTAGCTTGGTGGGAGCGACTGAAGGATTCTGTCAATGACCGCCTCATCCGGGAGGTTAATGTCCAGCTGGGACAGGCGGTTGTGCAACCCAGACATTTTGAGTATGTGCTCACTGACAGAACTATTTTCCTCCATCTTACAACTATAGAACTTGTCGGACACTTCATATCTCTCGACCCGGGCATGAGCTTGGAAAACTAGTTTCAGCTCCTCGAACATCTCATATGCTCCGTGTTGCTCAAAACGCTTTTGGAGCCCCGGTTCTAAGCTGTAAAGCATGCCGCACTGAACGAGGGAGTAATCATCAGCACGAGACTGCCAAGCATTCATAATGTCTTGGTTCTCTGGGACGGGAGCGTCACCTAGCGGTCCTTCTAGGACATATTGTTTCCTGGCAGCTATGAGGATGATCCTCAGGTTCCGGACCCAGTCCGTATAGTTGCTGCCATCATCTTTCAGCTTGGTTTTCTCTAGGAACGCGTTGAAGTTCATGTTGACATGAGCGTTGGCCATTTGATCTACAAGACATATTATGCAAAAAGTTTTAGACTAAGTTCATGATAATTAAGTTCATCTAATCAAATTATTTTAATGAACTCCCACTCAGATTAGACATCCCTCTAGTCATCTAAGTGTTACACGATCCGAGTCGACTAGGCCGTGTCTGATCATCACGTGAGACGGACTAGTCATCGTCGCTGAACATTCTCATGTTGATCGTATCTTCCATACGACTCGTGTTCGACCTTTCGGTCTCCGTGTTCCGAGGCCATGTCTGTACATGCTAGGCTCGTCAAGTTAACCCTAAGTGTTTTGCATGTGTAAAACTGTCTTACACCCGTTGTATGTGAACGTAAGGATCTATCACACCCGATCATCACGTCGTGCTTCGAAACGACGAACTTTAGCAACGGTGCACAGTTAGGGGAGAACACTTCTTGAAATTTTTTGTAAGGGATCATCTTATTTACTACCGTCATTCTAAGTAAACAAGATGCATAAACATAATAAACATCACATGCAATTATATAGTAGTGACATGATATGGCCAATATCATATAGCTCCTTCGATCTCCATCTTCGGGGCTCCATGATCATCTTCGTCACCGGCATGACACCATGATCTCCATCATCATGATCTCCATCATCGTGTCTTCATGAAGTTGTCACGCCAACGACTACTTCTACTTCTATGGCTAACGCGTTTAGCAACAAAGTAAAGTAATTTACATGGCGTTCTTCAATGACACGCATGTCATACAAAAATAAAGACAACTCCTATGGCTCCTGCCGGTTGTCATACTCATCGACATGCAAGTCGTGATTCCTATTACAAGAACATGATCTCATACATCACAATATATCATTCATCATTCATCACAACTTCTGGCCATATCACATCACATGACAATTGCTGCAAAAACAAGTTAGACGTCCTCTAATTGTTGTTGCATCTTTTACGTGGCTGCAATTGGGTTCTAGCAAGAACGTTTTCTTACCTACGAATAACCACAACGTGATCTTGTCAACTTCTATTTACCCTTCATAAGGACCCTTTTCATCAAATCCGCTTCAACTAAAGTGGGAGAGACAGACACCCGCCAGCCACCTTATGCAACTAGTGCATGTTAGTCGGTGGAACCGGTCTCAAGTAAGCGTACGTGTAAGGTTGGTCCGGGCTGCTTCATCCCACAATACCGCTGAAGCAAGATAAGACTAGTAGTGCCAAGAAAGTTGACAAGATCTACGCCCACAACAAAATTGTGTTCTACTCGTGCAATAGAGAACTACGCATAGACCTAGCTCATGATGCCACTGTTGGGGAATGTTGCAGAAAATTAAAATTTTTCCTACGGTTTCACCAAGATCCATCTATGAGTTCATCTAAGCAACGAGTCAAGGGAGTGAGTTTGCATCTACATACCACTTGTAGATCGAGTGCGGAAGCGTTCAAGGGGATGGTGATGATGGAGTCGTACTCGTCGTGATTCAGATCACCGATGACCAAGTGCTGAACGGACAGCACCTCCGCGTTCAACACACGTATGGTACGGACGATGTCTCCTCCGTCTTGATCCAGCAAGGAGGAAGGAGAGGTTGAGGAAGACAGCTCCAACGGCAGCACGACGGCGTGATGTTGTTGGTGTAGCAGTACTCCGACAGGGCTTTGCCAAGCACGTACGGAAGGGGAGAGGTGTTGGGGAGGGGAGGGGCTGCGCCTTGGCTTGGTTGTTCAGCCCTCCCCTCACCCCTCTATTTATAGGGGAAGGGGCAAGGGGGGCCGGCCCCTCTAGATGGGATCTAGAGGGGGGGCGGCGGCCAGGGAGGGGGGACTTGCCCCCCAAGCAAGGGGGGGCGCCCCCTCTAGGGTTCCCCCCCCAACCCTAGGCGCATGGGCCCAAGGGGGGGGGGCGCCCAGCCCTCCAGGGGCTGGCTCCTGCCCCACGCAGCCCATGTGGCCCCCCGGGAGGGGTGGCCCCTCCCGGTGGACCCCCGGAACCCTTCCGGTGGCCCCAGTACAATACCGATATGCCCCCAAAACCTTCCGGTGTCCGTATGACAGCTTCCCATATATAAATCTTTACCTCCGGACCATTCTGGAACTCCTCGTGACGTCCGGGATCTCATCCGGGACTCCGAACAACATTCGGTAATCACATACAAGTCTTCCTAATAACCCTAGCATCACCGAACCTTAAGTGTGTAGACCCTACGGGTTCGGGAGACACGCAGACATGACCGAGACGGCTCTCAGGTCAATAACCAACAGCGGGATCTGGATACCCATGTTGGCTCCCACATGCTCCTCGATGATGTCATCGGACGAACCACGATGTCGAGGATTCAAGCAACCCCGTATACTATTCGCTTTGTTAACCGGTACGTTACAAGCCCGAGACTCGATCGTCGGTATCCCAATACCTCGTTCAGTCTCGTTACCAGCAATTCACTTTACTCGTACCGTAATGCATGATCCCGTGACCAAACACTTGGTCACTTTGAGCTCATTATGATGATGCATTACCGAGTGGGCCCAGAGATACCTCTCCGTCATACGGAGTGACAAATCCCAGTCTCGATCCGTGTCAACCCAACAGACACTTTCGGAGATACCTGTAGTGCACCTTTATAGTCACCCAGTTACGTTGTGACGTTTGGTACACCCAAAGCACTCCTACGGTATCCGGGAGTTACATGATCTCATGGTCTAAGGAAGAGATACTTGACATTGAAAAAGCTCTAGCAAAACGAACTACACGATCTTGTGCTATGCTTAGGATTGGGTCTTGTCCATCACATCATTCTCCTAATGATGTGATCCCGTTGTCAATGACATCTAATGTCCATAGTCAGGAAACCATGACTATCTGTTGACCAACGAGCTAGTCAACTAGAGGCTCACTAGGGACATGTTATGGTCTATGTATTCACACATGTATTACGATTTCCGGATAATACAATTATAGCATGAATAAAAGACAGTTATCATGAACAAGGAAATATAATAATAATGCTTTTATTATTGCCTCTAGGGCATATTTCCAACAACTCGTGCCTCTCCCAATGCTCCACCATGTAGTTGAGGCTGGCTCTTGCATGAGAGCCCACTTCTCCACTTTTTCCTTGCCTCTTTCCTCCACATATGCAAAATGCCATGTAAAGCGGGCTTATAGCCCACTATTGTAGTACTTACTTGCCTCTATAGGTGCTAAGCTTGCCACATAGGCATAAAGTCTGATGTGGCAAGTTTGGTGACCCAAGGAAGAAACGGTGCTAAGCACGTGTACCTAGGTGAAAGACAATGTTGAGTCTATATCTAATTAAATGAAGCAAACTTAGCAACAAAAAACTAATAAGCACACCATTTCATCTGAAGAGGTCATTCCTTGGCAAATGCAATAAATACTACTCCCTCTGTCCCATAATATAAGAACGTTTTTGGCACTACACTAGTGTCAAAAACGTTCTTATATTATGGCACAGAGGGAGTACGAAGAAAGAGATAGAGAGAAGTGAAAAAAATACACTTATAGCTAACTTTGTTGTAGTATGAGTGACTAAGTGATGACATGCCAACATCAGATAGCCTAACGCACCGTGCTAAATCTCCAAGGGCATGACCGCGCAAGCGACGCGACGGTCGTGGTAGGCGCAACCATGATACGGGCTGCTAACAGCCCTTGGATCTGAGATCGAACGGTCGCATGCTAAGTTGCTAAAAATTTGCAGAATAACCCTCCAAGATAGGATATTCACCCATAGGTCTAGAATCACGCCATGCAACCGTTCGATCTCAGATCCAAGGGCTCTTGGAAGCCCGTATCATGGGAGAATGGAAAGCCACTACCCTGCCATTCGCACGCTGGCAGTTCGCTCCTACTCGTCCCCAAACATCCTTTAATATTACGGCGGTTCACTCCTAGTCGTCCCGTCCTTTCACATTATGACAGTTCAACTAATCCTAACCCTCCTCCCAAATCCATGGCGTCCCAAATCTCCATGACCGGCGGTGAGTACAAGGTTAGAACCATCACCGGCGATGAGTTCGATGTCATCTACACCCGTTCTTCCGCGACGGTGAAAGGATGCCTTTCTCGCTTCAGACGCATGTTCGAAAACTCAGATGATGAGTGGGTCACTGGGTTAGATGTTGAGTACACCACAGTCCTGGGACGAGAGAAGGATCTAAAGGAGGAAGAGAGGAAGAAGCCCGCCGTGATCCAGGTTTGCGTGCATGACTTATGCTTGGTCTACCACATATGCCATGCCGATGTTGAATGCCTGGATTTTAAGAACTTCCTCAAGAGCAACCTAGTCAAATTCGTTACTGTAGATTTTAGGAACGACAAGGATGTCCTGGGTCAGATACGCCTCATTGTAGGCAACCCCTTCGACCTCCAGAAGAATCAACTGCTGCTCTCTAGTGTCCAGCCTTCAGTGCTAACCCTGGCAGGAGCCATGGTTCATCCTTCATACGGTAAACTGGAGAAACCTCAATACATGTTTCATCATGATGCATGGCAGCAGAATGTACTAGATATAGACCACATCCACTATGCTACAATGGATGTCTACCTTTGTTTCAATGTCTACAAGGGTTGGATGAAAAGTAAGATCCAAGTGTGCGGTTCAAGCAAAGAAGTATCGGCCAAGAGGAAGAGGGACAAGGACGAAGTCGAGGACGTGGACGAGGACTCCGAGTGAGTAAGGTGTTAGTGTCGTTGCTCATGGTGGTTCTAATGCAGTGTCTACCGGATTAGTTGCATAGTTTAATTTTAGGTGTGCTTAGTTTAATTGAGGGGTATGTTATGCTGAGCCCCCAGCAGAACTATGCTATGTTTCTTCTCGTTACTTTAAATCTTCAGTGTGTACATACTACTAGTATTTATTTAATAGAATTTAGCACCCCATTTAAGCACGTACTAGCTTTTTTAATAGTACTATATGCATAATTTGGCGACGAGCGCTCTCTATATGTACCACCTTTTTTTAATTTAAATTTTTGCTCCATGGCGCAATCCATCAATACTACTACTGTACAAAAGTATACATTTTTAAAAGGCTAGAGTACTGTTCATCACATATATAGTCAGTTAAATTCTCAACCTAGAATGACGTGCATGCCATGTAAACTGATACGGAGGAAGTATAGTAAAAATGAGGTGATTTTACCGAGCGATCGGCGGGGGAGCATGGCCTGTCATGCGGTCCCACATATCATGATGTACCAAGGCGATGCGAGTATCCCTCTTAAGGCAGAAGCAATACTACATGGTTTCAGATGATGGCGAACCGAAGTGTGAATAATGGTTGCTTCGTCTGCCTGGGAAGGTGCGGCATTGTGATTTGACGTCTCATTGCTCATTACTACTACTGGGCCGGTACGAGTGGGGTGCATCCCCCTGCTGTTCTGCACTGTTATTTGGTGCTTGACACATCGACCCGGTTGCTATATGTCCCACATGTTGGCGACAGGAAGTACATAATTCATGAAAGGGAGCATCGACGGAGGAGTATACTACAGAATTCATGAAAGGGAGCGACTTAGGTTTGGAAAAATGTGATTTTTCAGAGTACGTACCCACTAGGGTTTATAGGGCTCATCTAAAAAACATTCGTTTTTCTGTTTGATAAGTCTCAATTCTACTACTAGTAGTAGTACCATTACATGTTGGATTTCGAGGTGCGTTAGATCACCCGATGCAAGCAGTGTCAACAGGAAACTCACCAATGCATGTAGAAGTTCATGGAAATTTAGTTGTCATTCATGCATTCGTTCTAATTAATGCCTCAGTAAACATAACTTCTTGAGAAAAACGAGCGTACTAATTACTTGTGCAAACTACGAAATTAATTCGGCCACTCACCGTCTACCTTGGTTGGAGAGATTTTGATATTGAGCGATAAACTGGAAAGGAGGGAATAGTAACTTTTGTCTCAATACTATTTGTGGCCTTGTATAGATGCAAAATGTATTTTTTTATAGTGGCCTTGTATAAGTAAATGGAGGGAGTACTAAAGGACATATATATTCCAAACAATATGATAATCTCTCTAACCAAGGTAGTAGGGATGAGGAGTAAATGGAGGCGTACAGTACTACTACTACTACTACTCGTAAGCAAGCTTCACCTCATCCTGCGAGCTACCGCGCCTGTGGGCAGGGGAGACGGCGTACTAAGCAAGCTTCTCCTTGTTCTGCGAGTTGACGTGACACATCAAAAGTACTCTAGTGTATAGAGCCTTGCCTCTAAGGTAGGCCCCACATGGTTTGCCTCTTTTTTAACATAACACGTCAAGTCGCAATTTGTTTGTTCATCCGTCGTAGATGACCCACCTCCACCAAGTGGACAACCAGTACACGTGTCAAATTACCACGTGGGCTGCCTTTTCGTACATAAATGAGCTCCACTGTGTACCCGCGCGGGTGTGGATGGGAAAGAGATGGGAGTACGTGCGCCGTGCGTGCACCTCTTCTCTTCGTGCACATCCCCCACCTATATGGGTGTGTGTGTGAGAGAGATACAAACCTACACATAATGCACCGCCCATCCCCATGCCTCCGCACAGTCCGACCACCAGTCACCACCACGCCCCACTCCTCCTCACCTTATCTCTCATCTTTCTCCCTTCATTTCTATATACATGGGACCACTATCAAAATTACAATTTGCAGATATACAAGGCCACTAACACTAATCGATGCAATATTAATGGTGTTTGCCTCGTAGTACTAGCAAAGGAGGACATTAATTATCCCTTGCATGCATGCGGGAGTTTGTAAAAATATGCATCTTGATGTTCCGTGCAATGCACGGGCATCTTTCTAGTCCATGAAAACAACACATGCAAAATTCCATGGCAAACGAGGGATTTGAATCTGTTGGGAGGGGTTGTTTAGATCTTGCCCGGGGTTGCCAAAATATTGGCGACCCTTTTGTCCGTCGGTACCTTTGCCACCGATGAACGAGGAATGGCTTGGGTGCTCATGCATCCTCCAGCGCGCACGTTGGAGACGAGCTCACACGAGATGTGTGTTTTTTCACCACGCCGCCCGAGCCACCCGCAGACCAACCGATGACCCACAAATTACGCCATCCAACCGTAGCCGCACACATTATGACAGCAACTCAACCAACCGGACGAAATTCACGCAAACACGTAGACAAACTGATATTTCATATAAACAATGACGGTGATCATATAAAATACCGGAGTTTCATACAAAGATGACGGATTTCATTACATTCAAATGAACTATGTGGTGCTAGTTCTGGACAGCACAGGTATGTAATACCTAGCCTAAATGGTCGCCTGCCGGATGATTTGTGTTCCTCATGGCCGGCAGCACGATCATCGGACTGCCGGGAGCCCCGGAGGTATATGCTTCAACGCAAAGGACGGCTTGCTTCCCCACTGCCCAGCTGATATCATTGGCTGATGCCGAAGATGATGGTGGCCGGCACCGGTTCGAGTTCATCACCGGCCACTACTTCGCCATGGCCGGCACCGGCTCGAGTTCATCTTAACATTCCTCTCTTCCATGGAGCCCATGCGGAGTCGACGAAGGTCCTCGCAACAAAAGGATCCGGCAAGACACCTGCTGTGTACGTTGGTGTCGCCTCCGCGGTGGCCTTCATGGGACCCAAGAGGTGGTGGCCTCCCGTGTTCTACTTGTCCTTAATGATGGTGGAGGACACGGAGGCGCTGGCCACCGACTTGTCTCTCTCCATGCACCCGGCTTCTGTCGCTGCTTGCATGCCGCGGCCGCCAACATGGGAGTCTCGGCCACAGAAATGGGAGACGCGGTACGAGGCAGTGGCGTGGACGGTAGCAACGACGCTAGTGCACTGCTCCTCGTCGAGCTGGCCTGGAGCGGCGAGTTACTGAACCTCGTGCCGGCTTGGGGCGGCAACTGGCTCCGTCGGGCGAGGGGAGGGAAGTGGATTAGCAAGCTGTATAGCTCGTATCCGGTGGGCTACCCAGCCGGCTTGGATGCGGAATAACTACTCTTCGTAAGCCATTGTAAGAGTGGACAAAATGGTGAAGGAGGAGATAGGGGAGCGGCGGAGGTGTGCGATTCTTGGCTGGTGTTTGGCCTCATTTAAATAGGAGATTAAATAGACGGCGGTCGGGAGGAGCTCGGCTAGCGTTGCGTTTAATGTCGGCCCGGTCATGAACGGACGTGCATCCAGAGTGGGTTTCTCGGCTTCCACACGGGCGGGTTTCATGGAGGCGTTTGAATGCGGCAAGGAGGCGTGTTCAGCCGGGTGTGCAGCGAGTGGCACCCTCGACTCTGACCTAGGACACCGGACTGTTCTTCCACTGACGTGTGGGCTCTTTGGGTACATGGCCTGCATGTTAGTGACTCAACATAGGCAGCGCACAGCATAGGAACCTTTGGTGGGCCAGGGCGGTCACAAGCGGGCATTTCATAAACCGATGATTGTTCATTGGGTGTGACATCATCTTTTTCATGTAGATAAGCCTACTATGTTGATAGCCCGTTCGATACGTTGTGAATCATAAAGACCGCTGCAAACATAAATGTTCTGCTTATCACAGACAAGATTGATTAATACCCATAACAATCCATGTCCTTAATAAAGGGTGCATGCACGTATAGGTTGAGCGTGTGTCTTGCGTCGTGTGCTATGTGCATGCAGGCACGCTAGTGTTGCGTGCGTGCACGGGTACGTTTCAGTGTTGCATGCATGGGTGCTTACGTGCTTGTGTTCGTGAGTGCATATGTACGTGTCAGTGTTGCACGTCTGCATGCATGCGTGTGTATGTTATGTGTATGTGTCAGTGTTGCATGCCTGCATGCATGCGTGTCTTGCGTGCGTGCATGTGTACGTGCGGGGTGAGGCTACACGTCAGTCAACTGACTTTTTCATCTCTGGTCATTAGATTTTCCAGCCGTTGGATACGAAATCAAGGGCCTCCAGTTTATCATCGAACTCCACCCCCTGAGCTACTAGCCACCACCGGCCGAACCGCCGGCCCCCGCAGCCCGCGGCCAGCCCGCGCCGCCACGCCGGCCCGCCCTACCCGAAACCACTTCCCCTCCACCGGTCCGCCGCTGCACCGGCCATCCCTCTAGCCCCCCGCCCCCTCGCCGAGCTTTTTCTCCGGCGATCCCCACCCCACCGCCCAATCAACGCCCCCACTGCCGGCGACTGCCAACCAGAGGTCTCAAAACTTCGAATACCCACCGATCACTAATTTATTACCATTTATGTCCTTCATATACGCGCTCACAGGTGGGCCCTATGGTAATGTGCGCTACTGAATGTGGACCGTTTGACTGGTCAATTGATCGTGTTGTCAACAAATTACGGAGTTGTATGGTGAGCCAGTGACCGTATGATCACCCTAAAACGTACTCCTATTTTATTAACACAATATAGATTCAAACTACCATTTCTTTCTTTCATATACGGGCTGACAGGTGGGCCCCACAGTTACGCGCCCTGATGGTTCAACACTAGTTGTGCCACATGGAACGTTTGACTGGTCAATTGATTGTGTCATCAAAAAAATACAGAGTTGTATGGGAGAGCCAGTGACCGTATAATCATGTGATGTATTTGTTTAACACGGTAGAGACGCAAGGGCTCATATATACGTGCAAGCACTCACCGCTATAAGCGCACACACGCGGACCCTACCCCTATGAGCACCTTCGAGAGAGTGGGCCAACATATGATCTTGAGATTTTACGAAGTCACCATAGGTGCCTCGTAGTCGAGTGGAACGTCTCCTCCCATTGAACGCACATCACCGGAAAATACTGAAATTAACACAAGATAAATGCGAGCACCGAGACTTTAACCTTGGTGGGCTCGAGAAACCACTGTCCTCCTAACCATCCAACCACATGTTCGTTAGCACGACAAAATGTATGCGGTGACCGTGATGAGCTTATTCTGAAGTCCAGTGACCATATCGTGCTTTTGCTTCAAATACAATGACTGTAAGTATCGTCAACAAAATACGAAGCATGAATCAAATGCAAAGTCCGTCAGTGTCATCAACAAAATATGGAGACGTATCGTGAGCTAGATACCGTATGATCACCACAAGAATGTATACAATGACAGTAATGAGCATATTCTGAAGTCCAGTGACCGTATAGTGCTTTAGCTTGAAATACATTGACCGTCACACGTGAATGTGTCGTGGGCATGCATACTTTTAGAGGGCCGAGAGATAGTTTGTGTGTGTACGTGAAAGTGGTGTAGAAAGAGGGGGGTGTCCGGTGGAGACAAGGAGAGATATGCGCTTTGTTTATCTTTCCCATGACTAATATTTTAGGAGAATATATAAACATTCACAATGCAGAACAAATATTTTTGGATGCACCATGCAATTAACTTTCATGTATAACATTGTACTATTGCATATGCTTATTTTCTTAGTGGCCAATTGCGTGTGTTGTGTGGTGGGCACATTGTTTCTACTTGTGGTGGGTCAAAATGAAGACTCATGGGTCGGCTCCATCCTGCACCACATATAGGTTGGACCTAGATGCGTTATAGGAAGATCCATGTGGAGGACTCGGCGTACAACACGACGCTACTAGAGTCGCGGAGGACTCTATCCCCACTGGTGATAAGCCGACTATATATGATTTGTAACCCTAGGCCCCCAGTATGTTATAAAAGCTTGGGGGCTAGTTCGTCGATAGTATACACACACGCACAATGACTGGTATTCATGTGTACTTTGTATACACCCCTATCACTAATATACAGTACCAGGAGTAGGCTCTTTCTTCAACTGCAAGGGTTCGAACTAGGGTAAAACTTTGCCTCGTATTACCATCCAGCTTAACAGTCAGGGATATCCTACCGAATGATATGACGAAATCATATCTGCCAACTACTAAGAGAGAGGTGTGTCTGGGGGGGCAATGTGTGCGAGAGAGGCCTAAAGATAATGTGCGTGCGGGAGACACGTAGGTACATATATGTGCGTATAGAGGGCTAGTAGAGACCGTGCGTCTGTATATATGCATGTGAGAGAAATAGTGTTTTCCAACTGAGGTTAGTGAAAAAAGTGGTACATGGTAGTCAGAAAGAGAGAGGGAGAGAGAAACAGAGAGAGCGCATGCGTGAGACACCCCGACAGCCTGAGAGAGATTGTGAGCATGTGTGAAAGAGAAATGCCGATGCATATAAAGTGTGTGCACTTATGCGTTAGATAGAGAGATATATAACGCATTTGTGAGAACGGGCCGAGGCATAGTGCATCTACGTGTAAAAGGCGGTTCTACGCATTAAATTAAAATATAAATGACTTTATTATTTTTGGATGAGATCATGAATTTTTCAAATTGCGTATGGACGAAAATCGGTCTATCAGACACCCATACTCTATTGAATTCTAGCATGTGCATGTGTTTATTTCATATTATCGATCCATAGAGCGAGAGCGGTTTGAAATACAGGCAATGGAGGCTTTTCCAATTCATATATAAACATTAATTAGTGCACTCCATGTTGTTAGTGTGAAGCACTTTTATACATTTGTCACTTGCATGGATACATTCCAAATTGCTAGCTACGAAATAGAATACATGTCGAATTCAACATAAAGGGGGTTTCGAAATTCGAATTCATAGGAAGTGAATTCATCTATTTGAACCCGAGATAATGGCATTTGTAAATCAGATGTAAAAGGGGGCATCAATCTTTGTTGTGAGTTTGAACATGCTATATATATTCATACGCAAATCTAACTTTTTTTTTGCAACCAAGGAGATTATATCTGGAACCATGCATGAACTGAGGTAAGTTGCATATTTTTTAATATATACTTGTGTAAAATGTATATTCAAATGTACCCCCTCCATTCCAAAATAACCATAGCTTTAGGAGTTTCAAGAGTAAAGATTTGTGAAGTTTGACAAATCCTGAAAGTTCAATTCAAAAGAACCGAAAACGTTAATGCTTCTGCTCCCAAATATTGAACGAAGCGCCAAATAGGCCCGTGGTCACCCGAAACCGCACGAGACTAATGGTTGGTGGTAGGAAATTACTGTCCTGACTTAGGCCCGTGTAGCCTATCGGCCCTATGTCCAAAGGTCTAAACCGGGGTAGGTTTGTAACTTCACCAAGACACCAGTCTCAACCGCCTCTGAGAAGCATTCATACGCCGTGGGCGCCTAAACACCCATGCGCTTGGCCGAAATCTATCCCGCGCACATTTGGGACACCTGAGATTACTGTCCTACCCCCAACCCGCAATTTAGATGGGGGCAAAGTTTGTAACTTACCCCAAATTTCAAACAAGTGCATCTCAAACCGAAACATTGTCCCCCCTTAGTTCCCCGCCTCCCTCCGTTTCCCCATTCATACTCCATGGGCGCCAAAACGCCCTCTCCACTAGCCGCGAAACCCTAGCCTCCTCCGTCCTCCACCCCATAGCGGCCAATCCACCGCCGCCCTCCTCGATCATGCCGGTGCTGGTACCCCGATGTCGTCGTCCAATGCAACCGCAACCGCAACGCCCTCAAGGACTTAGCAGCTGAAGCCGATGCAGAGCTGCCTCCACGACACCGCCACCGACATGCGCCGTACCAGAACCACTCCGGCCACGCCATCCTGCGCCTCACTACTGCCGCTCCACTGTTGCAACCGTCCATCGCACTGGAGCTGTTCCCGCACCACACTCAATAACTTGGCCATGGGTTCGTCCAAGGCTCCACCGTCCTCCACAACTTCTTGTTTCCAGCGAACCACACGAAGATCGTTGGAAAAACAGAAGGAGAACACAACACTGCCAGCAGAAAGAGGTACTCCTCTTCCCTTATTCGTGCAAATCTTACGTCTCTGCTCACATCTATTCATCCCATGAAAGAAACTAGTTGAGCGCTTCTTACTGCATATTCTTCGTGATACTAAATGCACAAGGTTTCCTCCCTTTACTATTTCACCTTTGCTAGATGTCAGTAGCCCGCCTGGATTTCAATTCAGGGTCAGTCGAACCGCAATTAAAAGAAGCAGCACCCACTTAGGCACGCGGAGCACCTAGTCTTCATGTTCCCTAGGAAAGCGGCGCATCGGTGTCTATCATAGGGGTGTGGGGTGCAGGAGCTCCTTGCGCCCGATCTGGAGGTCGGCGGAGCTTGAATGGATTGCCGGGGGGCGGTGCCAAGCACGGCGGTGCAGTGAGGTCGAGGGGAGGGCGCAGGCAGGGGAGGAATACTGGGCCGGTGGTCACTGGCGTTTCGAGGAAGATCATCAACACAGACTGGCTGGAGGTAGATGAAGGTGATCTTCCTGTTCTTTGTACATCGGACGGTGCAGAAAAAATGGACTGGCCTATTTTTTTCAGTCGGCTGTTATTTTCATAGAATCCTGTAGTAATTTAGTGTGCCATGCATGTTGTAGAGCTATCATATGTCTCCCGTCATTTATTTCTCACCGACCTGCTATCTGCTACCTTTACACTGTACTAATTGTGCACACACTTCACCCATACTCACACTATTGTTTTTTATGCATGGGTATTTCAGACTCTGACACAGTGTTGATGAATGCAGAAAAGAAAAGACAGAAGTCGCTCCAGTGTAATTCGAAGATAAGCACTAAGTGAGGGAGTTCCGGACTAGGGGGTGTCCGGATAGCCGAACTATCATCATCGGCCGGACTCCAAGACTATGAAGATAGAAGATTGAAGACTTCATCCCGTGTCCGGATGGGACTTTCCTTGGCGTGGAAGGCAAGCTTGGCGATACGGATATGTAGATCTCCTACTTTTGTAACCGACTCTGTGTAACCCTAGCCCTCTCCGGTGTCTATATAAACTGGATGGCCTTAGTCCATAGGACAAAGAACAATCATACCATAGGCTAGCTTCTAGGGTTTAGCCTCCTTGATCTCGTGGTAGATCCACTCTTGTAACACACATCATCAATATTAATCAAGCAGGACGTAGGGTCTTACCTCCATCATGAGGGCCCGAACCTGGGTAAAACATCGTGTCCCTCGTCTCCTGTTACCATCCGCCTAGACGCACAGTTCAGGACCCCCTACCCGAGATCCGCCGGTTTTGACACCGACATTGGTGCTTTCATTGAGAGTTCCTCTGTGTCGTCACCGATAGGCTCGATGGCTTCTCCGACCATCATCAACAACGCAGTCCAGGGTGAGACCTTTCTCCCCGGACAGATCTTCGTATTTGGCGGCTTTGCACTGCGGGCCAATTCGCTTGTCCATCTGGAGCAGATCGAAAGCTACGCCCCTGGCCGTCAGGTCAGATTTGGAAGTTTGAACTTCACGGCTGACATCCGCGGGGACTTGATCCTCAATGGATTCGAGCCACAGCCGAGCGTGCCACACTGTCACGGTGAGCATGATTTAGCTCTGCAGCCGGACAATACCCTGGAGGCCGCACTCGAACCCGCTCCGATCTTCAATTCGGAGCCGGCTGCGTAGATCGAGGACGGATGGCTAGACACCGCCTCGGGGGCTGCAACCTCTATGGCGATAGAGCCGAACACTGACTTTGTCCCTCATAAAGCTCGTGACTCCGAGGTGCCGGACTCCTCGCCGGACTCCGAACCCCCCGCGCCCTCCCCGATCGAATCCGATTGGGCGCCGATCATGGAATTCACCGCAGCGGACATCTTTCAACACTCACCTTTCGGCGACATCTTGAGTTTGCTAAAGTATCTATCGTTATCAGGAGAGCCCTGGCCGGACTGCGGTCAGGAAGGTTGGGATGCGGATGACGAAGGAATTCAAAGCCCACCCACCACCCACTTGGTAGCCGCTGTCGACGATCTAACCAACATGCTAGACTACAACTCCGAAGACATCGACGGTATGGACGATGATGCCAGAGACAACCAAGTACCAGTGCCTAACGGGCACGGGAAAGCCACCCCAGCTCACAATGTATACATGGTGGACACACCAAAAGGAAGCGACAATGAGGAAAAATGGGACGTGGCGAAGGACAACTCCCCCAACAAACAAACAAAGCGGCGACGCAAGCGCCGCCCGAAGACCGGCATCGACAAAAACGGCACCCATACGGACCCGGCCCTAGAGCAGGGCGAAGCAGTGGACGACGCACACGTCAACAAGCAGCCAGCCGGACATGAACTGGACAAGAAACCCATCCCCGGCGAAGATGATCTCACATCACCAGAGCATATGAATCTTCATAAAAGGCTCGTCGCCACTGCAAGAAGTTTGAAGAAGCAAAAGCGGAAGCTCAAGATAGCGGAGGACGCACTCAGAATGAGATGGAGCAAAGTACTCAACACCGCAGATAAATATGGCACTAGTCACCAGACAAAGAGCTACCCGAAGCGCAAGCTGTTGCCCGAATTTGACGAGGAGGCCTTAGAACCCCCGCAGTCAAAAAAGAAAGAAGCCGCCTGGCCGGATAGACGACCAGATGACAGGCCAAGAGCAACAAGGGCGCCGCACACAAGCCGGCACACGATCAGCATAAAGATCCTCGGAAAAAGGATAAACCGGCCAGGTCTATCTATGGGCCAAAAAAGAAGACTCCAGGAAGTAACACAACCAGCCGAGCATTTGAAGACAACGGCACACCCAAATATAGGGGATCCGCACACCCACTATGTTTTATCGACGAGGTACTGGATCATGGATTTCCAGCGGGATTCAAACCTGTAAACATAGAGGCATACGATGGAACAACAGACCCCAGAGTCTGGATTGAGGATTATATCCTACACATACATATGGCAAGAGGAGACGGTCTGCACGCCATAAAATACCTACCCCTCAAGCTCAAAGGGCCAGCTCGGCATTGGCTTAAAAGCCTCCCAGAAAATATGATTGGAAGTTGGGAAGAGCTTGAGGATGCGTTTCGAGCAAATTTTCAGGGGACTTATGTCCGGCCTCCGGATGCAGACGATTTAAGTCACATAACTCAACAGCCTGGAGAATCAGCACGCAAATTCTGGAACAGGTTCCTCACTAAAAAGAACCAAATAGTCGACTGTCCGGACGCTGAAGCCTTCGCAGCCTTTAAACACAACGTCCGAGACGAATGGCTCGCCAAACATGTCGGCCAGGAAAAACCAAGAACAATGGCCGCACTAACAAGCCTCATGACACGCTTTTGCGCAGGGGAAGACAGCTGGCTGGCTAGATGCAGCACCAGCGACCCGAGTACATCCGAAATCAGGGATGGAAATGGGAAATCACGACGCAGAAAAGATCAGCGCCGGAATAAGGAAAATGGCCCAAATAGTAAGGCCGTCAACGCCGGATTCAAAAGCTCTCGGCCGAACAACAAAACATTGCCCCTCAAGGACAACAATGACGAGCTATCCAACCTAAACAAGATTCTGGACAGACTGTGCCAAATACATGGTACCTCCGGGAAGCCTGCAAACCATACCCACAGAGATTGTTGGGTCTTCAAGCAGTCCGGCCGACTTAACGCCGAACACAAGGGGCTCGACACACCAAGTGAAAGTGACGAAACCCAAAAGCAGCGCTACGGAAACCAAAAGACTTTCCCACTAGAAGTCAAAACAGTGAACTCACTTCACGTGATAACACGCAGCGCGGCACCTGCTATACCAGGACACCGCCCGCAGACTGGGGATAGAACCCACCAAAATTCGCTATAGCAGCACTTCCTTCAAAGGAGTGACACCAGGCCTTTTAAGCCAATTTTACAGGCTTTGTTCCACTAGAGTTCATGTTCAGTTCATCCGACAACCTCCGTCGCAAAAAGCTCACTCTCCATCGCCCCAGTTAACAGTAGCCCTTAAGTGCTACTGGGGCGTGAAGCTTTCGCCCGCTTTCATGCAATACAACATTACGCGTATCTTACGCTTAGAAATGCCCGGTCCACGTGGCATAATCTCACAACTCTGAGTGTCCCTCGACCACAGGGAATGTGCGACTGCTTCGACAGCCACACATTAATCAGACCTTGCAGGTCAAAGTCCCTGAAAAACAGGTCATTTAGACCTCGGACATGGTTAGACAAGTCCGGCGTAAGCTAACAAGGGGCTTCCCAGCCGCATACCCCCTTTTTTTAGGGGGACCGCGCACATAAATGATGAAAGCCAATAAAGCTCAACTTTCTTGATCTTCCAAATTATACTTTATTTCAATACAATTTTTGCACGATATTTCTTAGAAACTAAGTCCTTCTCTTTTACAGATGAAGCACGTGCTACATCCGTCCAGGATACAGCACAACGGAGACACAGGCGTAGACGTGCAGTAGGGACCCTGCGTAAACCTTTCTTACTGTCTCTTGTTGATACATATCCCCCGGTTTCCTACCAGAGCCGAGGAGGAGGCTGGCGTTTTGGCATCGGCCGCGTCAGAAGTCCCCGCCTGTACCTGGACACTAGGGGCTTAGGGCTTTGTTTGCCCCAAAATCATAAAGACCGAACACCTCAGGGAGTGTTCGGCGTCTCGAGTTAGGCCTTATATGCATCAGCTCCGAATCATGTCTTTGGTCAAATGTTGGGTTTGCCCGGCTCCTGTGTTTTGCTGCCTTATGTTCCGTATCATCGGCTAACGCGGCACCAGGAGAACTACTGCGATTGTGCCCCGGTTCGGTCGGGAGAGCACCTCAGTAGAGAAAGCCGAAAACTAACTATCATGATATAGCGAGAGACTGGTCAACCACTCGATCGACCATTGGAATGTTTAGAATTCCTCCGCTTTGACGAAGGACCGCTTCCCGGTCAGGCACATACGCGCCCCGAGTTCGGAGAAGCGTGGTGCCATCAGGGGCTATATAGTAGCCCCACATTCGAGCTACTATGGCTAAGTGAAAGTGATCAAGCATTATAGTCCGGTTGCCTAGTTTGCTACGCTATCACCTTCTTAAAAGGACCAAGACGTTGGATTGAGTGTGAAAAAGTGATTTTCTTTTTGCAAACACCCCCGCACCATGTGCGTGGGGGCTGAAGCCAAAGACTGCCATCTTTCAGATTATACATATATATACGGCCGCACAGGAGATAGTTCAATACTTGAACACACAAGTATAAAAAGTCATTGCATTATAAACATGATCTTAGAAATCATACATATCATTCAAACATAACATCTTTCGAGCACTGCGACTCTATTATACGAGTGCCCTGCAGGACTTCCTCAAAGTAATGCTCGGTGGGGAATCGGCTTTTGTCCGAACCCCGGGATGCAACATCAGTGGCATCCATCTCCGCCCAGTATGTTTTACCACGGGCGAGAGCCATTCGTGCACCTTCTATACATGCCGACCGCTTCATCGCCTTAATATGCGGCACTGCCCCAAGGAATTGCTGCAACAAGCCAAAATAACTCTTCGGATTGGGCCTTTTCGTCCACAGATGAGTGACTACATCCGTCATGGCCAGTCCGGCCAATCTATTTAGCTCAGCCCACTCAACCAGCCGATCACTCAACGGAAGTGGACGCTCCGGACTATGGAATTGAGACCAGAAAAGCTCTTCCATTTCATGATCCTCCGTACCGTACAATCGGCCCAGCTGAGCATACTTCGGATCCGTGAACTTCCTACGCAGCATAAAGGGCTTTCCAGCAACAATGTCTCCGACCTGACGCAGTTCCTCCTTCATAGCCCGCATCGCACTACGGGCATCCTTGGCTTCGGCATCGGCCTTCTTCAGGTCCTCTTGCTCCGCTCGGCGTTCTCCTTCAAGAACCTCCAAGCGGTCGGTAGCAACTTTTAATTTCATGGCCATTACGGCCATCTCCTCCCTGCTTCGGCAGTGAGCAGCCTTCTCGGCTTCTAGCTCTTCCGCTGCCTTCAAGGAAGCCGCCTCGCTTTTTCTAGCTTGCTCCTTGGCCCGAGCAAGTTCTGCTCGAAGGTCTTCCACAGCAGCAGCACCATCTGCATCAAGCATACAACTTGTAAGGAATGGGCATCAGCTCCCTTACTAGGCGACCGCGGCGCAATCACATACCTTGTGACTCATCAAGTCGTTTATTGACCAGCGAGATGTCCGCATCTGCAGCGTCGAGTTGCTTCTTCAGCTCGGCGAATCCATCAGTCCGGCTGGCCACCGAACGTTCCGCCACCTGCATAGGAAAGGCGAAAGTTAATAACTGAGATTATGATCCTAGGCACGCTGCCGTTTTCGACAGCATACCAAGTCTCAGGGGCTACTATCTATACAGGGCGCACTTCATGTGCAAAACTGTCAACAGGTATGTCATTTTTTGCGTACCTCAAATCCCGTCAGTAAACTTCCGACGGCCTCATACAACCCTCTTTCAGCGGACGAGATCCTCTCAATCACATTACCCATTAATGTGCGGTGATCTTCTGAGATGGACGCCCTCTTAAGCAAATCCTGCAGCTCCACCGATCGTACTCCAATGGGTGCCGAACTCTCCGGCCCCGCCGGACTCGGGGAAACCCTCCGCGACGACACCTCAGGGTCGTCCGCCCCGCGCGATGGGGCGGCAGATGGAGGCGTTTCGCTCTCCATCATCTCCGGATGAAGGTCTCCCGAAGATGAGCAGTGCTGAGATGGGCTGAGATCCGAACTACCAGGTAAAAACTTCGGTTACCTTTAGACATTAAGCAGGGGTGTCTGATAATTATAAAATCCCCCTTTTTTACTTACGGCTCGTTAGAGGGCTGATTCCTCCAAGGAGACAGTACGGTCGGGTCTCTTCCCAGCGCAGGACCTTCCGGTACAGATTTCTTTCCCCGCTTTGAGGCCTTGGCCTCCGGGTCTTCGGAAGCGGTCCTCTTCTAACCTCCTTGGCAGAGGTGACAGTTTCCCCGTGCCCCCCTTCGCCCTCATTCAAAGGCGCAACCTCCAACATTTTGATTAACACGGGATCCTGCATGGTCTCAGGGAGGGGGGCCGGACACCGTATCAGTTTTGCTTGCGCTATCCACTCCTGTCCAGGGATAGCTGGTTAAAAGGCAAGCTCATGATAAATAAATGGACGGTGTGTCCGGACACAGGGCTACTTACTTGAGTATCCGGGCGATTACAGCTTAGGCCAGCGTCCTCAGTCAATTCTGGATGCGTCTCTTGCAATCCGAAGAATAGTTTATACATCTCCATGGGTGTCAAACCCATGAAGTGTTGAAGAGCTCGCGGCCCCTCCGGATTAAATTCCCATAGGCGGAGGGGGCGACGTTTGCAGGGCAGTAGGCGCCGTATCAACATGACCTGTACCACTGCGACCAGATTGATCTCCCTTTCTTGGAGGCCTCGAATCCGGTCCTGCAACAGGGGGACGTCTTTGGGCGGCCCCCAGTCACGCCCCTTGTTGACCCATGACATCAGCCGCTGTGGAGGGCCCGAGCGAAAGACGGGCGACGGCTTCTGCCTGCTGCCCCGGGGAGCGGTGATATAAAACCACTCCTGTTGCCACAAGCCGAGCTCGTCCTGGAAAGAGCCCTTGGGCCATGGAGCTTCGGCCCTCTTGCTTATAACTGCCCCGCCGCACTCTGCCTGACGCCCCTCAATCATATTCGGCTCCACGTTGAAGGTTTTGAGCCACAAGCCGAAGTGAGGGGTAGTGCGGAGGAAGGTTTCGCAGATGACAACGAATGATGAGATATGGAGGATGGACTCCGGAGCCAAGTCGTGGAATTCCAGCCCATAGTAAAACATGAGCCCCCTCACCAAGGGATCCGTCGGGAAGCCTAAACCCCGATGGAGGTGAGACACGAACATGACGCTCTCGCTAGGGTCGGGAGTTGGGATAACTTGCCCTCGGGCAGGCAGCCTATGCGAAATCTCGTAGGTTAAGTACCTAGCGTCTCTCAGCTTTAGCACGTCCTCCTCCGTGACGGAGGAAGGCACCCACCGGCCTCGTAGGTCAGGACCGGACATTATCAAAGATTGAAGGTACCCGAATTTGGAGCCCTAGGTGTTGAAACTCGGGGAGAGGGGAGGATTCGATAGAGGATTGAATAAAAAGAACGGGCCTTGGTCTCATTATAAAGAGGAAGAATACCAAGAGTCATCCCCATGACAGTTTGGAACCCGCCTTCGATGGAGGGGGCGTGGCGACGGGCGCGGTTGGGTTACCCACGTCCGTATTGATGGGAATCCCGGAATAAGGGGAACACGATCTCTGCTTCGACAAGACGTGCCAAGGAAACTGCTTCGCTAAACGCGTTGAGGTGGAACAATAAAAACAATTTGAGTAAAGGCTTGGAAGTGGTGTGATGTCACGCCGCAGAATACGTCAGCAGATTGATCTTGTGTAATATTATTCCCCCTACGGTGGTACGTGGAATTTATTTTTGCAGAGCTGGACACTATCCTGGTGTTCACGATCTTCTATAAATTATTCGGAGGAGGAACCCACCTTGCAATGCCGAAGACAATACGCGCGCCAGACTCGTCGTCATTGAAGCCTAGTTCAGGGGCTACTGAGGGAGTTCCGGACTAGGGGGTGTCCGGATAGCCGAACTATCATCATCGGCCGGACTCCAAGACTATGAAGATACAAGATTGAAGACTTCATCCCGTGTCCGGATGGGACTTTCCTTGGCGTGGAAGGCAAGCTTGGCGATACGGATATGTAGACCCCCTACTTTTGTAACCGACTCTGTGTAACCCTAGCCCTCTCCGGTGTCTATATAAACTGGATGGCCTTAGTCCAGAGGACGAACAACAATCATACCATAGGCTAGCTTCTAGGGTTTAGCCTCCTTGATCTCGTGGTAGATCCACTCTTGTAACACACATCATCAATATTAATCAAGCAGGACGTAGGGTTTTACCTCCATCAAGATGGCCCGAACCTGGGTAAAACATCGTGTCCCTCGTCTCTTGTTACCATCCGCCTAGACGCACAGTTCGGGACCCCCTACCCGAGATCTGCCGGTTTTGACACCGACACTAAGCGTTTCAGCGCTCTCAAGGGTGCAGTGTCAGCAGTTGGAGATAGTGAACGTAGCTTTGCAGTTGATGATCTCAATTGCCACACACAACCATCCTAGGTGCTTGCTTTAACTTCGTGCTGTCAAATGTGGTTGCATGTTGCATATGGTGTCTAGCTTGTATTGCTTCCAATTTGGTTAAATTGCATCTGCTTACTTTACACATTATACCTTTGATAATGACATGCCTTCATGTTTTTGATACATACTACATATGTCTATTAACCATGTTCGTACATCAAAATAATGCTCTTTTGTATCCCTCGTCAATCACTTATGATGAGACAGTCACCCCAGTGGGTTACTGTGAGACGCCCTACTCGTTTAAAGAGTGCAGTGTCATCCTCCCCACATGATTCTCAAGAAACAGCAAGGCTAAATGAAGATAGTCAACGTAGCTCTCTAGTTGATCACCGCAATTCCCCCACACCACCATCGCAGGTGCTTGCTCTTACTTGGCAGTGTGATATGTGGTTGCATGTTGCATATGGTGTCTACCTTGTAATGCTTCTAATTAGGGTAAATTGCATCTGCTTAGTTAACACATTATACCTGTGAATATGACATGCCTTCCTATTTTCGGTACATACTACGTCTTTCTATTAACCATGTTCTTACATCAAACTACTTTTCTTGTGTGTCCCTCATCAATCACTTCTGACGATACACCTTCAAATTGACAGTGTAATATTGGTTGCATCTTGCATATCATTTGAAACATGTATTGCCTCTAATTTGTTGAAGCGCCACTTATAATGAGACACATCTAACTTGGTAGAGTGATTTTGGTTGGATCTTTCATATGGTGTCTAGATTGCATTGCTTCCAATTTGTTGAAATGCCTTCTGCTTAGCGTTTTTCATACATATTCCATCCTCCTACAATGTGGTTGCCATACATAAAAGTTGTGTTCGTCAGTATCATGCATCAACGAATTTGGAAGTGCGAATTTCATTCCTTTTTCTTGTGTGTTTACTTGATAAGGCAAAATCTGAAAGGATGAAGGCATAGAATGATGGTGGTCCTCTGGAGCAACCGAAACAGATGATCTCTGCAGATTCTCCTGCTACTTGTACTGCAGTGCTAGTTCCAAATCTCATCTCCCCTACTCCACAACCCAAGGTGCTTGCTCTAACATGGCAGTGTGATATCTGGTTGCATGTTGCATATGGTGCCTAGCTTGTATTGCTCCTAATTTGTTAAATTGCATCTCCTTAGCTTACACATTATACATGTGAATATGACACGCCTTCCTGTTTTTGGTACATACTACATCTTCCTATCACACCATGTTCTTACATCAAACTACTATCCTTGTGTATCCTGCATCTATCGCTTATGATGAGACAGTCACGCATGCGGGTTAATATGAGATGCACTACTCTTATAAAGAATGCAATTTCATCCTCTGCACATGATTCTCAAGAAACAGCAAGCCTAAATGAAGATATTGAACGTAGCTCTGTACTTCAAGACCGCACTTCCCCTACACCACCATCACAGGTGCTTACTCTAACTTCGGAGTGTGATATGTGGTTGCATGTTGCATACGGTGTCTAGCTTGTAATGTTCTAATTAGGGTAAATTGATCTGCTTAGTTTACACACTATACCTGTGAATATGACATGCCTTCCTATTTTTGGTACACACTACATCTATGTGTTAACCTTGTTTTTTACATGAAACTACCTCTCTTCTGTATCCTGCATCAATCACTTACGATGAGTCACCTTTATTCGTTGCATATTGCATATTATTTCTAGCTTGTTGCCATTGGTCAAATATATTTGTTAGGGCACCCTTTTAATTTGGCAGAGTGATATTGGTTTCATCTTTCATATGGTTTCTTGCTTGCATTGATTCTAACAAGTTCAAGCACCTTGTGCTTAGTTTACACTTTATACATCATACATGTCTATATGTCACGCCGTCCTATTTTTCGTACATATTCCATCCTCCTATCATGTGGCTGCCTTACATGAAAGTAGTGTTCGTCAGTATCATGCATCAATGAGTTCCGAAGAGAAAATTTTATTCCTTTTTCTTGTGGGTTTGACTTGACAAGGCAAAATCAAGAAAGGGGAAGGAAAAGAGTAAGGAAGGCGATGATGGTGGTCCTCTGCAGCAACGTAAACGGAGCATCTATACCGATTCTCCTTGTACTGATAGTGCATTACAAGGTCCAAGTCTCCGCTCCCCTACTCCACCATCCAAGGTGCTTGCTCTAACTTGGCAGTGTGATATTTGGTTGCATGTTGCATATGGTGTCTAGCTTGTATTGCTCCTAATTAGTGTCAACTGCATCTGCTTAGCTTACACATGATATGTGTGAATATGACACGCTTTCCTGTTTTTGGTATGTACTATATCTGTCTATCACACCATGTTCTTACATGAAACTACTCTGCTTGTGTATCCTGCATCAGTCACTTATGATGGGACACATTTAAGTTCGTAGTGTGATATTGGTTTGTGTCTTGAATATGATTTATAGCATGTATTGCTTCTAGTTTGATGAACGCCACCTATGATGAGATAGTTTTAACTTGGCAGAGTGATATTGATTGCACCTTCCATATGTTGTCTAGTTTGCTGTGCTTCTAATTTGTTGAAGTGCCTTCTGCTTCATTACCACATCATAGGTATGAATATGTCAAGCCGTCCATTTTTTCGTACATATTCCATCCTCGTATCATGACTTTGCCTTTCATCAGAGTAGTGTTGGTCTGTATCATGCATGAATGAGTTCTTAAGAGCGGATTATATTCCTTTTTCTTGTCGGTATGACCTCACAATGCGAAATCAATAAAGCTGAAGGAAATTGGCAAGGCATTGGATGATGGTGGTCCTTCCGAGCAACTGAAATGGAGGTTCTCTACAGATTCTACTCCACCATCCTCCCAACAAGATTCACAAGACAATGCAAGGCTAGACAGTCAACGTAGCTGTGTAGATGATGAGCACATCTCCCCTACTCTACCATCACAGTCGCTTGATCTAACTTGGCACTAATATATGTGGTTGCATGTTGCGTATGATGTCTAGCTTGTATTGCTTCTAACTTTGTTGAATTACATCTGCTTACTTTACACATAATGCCTGTGAATATGACATGTGTTCTTGTTTCTACATCAGACTACTGTTCTTGCATACCCCGCGTCAGTCACTTATGATAAGGCACCTTTAAGTCGCCACTTTGATATTGGTTGTGTCTTGCATATGATTTCTAGCATCACTACTAGGAAAAGGGCTATAGATGGAATTGACACTAATGGCGCACCAGACATGTGGTGCGCCATTACTATATACTAATGGCGCACCATGTGTTGGTACGCCATTAGTGTCCAAATACTAATGGCGCACCACATCCACGGTGCGCCATTAGTAAAAATATTATTTTTTAAATTTTGTTCAGAACTACTAATGGTGCACCGTGGGAGTGGTGCGCCATTACTAGTTGAACTAGTAATGGCGCACCACTCCCACGGTGCGCCATTAGTAAAAAAAAATTAAAACTTTTTTTTGAATTTTTTTCAAAACTACTAATGGTGCACGGTGGAAGTGGTGCGCCATTACTAGTTGAACTAGTAATGGCGCACCATGCCATGGTGCGCCATTAGTAACTTGGCCACCACTTCCACCGAATGCACCCCCCCTGTGGATCGCCTTTTCAGTTTTAAAAAAAAATAAAAGAAAATAATGAAAATGTCAAAAAAATAAAAGGAAATAAGTTTCCCATGTGATATGTGGCCTAGTTGTTGGGAAAATTTGCAAATATGAATTTTGACTTCATTTGCAAAATCTCGCGAGAATTTGTAAAAATGGGCATAACTTTTGCATACTAACTCGGATGAAAAAGTTTTTTATATGAAAAATCATCTACTCGAAAAGTTACATCCAAATTTAACTGGGGGAACCCCGTTAAACATTTTCAAAATCCTCAAAAACCTAACAGAAAAAAGATACGGGGCTTTTAAGATCTGGAGAGGCAAAAAAATTCAAAAAAATTCAAACTTACTAATGGCGCACCTGCCCATGGTGCACAATTAGTATCTTCCCTCCTTCAAAATTCAAAATAAGTCAAAAAAATAAAAAAAAATTACTAATGGCGCACTTGCCCATGGTGCGCCATTAGTATCTTCCCGCCTTCAAAATTCAAAATAAATCAATTTTTTTTACTAATGGCGCACCTGCCCGCGGTGCGCCATTAGTATGCCGTATATATGGCTGGTCGTGGTCCTCTCCTCCTTATCTCTTCATTCCACCTCTCCTACACTCCATCTCCTCCTCTCCTCCACTCCATCTTCCCTTCTCTCCTCCACCATACTTCTCCTCTCCGGTGACCTCCTCCTCCTCTCTGGCGACCTCCTCCTCCCTCCTCCCCTCCCCTCCCCTCACGGTTTCTTCTCCCTCCTCTCTGGTGAGCTCCTCCTCCCTCCTCTCCGGTGAGCTCCTCCTCCCTCCTCTCCGGTG
>NC_041387.1:124651421-124733657 GCF_002162155.2 Triticum dicoccoides
CTCCTCTCCTCCCATCCCCTCATGGTTTCTCCTTCCTCCTCTCCGATGCTCCGGTGAACTCCTCTCTAGCGACCTCCTCCTCCTCCTCTCCGGCAATGTAGGCGAGCGCCTCTCCGGCGAACTCCTCTCCGGCGAACTCCTCTCCGGCAAAAGAATGTACAAGATCCAAAAACATGAACAAAATTGGAAATAATGTCGTGCCAAAAAACAAGCAAAAAAAACGAGCAAAAAATGGGCAAAAAATCACGATCCAGATCTAGATTCAAAATGGCGCATCACTAATGGCGCATCACTAAACAATGCGCCATTAGTATGCCCAAGTTACTAATGGCGCATCCCGTTGTCGTGCGCCATTAGTATGCCAGCACCTGGGTATACATGGCCCCTGGGAGGCATACTAATGGCGCACCGTGGCCTATACTAATGGCGCACCAGTGGTGCGCCATTAGTAAAAATTACTAATGGCGTGCTAGTCATGGCGCACTAGTGATGCGCCATTAATGGCCAAATTAGGTGCGCCATTAGTAGCGGTTTTTCTAGTAGTGCATGTACTGCTTCTAATTTGTTGAAACACCATACAGTTCGAACTTGGCAGAGTGATATTGGTTGCATCTTTCATATCGTGTCTAGCTTGTAGTGCTTCTAATTTGTTGAAATGCCTTCTGCTTAGTTACCACATCATAGGTGTGAATATGTCATGCCATCCTGTTTTTCATACATATTCCATCCTCGCATCATGTGTTTGCCTTTCATCCGAGTAGTGTTCGTCAGTATCATGCATGAATGAGTTCTGAAGAGCGAATTTTATTCCTTTTTCTTATCGGTTTGACTTCACAATGCAAAATCATTACAGCTGAAGGAAATTAGTCCGGCAGTGGATGATGGTGGTCCTTCGGAGCAACTCAAATAGGGGGTCTCTACAGATTCTACTCCGCCATCCTCCCAACAAGATTTGCAAGACAACACAAGGCTGGACAGTCAATGTAGTTGTGTTGATGATGAGCACATCTCCCCTACTCCACCATCACATGTGCTTGCTCTAACTTGGCACTATTATATGTGGTTGCATGTTGCGTATGATGTCTAGCTTGTATTGCTTCTAACTTGAATTGCATCTGCTTACTTTACACATAATGCCTGTTAATATGACATGTGTTCCTGTTTCTAGAACATACGTGTACATGATGAGCACATCTCCCCTACTCCACCATCATAGGTGCTTGCTCTTACTTGGAACTGTTATATGTGGTTGTGTTTTCCGTATGATGTCTAGTTTGTATTGCTTCTGATTATGTTGAATTGCATCTGCATAGCTTACAACTTATACCTGCAACGATCACTTACCCATAAGACACATTTAACTTGGGACAGTGATGTAGGTTGCATCTTGCATTGTCTTCTAGCTTGTACTGCTTCTAATTTCTTGAAATGGCACTTACACGAGACACTTTTTACCTGATAGAGTGATATTGGTGGCATGCTCATATGGTGCCTAGCTTTCATTTCTTCTAATTTTGTTGAAATGCCTTCCGCTTACTGTTTTTTCATACATATTCCATCCTCCTATCGTACGTGTGAATATGAAACGCTGTCTTTTTTTGTATATATTCCATCCTCCTATCATGCGCTTGCCTTACATCAAAGTAGTGTTCGTCTGTATCATGCATCAACCAGTTATGCAGAGCTAATTTTATTTTCTTGTGGTTTTGACTTCATAAGGCAATATTAGAAAGGAGGAAGGAAAAGAGTAAGTTAGGGGATGTTGGTGGTCCTCCGTACCAACGCAAACAGAGACTCTCTAGATTTGCCACTGCTACTGCTAATGAAGTTGAAGTCCCAAGTCTACATGATGAGTTCATCTCCCGTACTCCACCATCGCAGGTACTTTCTCTAAGTTGACAGTGTGATAATTGGTTTCATGTTGCATATGTTGTCTATCCTGTATTTCTTCTATTTTGATTAAATTGCACCTGCTGAGTTTACACGTTATACATGTGCATATGACATGGCTTTCTGTGTCTAGAATACACTGCATCTATCTATCATACCATGTTCTTACATCAAAGTACTGCTGTTGTGTATCCCGCATCAGTCACTCATGATTGGACGCTTTTGACATGGCAGTTTGGTAGTGGTTGCGTCTTACATTGATTTCTGCATTGTACTGCTTCTAATTTTTCGAATTGCCACTTATGACAAGACACTTTTAACTTGGCAGAGTAATATTGGTTACATATTTCATATGGTGTCTAGCTTGCATTACTTCCATTTTCTTGAAAATCCTTCTGCTTAGTTTGCACATCATAGCTGTGAATATGTCATGTCGTCCTATTTTTCATACATATTCCATCCTCATACGGTTGTCTTACATCAAAGTATTGCTTCTATGTATCATGCATCAATGAAGCGATTTTATTCTTTTGTGTTGCGGGTACGGCTTGACATGGAGAAGTCAAAAAAGAGCAAGGAAAATAATATAGTAGGGAGTGGTGTTACTCGTTGGGTCAAACGGAAAAGGATCTGCCATGGAGATTCTGCTGCTACTTATAGTGCAGTAGAAGGTCAAAGTCCACTGGCTAAATCTACAAACACAGTATCACCTGCTCCACCAGCTGCAGCATCCGCTTCAACTGTACCAGCATCTCAACGATTTACTCATTCATTTGCTCCAGAACTGGCCAGATCCCAAGCTATCTTCACACCTAACACTACTTACGAAGCACTGCTAACACAACAGGACTTGGCAAGATCAGATGAACCTCATGAGCATCAACACCAAGACGGTACCTGACTGAGTCAAGTTGCAGTTGCATGCTCCTTTATATGTACTCTCATAGTTTGATGTACACTAACACTTTCCATATTCGTTGTTGAAATAGCACCATGGTGCAAGCGGAAACAAACATTAGGGATAATGCTTGACAGATTCAAAAAATCTAAAGGAGGAAGAATGGAGATCCATTTTGAGGCAGGTTTAAAAAGGCCACGAGATGCTACAGAGTCAGCCAAGTTAGTATCAGAGGCAGCCGTTGCTGTTAGGTGTCATGCACGTATCCTCCCAACGTGGATCCAGTACAGGAATGAGAAAGACAATACCCAGTTTAACACCTTCCTTGACCATTTATCCATAAGTAATGTTATTCATCGCAATTAGTAATATTGTCTTGCTCTGTCCCATACATTCTAGCTTCCTCCTAATAAGACTTACATTATTTTTTCAATAGATGAGGTTCAAGTTGGATCCGAAAGATGATGCAACTAAACAAGCATGCACTCATGTTTTTCAGTCTGCTCTGCGACAGTATCGGTACCACCTTAGAAAATCTCACTTTGAAGGCAAGTCTAACAATGGAATCACCCAAACATCTCTAGTGGAATATATTACAGATGAAGACTGGACAACCCTCGTTAAACACTGGTCTGATCCAAAGTATCAGGTATGCTATATATATTTGATCAGACCACATATTGAACTTGTATTTATGTATGTGCCTTACAAGTGTATCTTCTTCTAGGCTAACTGTTTGAAGAACAAAACCAACTGTTCTAAAGTGAAATTCCAACACACAACAAGATCTCGTAGCTATATTGCACACAGCGGGGCTCTTGTAAATAGCTGCTACTTCCTTCTTTTTTGTGCCATATTATCGTATCTATATTGACTTGTTCCAAATACAGAGGAAAGCCCGTGCAGACCAAAAAGAACCTGAACTGAATGCAGTGCAAATCATCAAGGATTGCCACACCAACAAGATGAAGGGCATGAGCACACCAGTTCAAGCCGCTGTTGTAAGTCCTTACTCCTCCTGCCTTTGAACTGATTGGTACTATGATGTGTTCATTTAACTACATGGTTTGCAGCCAATGTCAGATACTCTGTTCACTTTTATACACAGTTGTCTTAACGTATCATTTCACCTTACATGGTTTAAAAGAGATGAAGGATATTCTTTTGGTCTTGATCTATAATCTAGTTGTTATGTTCACGTGCGCACACAATGATAAAATAGCCTGCTTGTTTTACATTTGTTTGCCCATGATATGAATGATGTCATACTATGTTCATCCTACTTTAAACCATGTCTCTTATCCTTAGATGTCAACGAATGTGAGGAAATAGACAATACAGTAGGCATGCTACATGGACATATGTTCCGAAAGTGATTTTATTATGTAGTTGGCACTACAATACATGCTAATGTATTAAAGTAGTTCACCAAAATAAGTTATGTATAAACGTTTAACCTACTTTGTTTGTTTTTGTCTCATTAGTAACTTATCGGGTACACTAATCTACAAGTTCAAACTTTCAGGAAGCTATGGAACAAATGATTGAACAGCCACAACCACCTGAAGGTGACAAGGCTACCACAGGCACAATGTCACCTCTTGCTGCAGTGTGTCAGTATCTCTCCACTAACAGTGCAAAAAGCACCTTCCTGCGTAATTTTGGGTTGGTTGTCAAGGTAACCTCGTCCAAATCGCCTACTGAAGAAAATCTTCCTGCTAGACAGAGTGATATATCTGTGCTCCAGACACAAGTCCAATCCCTAATGGACGTCGTTTTGGAAACAAGAATAGTGGTTGACAAATGTCGTCAAGATATGAATGGTTTTGAAACCAGACTATCAGATATTCGCTTCGTTGTTCAAGAGAAATGTTAGAAAAAAGCTCCATCAGATTCTATAGCCTGAAACATTAGCACTCAGATCAAATGATCTGTGCTTCTATACATCTGATGGTGCTTTTATCTGGAAGGACTGTAAACTTTATGCCAACGGGCCTTTTGTTGTATGGTTGGAATTTATTTTGTTGTGATACAGCATTTATGATGCTGCCATAGGCTGCAGTAATTACGACGCTATTTTTTATAGTGTAGGTTTATCTTAGTAATGTATTCGGATGAAAGCTTCGTAGGAGCCCAACATGCCAACATTCATCGGGCCCATTCCAATTGGGCTAAAAACGATTACGGACCGAAATTGGCATGTAGCCCACTAAAAATATCTGGGCCTAAATAAACATAAGCTTTCATATTTTTCTGGTAGGCCTGTGCCCATAGTGGGCCTTTAACAGGCCTAAACATAATTTGGGCCCTCAGTAAAAATAGGCCGTTTACAGGTGTAAATATCTCGAGCCCATAAAAAACATGCGCCTTTAATAGACCGAAAGTGAGATTGGGCCCTGATTGTGCCAAATAACCCACTGGTCTTAGTAGGCCAAAATGGTGGCCCATTTACGATGCAGATCTTTGACAGGCCGATATTTGGACGGGCCATAAATGCACCGACCTAATACACGGGCCTTTAACAGGCCGGAACTTCGGTCGGGCTAGATTATCGTCATTTTTATATGGGCCATTAATGGGCCCGATATGACGTTGGGCCACATATGGCCCATGGTTTTCATCCGGCGTTAACAGGCCGAAAATGACAACAGGCCGAAGGTGGCCCAAATCTATAGTGGGCCTCTAACAGGCCGGATGTCACACATGGCTGAATATGACCGAAATCCTTCACGGTTGTTTATGAGCTGAAAGTTTTGATGGCCTGTAAATGGGCCCAAATGAAGTAGGACCTTTAACAGGCCAGAAATACACCGGGCCGTAATTCGGCCCAATTACTTAGCAGACTGTTAACGGGCCAGAAGTGACCATGGGCCGCGATGATGACAAGTTTAAGACAGGCCGTTGACGGGCCGATTTGACAGAGAATGTTGGGCCTTTAGCTGGGCTAGCCCATTATAGTCTGCAAAATCTTGTGGGCCTTTAGCTGGGCCGGCCCATTGTGGTCCGTGAAATCTTGTGGGCCTTTAGCTGGGCCGACCCATTATGGTCTGCAAAATCTTGTGGGCCTTTAGCTGGGCTGACCCATTATGGTCTGCTAAATCTTATGGGCCTTCAGTTGGGCTGGCCCATTTAAACTTTATGGGCCACTTTTGGGCCCGTCCATGTGTCAACATATAATAGGCCCATCTCTCCCATTGGATGAGTGACACATGTGTCAACGCGGAGCTGACGGGTGGATCCATCAGCCAATGAGAATTTTACACATGGAAAATCAGCATTGGTCGTGGCTGTTAGCGGGTTATCGGATCCAAAACTGGACCCGATAGCTTAACGGCGGTTAACGGCGTCCCGTTATGGTGGATGCCACATGTCGGTCACCCTTGACGAAAGCACTTCAATGATGCGTGATTTATCATCATGGAAGTGGACACTTCCGTGATGATAATTTTGGTAATGTCATGGAACACTTCTACGACAGCACAAGTATGACTATCTTGATTCTGTCATAAAATCGTCGGATGTACATGCATGACAAATAACGCGGCCTACTGTTACAAACACGAATCATCACGGAAGTGTATTTTTTTGTAGTGCAAGTACCCGGTGTCGATGATCAATGATTTGTTTGACCCGTTGCAAGGAGCTAAAGTATTCTCCAAGATCGATCTGCGATCAGGATACCACCAGTTGAAGATTCGAGAGCAGGATATACCTAAGACAACTTTTACCATGAGGTACGGTCTATATGAGTATACCGTTATGTCATTTGGTCTGACTAACGTGCCTGCCTATTTCATGAACATGATGAACAAGGTGTTTATGGAGTTTTTGGATAAGTTCGTCGTGGTGTTCATTGATGACATATTGGTCTACTCGAAAAATGAAGAGGAGCATAAGGAGCATTTGCGTTTGGTACTTGGGAAGCTCAAAGAACATCAGTTATATGCCAAGTTCAGCAAGTGTGAGTTTTGGTTGAAGGAAGTTGGATTCCTCGGACATGTTATATCCGGAGAAGGAATAGCAGTAGACCCCACCAAGGTTGTCACTTTGACAATTTGGGAATCACCCACGTCAGTAGGAGAGATCCGGAGTTTTCTTGGACTCACAGGATACTACAGAAGGTTCATTGAGAATTTCTCAAAGATTGCAAAGCCCATGACGGAGTTGCTGAAGAAGGACACCAAGTTCAAATGGACTGAGGATTGTGAAGCTAGTTTTCAAGAGTTGAAGAAATGCTTCGTTACAGCCCCGGTGTTGATTCTTCCAGATCAACGCAAGGATTATCAAGTGTATTGCGATGCTTCTCGTCGAGGACTTGGAGCAGTGCTTATGCAGGAGGGAAGAGTTGTTTCCTATGCCTCACAACAGCTTAAACCCCATGAGTTGAATTATGCTACACACGATTTGGAGTTAGCAGCCGTAGTGCATGCATTGAAGACATGGAGACATTTTCTCATTGGAAATCATTGTGAGGTGTACACAGATCACAAGAGTCTTAAGTATATCTTCACGCAGAAGGAGTTGAATCTCAGGCAAAGGAGATGGTTGGAGCTCATCAATGATTATGATATGAGGTTGTACTATCATCCCGGAAAGGCTAACGTAGTAGACGATGCGTTCAGTCGCAAGAGTCATGTCAATACACTCATGACTCGAGGATTACCCAAGGAGTTAGCAGAGGATCTTCACGAGCTATGTTTGGAAATAGTTCCGAGAGGCTATGTAGCAGCTTTGGAAATTCAGTCTACCTTGATGGATAAGATCAGAGAAGCTCAGAAGACGGACAAAGAGATTGTAGAGATAAAGGAAAGGATGAGCAAAGGAAAATCTAAAGGATTTCGTGAGGATGAGCACGATACCTTATGTTTGAGGATCGCGTATATGTGCCTAATGACCTAGAGATCAGGAAGTTGATTCTGCAGGAGGCCCATGATTCACCGTATTCGATTCACCCAGGAAACACCAAGATGTATCTGGATCTGAAGGACAGTTTTTGGTGGACCGGAATGAAGAAGGACATTGCAGAGTATGTAGCAGTATGTGATGTATGTCAGAGAGTAAATGCAGAGCATCAGAAGCCAGTAGGTTTGTTACAGCCATTGCCGATACCTGCATGGAAGTAGGATAAGCTAGGCATGAATTTTATCACAGGATTGCCCAGGACTGTTCAGGCTACGACTCGATACGGGTTGTAGTCGATCATTTGACGAAGGTAGCTCATGTCATCCTAGTGAAGACCACTTACACCAGTGCTAAGTTGGCAAAGATATACATGAACAGGATCGTATGTCTTCATGGAGTTCCGACGACCATTGTATCAGATAGAGGAACCCAGTTTACCTCAAAGTTCTGGAATCAGTTGCACGAAACTTTGGGTACCAGGCTAGAGTTCAGTACAGCCTTTCATCCACCGATAGATGGACAGACCGAGAGAGTCAATCAGATTCTGGAGGACATGTTGAGAGCTTGTGCACTAGATTATGGATGTAGTTGGGACGACAAGTTTTCTTCGGTTCGTTTTTTTATTTAGATGGGTTCGGTTTTCTTCAGTTTAGTTAAATAGCGAAGGCTCGTCCGTATGTTTGTTTTAACGAACGGTGTTTACCCGTTAGCCGCAAACAGAGAACATTCATTTCTTAGCCTATTCATCAGTTTTTCTTTTTCCAGGGTTTTTCCGCGATTATTTTCAATCACAATTTCCGCCCTGATTCGTTAGCCTATTCGTCAATTTACCTCACAATTTCCGCGATTATTTCGTTTTAGTTTATCTTTTTGCTCGTTTATCGGAATCAGGCGATTCAAGCGCCTAGATCTTCATCTTGAAGCCCTCTTTCTGTTTAAACAACTTGAACAAGATTTTGGTACTGTAAAATTTGACTTTAGTCCAGATTAGTAAACGGATCTTGTTTCTTTTGCAGTTTGAGTTTCGTTGTTTCGATTGAGTTGATTCTTTTTGCAAACCGGAGTTCGTCAGTTGAACTTTCTAGTTAGATCTCTTATCTGAGTTTTACCCGTGCTTCTAGTTGAGTTCTTATGTATGTTATGTTTGTTTGTGATAGAGTACCCAGAGTGCAAAGCGTGCTAGTACGAGTCTCTAGGATTTGCGGATCATCAGCACGACAATTGATACTTTGATCATACCTCTTTCCTACCTAGTTTTATTGCATTAGATCAACCCTCAAACATTGCATGGTTAGGAATTGACTAACATGTGGGTTTTGGGAAGTAGATGATGAGGTAGAACATATTTCCCTGTTTATTATCAAACCTTTGGGAGATTCTTTTACGTGATGCTTATATTGCTATGCTATGCTTGGAGACGTGGTTTGGGTGAGTGTATCCATGACAGATGTGAGTATTGTTAATTAATGGTTAACTTGAGGTGGCTATTTAAATACACATCTGGGTGGATTGCTTGAGGCACCCTGGAGTACCCAGTGGTTGTCAGGGCACCTGGAGAATCCAGTGTTGTCCTAGGATATCTCAGAGTACCCGTGTGATCATCCTACAGTCCGCCACCCAGGCTCAAAGGGATCATAAGATTCTTCATGCTAGAAACTTCCATGTGCAGCCACATGCCAATATGGGCTCTAGCATAGTTGAGTAAGTTGCGTGAAGCTCTTGAAGAGGTAGACTAGCAGATGTAGTGGGTTGTAGGTGGTACTGTCTATCCAGAGTAGAGAGTTAATGCTTCAGAAAGACTGTGTCTCGAATCTCCGACCATGGATGTGTTTGAGTCTTGTGGGGAAAAGAGCGCAAACCTCTGCAGAGTGTATAAACTAATCATGGTTAGATGTGTCCCCGGTTATGGACATCTTGAGTATCTGGTTCTTGGATTACCATGTTGATCTCATCACTCTAAATTAATTTGATTGGGTTAATGATGATGCTTAATTGGGATTGAGTTGGAGGAACCTTCTCAATGTTTAACAACCACCATGATAGTTAAAAAAATTATTCATTTGTTGTTGGGAAAATTGGCTTTATGCAAAACTGTAACCATAGAGCTTTCCACCTGCCATATATGCATGTAGTGATAGCATTCATTCTGTTCATTACTCTATGTGTTACATTGTGAGCATATTCCATGTGCTGACCCAATTCGGGCTGCAACATTTCATGTTGCAGACTTTTCAGACGACGAGTAAGGTGCCATAGGTCATTGTCTTTCATTCAGCTATGCCGTTGGAGTTGATGGACTCGCTTTATCTTCCAAGCCTTCCATTGTTATTGTTTTTAGATGGCCTTAAGCCATATTATTGTAATAAGTTCTCTTTTGAGACATTCGATGTAATAAGTGTGTGATTGAAACTCTGTTATAAATCCTCAAGTACTGTGCGAGTCAGCATTACCGATCCAGTGATGACACTGATGCACAGAGACTAGACTGTCTGAGGTCTGGTTGCTACATCTATGATGTCTCTTACTGATTTACCACTATCATTTTGGAATTATGCATTAGAGACAGCTGCATTCACGTTAAATAGGGCACCTTCTAAATCCATTGAGACAACACTGTGTGAACTGTGGTTTGGCAAAAAACCTAAGCTGTCATTTCTTGAAGTTTGGGGTTGCGAAACTTATATGAAAAGGCTTCAGCCTAATAAGCTCGAACCCAAATCGGAGAAGTGCGTCTTCATAGGATACCCTAAGGAAACAATTGGGTACACCTTCTACCATAGATCCGAAGGCAAGATCTTTGTTGCCAAGAATGGAACATTTCTAGAGAAGGAGTCTCTCTTGAAAGAAGTGAGTGGGAGGAAAGTAGAACTTGATGAGGTAATTGTACCTTCTCTTGAACTGGAAAGTAGCACATCAGAGAAATCCGTTCTTGTGATGCCTACACCAACTAGAGAGGAAGCTAATGATGATGATCATGAAACTTCAGATCAAATTACTACTGGAGCTCGTAGGTCGAACAGAGCACATTCCGCACCATAGTGGTATGGTAATCCTGTTCTGGAATTTATGTTACTAGACCATGGCAAACCTATGAACTATGAAGAAGCTATGATGAGCCCAGATTCCAATAAATGGCTCAAGGCCATGAAATCTGAGATAGGATCCATGTATGAGAACAAAGTATGGAATTTGGTGGACTTGCCCGATGATTGGCGAGCCATAGAGAATAAATGGATCTTCACAAAGAAGACTGACGCTGATGGTAATGTTACTATCTACAAAGCACGACTTGTCACGAAAGGTTTTAGACAAGTTCAAGGAGTTGACTATGATGAGACCTTCTCACCCGTAGTGATGCTTAAGTCTGTCCGAATCATGTTAGCAATTGCCGCATTTTACGATTATGAAATCTGGAAAATGGATGTCAAAACTGCAAAGAAGAGTTGTATATGATGCAACCAGAAGGTTTCACTACTAGGCAAAAGCCTATACACAGAATCTTACCAGCAACGCTCCTCAAAATATCACGCTACTGCTATTTAGAAGCAGCGCGTGATATCAAAATGCGTTGCTGAAAGGAAAATAGCAGTAGCGCATCCACAAACCGCGCTACTGCTATAATTGCCATGACCTCGCCCCCCTGCTAGTTATAGCAGTAGCGCCCTATACCAAACCGCGCTACTGCTATAGAAGTTAGCGGGAGCGCGCTTCGAAGAAAACCGCTACTGCTAAGATCAGCCCACAAGTTTAGTCCCACCTCGCTCCGTGAACAGGGTATTTACCACCTTAAATTTGTTATTTCTGAAACTACCACAACCAGTTGGTCTTCACTGAACTCTATGTGTAAAATTTGTGGCCGCAATATGAGTCCTCTCCGGTTCCTACCGGAGAGGACTCATATTGACAATTCAAATTATACAAAAAAAGATCATTGATGGCCAATGTATTTTTGCATTGACGTATTTTTTGTATAGTTACACTTAGCAGTAGCGGTTTGTATGCAAAGCGCTACAGCTATTTAGATTAGCTGTAGCGCGTTTTGGCAAACGCGCTACAACTATCCCTACCTTATCCCCACGCGCACGATCGACCCTCACTCACACTCTTACTCTCGCCCGCGTGCCAATAACCGTCGTCGTGCGTCACCGTCGCCGCCGCCTTTGTCCGTCCGCCGCCGAGGTACTCTCCTCCTTCCGTCCCTCCTCCCTCCTCCTCGCACATCCTCCCTCCACCCTCGACCTCGCCGCCCCTAGCTACCTCTCCGTCGCCCCCCACCCGCTGCCACTAGTTAGTACTAGATTTAGTAGTAGTAGATGTTAATTTAGGGTTCATAGCTAGTACTAGATGTTGCTTACTTAGTACTAGATTTTTAGTAGTAGTAGATGTTAATTACTAGTAGTGATGGTACTAGTTAACTAGGGTAGTATGATTAATAGTAGTTGTAGTTGAACTACTTTAGTTGTAGTTGAACTAGTTTAGTAAGTAAATTAATAAACTAGTTGAACTAGTTGAATTAATAGAACTAATGTATTTTTAGTAAGATAATTAATATAACTAGTTGAACTACTTTATTTTTAGAAAGAACTAGTTTTTTCTATTTATAGTAAGTTTATATTTAGTAAGAACTAGTTGAATAGATAAAACTAGTTGAACATGTCATATTTGTTGTTATTTTTTAGTTTAAGCAATTATTGGGGATGTATTAGTGATAACTTATACAGTTTCAGGTGACCACCATCGTCCCCGTCACCGACCCCCTCCGACATCCCCGCCGTCGTCCTAGTCACCGACCCCCTCCGACATCGAGGTGAGACCAGCCAAATATCCTTGTATATCTTGTGTTTTTGTAGCTCAAATAGGATATGTGGTTGCCCAAGTGGCCGTTCATGTTCAGTTTACATCTCCGAGTGGCCTATGTTTTGCCAGAGTGTTGATTAATTTCCGTTCCGGCAAATTTCAGGCGCTTGATATGTCCTTTTTTTAGCAAAGGTCATGCCGGATTTTTTTGTGAATTCTGGCATGACTTGTGCTAGAATATGTACAAGTTTAATCTTTGAATTATGAACGTAGGAAATGTCGTACTTGGACGACGACAGTCTCCCGGGGGAGTGTAGCTGGTGCCACGACGATCGAGGTATGTGCGACAGGTTCGTTGAGCTGGACGAAGATCGGCGCTTCAGCATTAAGCTCGAGGAGACCTTCGATTGTGAAACGGTACGCAACAATGACAAGTGTTTTTTTGTAATTAAGCATGACTTCAACTATTTCAATGTCTAATTTTCATATTTTACAATTCGACTAGCTTATCCCATGCCATGCAAGACGCTATGTCTTGGAGAGGATGGGTTTTGAAGACCATGAATATTTCAAAACAAAGAAAATACACCTAAGGACCCATCATGATATGGATTTTGAAGTAAATCTGTGCAATGCTCAGAGCGTAACCCATTTTGGTTGCCAAAATTGGGAAGCACTTTGCAAAATGTATGATTTTTATGAGGGTATGATTTTCACCATGGATCTTGGTGATCCTGACATCGAGCAAGACAATATGGACATTTGGGTCCTTGTTGATACGCTTCCGATTGTACCGCTATGTGAGTTTCTCAAACATTGTTATTAACTAATTTATATTGTTTATTTCAAAATAGTTGATAGCTTGTTTCCATTGACAGCTTATTTTGATTCTTCAAGGACTATGCGGAAGATGGTAGATAAAACCCACTACACCGATGGCACCGAATTAACGTATACGGAGAAAAATCATCTGATCGCATTTTGTACTCTTCTTGAGAATTACAACAACTATTATCGAACTCCTCCAAATTATGGTGAATACGTGCCACTAGTGCATGTGTTGAACCACGGTAACTTCTCTGGAGATACCCTGGTAAGATTTTTTACTATTACGACATCCGTGCATCTTTTGCATACTTCTAAAACTAGTACATCATTGCTAACTACAAAGTTATTATTATGTTTTTCAACAGAAACTCCCGATGGATTTTGTGCCTCATCTGATGTCTCTGAATGGCCGCCTCTCAGTTATGAACATACTGCTAGGTAAATCTAGGGAGCTCACCTGTGCATATCGGATTTCTAAAATCGGTGAACACATGTTCATCAAAGAATGGAAGAAATGTATGGACATTCGCAAGGAGGTTCTAGGAACTAACATTCAGCGAAAGGCAAGAATTGGAGACAGGCTAATCTCCATTCTCCATAATGGAGAGTCAGGGGCTATCTTGTTTTTTGCTATTTTACCTTAGAAAATGTAGTAGGTCTTACTCGAATGTAGTAGGTCCTATGAGGTACAATATGTTTATTATGTGGTAATGTGTTAGAGTTTATAATGAGGAGTACTTGTGATTACGACTAGTGACCAATTTGCTATGTGATGTCATTGATGAAAACGATGATCTTGAGGAGGTGTTATATGACAATGATGTATTATGATGATAAGTTGTTAATGATATGATCATGATGATGATATTATTATATCATTGGGTGAAAGAACCGCAGATTAGTTTCAAGTGGATGGACATCCACTTGAAACTAGTCCACGGTTCTTTCACCCCGTGATGTAATAACTCATTATGATGTAAAAACAATCTCTAAATTCCTGTTGTATGAAAACTTGTGTAAAGGTGTATGAATACAACATGAAATAAAAAAGAAATAAAATACTAAATAATAGTATTAGCGCGGGAGAGGGGAAGCGCTACTACTAATTACCAGTAGCGCTGTTCTGAAGAAGCGCTACTACTAAGTCAATTTAGCATTAGCGTGGATCTACGTGCGCTATTGCTAAGCTTTAGCTGTAGCGCCTTATCAGTAGCGCTCATTCCCGCGCTACTAATAGGCCTAAAACCCGCGCTGCTGCTAGGCTTTTCCCTAGTAGTGTTTTGTCGATCCTAAAGGTGCTAATAAAGTGTGCAAGCTCCAGCGATCCATCTATGGAGTGGTGTAAGCATCTCGGAGTTGGAATATATGCTTTGATGAGGTGATCAAAGCATATGGTTTTATACAGACTTTTGGAGAAGCCTGTATTTACAAGAAAGTGAGTGGGACCTCTGTAGCATTTCTAATATTATATGTGGATGACATATTGTTGATTGGAAATGATGTCGAATTTCTGGATAGCATAAAAGGATACTTGAATAAGAGTTTTTCAATGAAACACCTTGGTGAAGCTGCTTATATATTGGGCATCAAGATCTATAGAGATAGATCAAGATGCTTAGTAGGACTTTCACAAAGCACATACCTTGACAAAGTTTTGAAGAAGTTCAAAATGGATCAGTCAAAGAAAGGGTACTTTCATGTGTTGCAAGGTGTGAAATTGAGTCAAACTCAAAGCCCAACCACTGCAGAAGATAAAGAGAAAATGAAAGTCATTCCCTATGCCTCAGCCATAGGTTCTATCATGTATGCTATGTTGTGTCCCAGACTTGATGTGTGCCTTGCCATAAATCTGGCAGGGAGGTACCAAAGTAATCCATGAGTGGATCTCTGGACAGCGGTCAAGAACATTCTGAAGTACCTGAAAAGGACCAAGGATATGTTTCTCGTTTATGGAGGTGACAAATAGCTTGTCGTAAATGGTTACGTTGATGATAGCTTTGACACCGGTCCAGATGACTCTAAGTCACAAACCAAATACGTATTTATATTGAATGGTGGAGTTGTCAGTTGGTGCAGTTCCAAGTAGAGCATTGTGGCGGGATCTACATGTGAAGCAGAGTACATGGTTGTTTCAGAAGCAGCAAATGAAGGAGTCTGGATGAAGGAGTTCATATCCTATCTAGGTGTAATAACTAGTGCATCGGGTCCAATGAAAAATCTTTTGTGACAATACTGGAGCAATTGCCTTGGTGAAGGAATCCAGATTTCACAAAAGAACCAAACACATCAAGATACGCTTCAACTATATCCGTGATCAAGTCAAGGAGGGATACTTAGAAATTTGCAAAATACATACGGATCTGAATGTAGCAAACCCATTGACTAATCCTCTTCCACGAGCAAAACATGATCAACACCAAGACTCCATGGGTGTTATATTCATTACAATGTAATCTAGATTATTGACTCTAGTGCAAGTGGGAGACTGAAGGAAATATGCCCTAGACGCAATAATAAAGTTGTTATTTTATATTCCCTTATTCATGATAAAGGTTTATTATTCATGCTAGAATTGTATTGATTGGAAACCTAAATACATGCGTGAATATATAAACAAACATCGTGTCCCTAGTGAGCCTCTACTTGACTAGCTCGTTGATCAAAGATGGTTAAGGTTTCCTAACCATGGACATTAGTTGTCATTTGATAACGGGATCACATCATTAGGAGAATGATGTGATGGACAAGACCCATCCGTTAGCTTAGCATGTTGCTTTCTTCATGTCAAATACATATTCCTTCGACTATGAGGTTATGAAACTCTCGGATACCAGAGGAATGCCTTGTGGGATATCAAAAATCACAATCTAACTAGGTGATTATAAAGATGCTCTACAGGCATATCCGAAGGTGTTTGTTGAGTTGGCATAGATCAAGATTAGGATTTGTCACTCCGAGTATCGGAGAGGTATCTCTGGGCCCTCTCGGTAATACACATCATAAGCTTGCAAGCAAACAACTAAGGAGTTAGTCATGAGGTAATGTATTATGAAATGAGTAAAGAGACTTGCCGGTAACGAGATTGAACTAGGTATGAAGATACCGACGATCGAATCTCGGGCAAGTAACATACCGACAGACAATGGTAATAACATATGTTGTCATAATGGTTCGATCGATAAAGATCTTCGCAGAATATGTAGGATCCAATATCGGCATCCAGGTTCCGATATTGGTTATTGACCGAAGAGGTGTCTCAGTCATGTCTACATAGTTCTCGAACCCGTAGGGTCTGCACGCTTAACGTTCGATGATGATATTGTATTATATGAGTTATGTTATTTAGTGACCGAATGTTGTTCGGAGTCCCGGATGAGATCACGGACATGACAAGGAGTCTCAAAATGGTCGAGAGGTAAAGATTGATATATAGGATGATGGTATTCGGACACCAGAAGTGTTCCGTGGGGGTACCGGGTACATATCGGGTCACTAGAAGGGATTCCGGGCAACCCCGACAAAAGATATGGGCCTAATGGGCCAAGAGGGGAAACACACCAGCCACCAGGGGCTGGTGCGCCCCCCATATGGGTCAAACCAAAGGGAGAATAAAGGAGGGAAGAGAAAGGAAAGGGGGGATTGGGCCTCCCCCTTCCCTTTCTCTCCCTCCTCTTTCCTTCCCTCTCCGGTAAATAAAGAAGGGGGGCGGCCGACCTAGGAGGAACCCAAGTAGGATTCGGTCCTACTTGGGTTCTTCCTCGCCTCTCCCCTCTCCCTCCCACCTATATATATGTGGGGGCGCCCCCTAGCACACCCCAGACAATTGTTAGCTGTGTGCGGCGGCCCCCTCCACAGTTTACACCCCCGATCATATCTTTGTAGTGCTTAGGCGGAGCCCTGCGAGGCTCACTTCACCATCACCATCACCATGCCGTCATGCTGACGGAACTCATCTATTATCTTGATGTCTTGTTGGATCAAGAAGGCGAGGGTCGTCACTGAGCTGAACGTGTGTAGAACCGGAGGTGTCGTACGTTTTGTACTTGATTGGTCGGAGCTAGAAGAAGTTTGATTACATCAGCCGCGTTGTCAAACGCTTCCTCTTACGGTCTACGAGGGTACATAGAAACACTCTCCCCCTCATTGCTATGCATCTCCATGGATAGATCATTGCGTGTGCGTAGAATTTTTTTGTTTTCCATGCAACGTTTCCCAACAAGTGCTACATGTATCTTTGAGATTGCATATGACTTGTTCTATGAACATTGAGTTCTTGCAATTGATCAAATTTGCTACTTTAAAATAGAGCTTTCATGTTAGCCTAAAGCATTTCTCTTTCCTTTTGTTTTGGCAGCAGTTTTAGCTCAAGCACATGTCCAAGGCATGCAATGCTCTTTGCTGGTATTGGCCAAGCATTCCCTTCTAGTTCATGTAAGTGAGTTTTTTCCATCTTTGTAGCACTAGTCAAGAAACTTAGGTCGACTTGACATCCTTTGCATAACATTTATCCCCCACCCCTAGGGAATTGAAGAACATAGTATTATCAGCTCGCTAAGTTTATATATGTTGTTTGCAGAATTTAACTAGAGCTTTGGTCTGGACTTGTTCATGTAGCTGTGTAATAGTGTGAAATCTATGTGTGTAGGGCTACTGCAGTATTAATTGAGCTTGGTTGTGTAACTAGTGTGTAATTTGTAATGATGTGTGTAATATGTGCTGACATATATGTCATGAGTAAATTATAATCTGCATTTTTTAAATCCATGTAAAGTCACTAGTGCGGGCGGGACTTGTGTGCAAGCCACTACTATACTTCTTTTAAACCAGTAGATAGCTACGAGTGACGACTAGTGAAGAAATGGCTAGTAACAACCTTAATTGGTGTCGCACCATTTCCAATCAACGCCACCACTATTGTTTTCAAATAGTGGTGGCGTTGGCATATTTGGCACGACACCTTTAGTTAGTGCCAGCGTTGCTTTTTTCTAACACGACACAAATAGGTACGCCCATCTTTACTGACCAGGCACAAGCTAATCCTGGTGTTGCATTTCTGTCGACACTGTAGGTGAATAGTTTGATGTTGGTGTGCTAATTCCGGCACACAAGAAATTATTTTGAGTCTTATTATTTTTAATCTTTTATAACTTCGAGTCTTTTCCTATTTTGAATCTTTTATATCTTTGAATCTTTTTTGATGATTTAATTTTTTTCCAACGTGGGCCTATTGGGCCTAGCCCAACACTACATCTGACGCGTCTGGGTCAAAACCTAGGGTGCACGCACTCCTGCCCCACTCAACGCCTCCCTCTCTCTCGACCCCCTTTCGTTCTCGCCACCTACTCCGTCGACCTCCTTCTGCCAATGGCAATTAAGGCCATTTTCGACATTCTCAGGTGCTCTAGTATTCTTCCAGCCCTTCCCTCCTGCTTCCGTACATCTACACCTCCCCTCTCGCTGCCATTATCGAACATTTTTTGAGTCTTTTTATTTGAACCCAAATGTTAGGGTTTCGACGGCGACGGAGACACATGCAACTGATGACACATAGCGGCTCCAATCCTCGGTGAGCATCTCTCTATCGATTTGTTTGCTTGAATCACGATACTGCAGAAGATTAGCTAGGGTTCATTCTAGTTTCAATTAATGGGCTTTGACAGTGCCGAAAAATGGTTAGAGAAAAAAAGCATTGGTAGTGCCAAAATGTAAACTTTGACAGTGTCAAAATGTAAGCTTTGAATGTGCCAAACTGAAAACTAGCTAGTGTCAAAATGTAAGCTTTGACAATGCCAAAGCTTTCATAACTTAATTTGACAGCTCCAAAACTAGTGTGTAAACATTCATAATTTTTCTTGCCAGCTCTGGTTTGTTTGCCAAAGCTTTGACAATACCAAAAAAGTGTCAAAACTAGTGTTGACAGGTCATGTATTATTTTAGTTCGCATTCATATACTCTAGTTCATCTTAGGCATAAGTAGTGTTTATGGGTCATGTTAGGCATTCATACTCTAGTTCTAATATCTAGTGTCAACTGTGAAATTGTCTTCGGTTTGAAGACTTGATATAGTATGCAGAAAATTGACTAGTTTTTTGGGTTTGATTCACATGACTAGTGAGTAGGTACTACACTTGATCTTTATCAAGGAAAGACAGAGGGGAAAATGCCATGGTATATTGAATTTTCCATGAAATGTACAATAAAAATGTCACTATGTCATATGCACTTGTAAAGCTGCCATGTGTAGAAAACAATTTTTCTTAGTAAAAAGAAATAATAGCATGCTATTATACAATTGGTTGTGGTTACTATTACTTATCTAATGGCATGAATATGTATTGCACTTCATGCATCTACTTTGTGCGTGGTTAATTCCCTATCATATGTTTTCATAGTTCAGTTGGTCCTAGCTGTAGTTGTCATGGCTTACTTGTTATTATTTTGTAGTTGGCATCGATGAGTGCCTTCAACAGCCACACTGCAGGTCTTCTTGTAACTTCGCGACGTATGCCGGCAGAGGCGACATGAGCAGCAACCGAGTAACATTCCAAACACATGCATATCTAACCATTCACGATGATTGCAAACACATGCATATCTAAAGATTTCAAACATTGGACTTGGTAGGGATACGTATCGATTTCGACACCCGTCGAGAAAAAGATCTATGATGTGGACATGCTCAACCGTAAGTTTCTAGAATCTCATGAAAGTAACATCAAGGCCTTGAAGGAGGTGAATGTCGCGCTGAAGAGGAGAGGGATCAGCTGGTCGGCAAGAAGGATGATCTCTTCGATAAGACTCCTAGGTTGTCGGAGCAGAGGGATCAGCTGATCCAGGAGAGGGATTAGCTAAAGAAGGAGAGAAAACTCCTTAGAGCTGACAAAAATTAGCTCAAAACATAGAAAGCTCATTTTAGAAAAGAGGGAGAAAATGATAGGTACACGATTCGACAGATGAAGGCAATCCTTGATAAGGAAGTGCGGTCCACCACCTAGGTTATCTATTTTGTTAAGTGGATGATGTAGTAGTTTGTTAAGTTCAAGTACTTTAGTTCTTGAACTGCTAACTATTATGTCGTTTGTTAAGTTGATGATGTAATACCTATTTAGTTTGTTAAGTTGAACAAGTAGGTGTAGTAGTATATCTTAAATTAGTTGATGGATTACATAGCTGCACTTTTTATAAGCGAAAATTTTAATTGTGGCGTTGAGCTAACAAGGTATTTTAGTGGTAACATTTACTTAGTGCTGGTGTTGGCCATGTGGCATGCCTTATCACACAAATACTGTTGATGTGTGCTCCAACGTCACCAGTAAATTTTATCACTGGTGCCATAACCAGCAAGGCCAATTTTACCACGCCATAGCTAACCTTTTCTGTACTAGTGGGCATGCTATGTATAGGGCCTACCACTATTGTGCTGTACTAGTGGTCAGCTTAAATTTCCACCTGCCACTGCTAAATGAATTACGAAGGGACATCCATTAGTGGCGGGCCCAAGTAGACCCAAAGCCCACCACTGATAGCCATTTTGAAGTAGTGGCGGAGCCTCTCTGGATTATAAAATGGCCACACAAAAATAATCATATTGTTTGGATTCATTTTTATATTTTCCTAAGAAAACAATCCTAATTAATTGTGCTTAGCGTTCTAAACAAAAATTGAGTGTCATCCGTTTAATCCCTCAAAATTTGGGAGGGCCCACATAATAGTTATAAGGCTAGTCATAGTGGGAGTAACTTAGGTAGTAACATAGCGCATTTTAAGAAAATTTTGCTTGCGTGGCAAGTAGTTAATGACAGGTGGTAACATAATATGTTACTGTAACATAGCGCTTCCCGAGACAAGATGAGTCTACAAGTTAATAAATAAAGCCATCCATGATACTACTATTATGTTACTTTGCATTATGAAGGTAGTAACTTAGACTAGTGTGACACTAGTCTAAGTTACTCCCCACTATGACCAGCCTAAAACTTTAGCCAAAATCTCATCAACCGAGGCATTTTGTGAATGGAGGAATGTATCTCGTACTTTACAAAACTACCCAAATTAAACTCGTGCATTACTTTGGATAATTGCAGTGCATGCATGCTTGACCACTAGATGAGTAGGAATATTACATGCATTGGTGTGTTCCTTTCTAATTCTTGCATGCAAAGATTTAATGTGCCTCGGAAACTAAAAATAAGATGAAGATGAGCCCTTTAAATTGGAAAAATAAAAAAGTTAAAATAATCTCTATAAACCAGAACGAAGGGAGTATTACCTTGTTTTACCTCTATGAACGTGAGATCAGAAATGAATAAACGAGATAAATGCATTGTGTGCGAAATATTGTAGCGCCACCCTATTAGAGCATCTTCAACAGTGGCTTGAAAAACACGCGCCCGGGGTAAACGTGGGTTTTAGTGCGCGCGGAGCATTTTTGTGTGCTCCAGCCGGCGGAGATTCAGGCGCGTGAGAAAAGATGGCGCACACATGCGAAAAAGCGGCCGAGCGCGCGTTAGTTTTGGCGCACGGTGTCCGGCGGGCTTTATAAATTCAGCGCCCTCCACGCGCCCTCCCACCGCTCTGTGCCTCGCCACGCACCCTCTACCGCTCTCTCCACCGCTCTTTCTCGCCTCTTCTCTCGCCTCGCCGCCGGGGAAGTTCGGGCTACCGCGGCATCCGCGCGTGCCCCTCCTGTGCCTTCTCCGCCGAGATCTAGTCCAGTGGGATGCGCCTTGACCTCGGCACATTCGGCACTGCCCACGAGGCCGCCCGCGCGTACAACGCGGTCGCGTGGCGCCTCCGGCGGCCTCATAGGAAGATGAACTTCCCCGAGGTGGCGACGCGGGAGCAGGCGCTGGAGCTCGCGCCTCCCCCGCGGCTTGTCATCGACGAGGACCGTCGCGACAACTGGAGGCGGGAGCGTCGCCTCAGCATCGCTGAGATGGACGAGGAGGCCATGGCGCTGTGGCGCCAACGCTTCCCGAAGGACGTCGTCAACAAGCGCGAATTCTACGCGCAAAGGAGGGCGGAGAGTGCGGGAAGGAGGGCAGAGCGAACCGCCTACCGCGAGGAAAGACGTTGGCGGAAGGCGGCCATGATCTTCAACATCGAGCTAGGAGATGCATCGACCTGGGACTCCAACGATGATCGGTATATTGACGCCTTCATTACAACGTTGAAGGAGGAGGAAGGACATCACCAAGTCGGAGTCGAAGGAGGAGGATGACGAGTAGTTGAACTATACTATGAACTATCTATGTTTTGAACTATCTATGTTGAACTATCTATGTATCGTTTTTTATCTACCTATCATTGTATCTATGTGTCTTGTTTTTGCGTACGTATGTGTATCACGCGCTGTATTTTAGCGCTTCTGCTGGAGCGTCGCGCGCGCAATTTTTTGCAGCGGCCGCTGAGCCATCGCTCTGCGACGCGTAAAAAGTTCTATCAATTGCCCAACAGTAATTTGTTCACCCACCGTTTTCTATTTTTCTCGAGTGAAGCCACTAGTAGGGTATTTTATTTTCCCAGACAAGACTTCAACATCTCTAACAATCCCAAGTGGTGTGATGGTGTCTCTAGCCAGTTTAATAGTAACATCCATGTCTGCTATTTCAGCGGGTGCTATGTCATTCACAATTTCTTGGTATAAGGTAAAAGGAATAGCACTCACGCTAGCATCTAGGTCATATAAACCATGATAACAATGATCTCCTATTTTAACTAAGACAACAGGCATGCCAACAATAGGTCTATGTTTATCTTTTTCATCAGGTTTGGCAATTCTAGCAGCTTCATCACAGAAGTAAATAACATGCCTATCAATATCTACCAGGAGATCTTTAACCATAGCAACACTAGGTTCTACTTTAGTTTGTTCAGCAGGTTTAGGTGCTCTAATATAAATTTTATTGAACACCATTGAAACCTTAGCATGTTCCTTTATCCTAACAAGGAAAGGTGGGTTTTCAATATAAGCAGTAGGAACAACTGGGTCAACATTGTAAATGATAGTTTCATCTTTAGCTATGTCGGGTTCTTTAATTTCATATTTAATAGGTTGGTGATCTTTAAAGCATTTCTCCTTAGGGAGACCAACATGAGTAGCAAATGATTCATAGAAAGAGGCTACTATCTCAGAGTCAAGTCCATATTTAGTGCTAAACTTTTGAAAAGCATCGGTATTCATAAAAGATTTAACACCATCAAACTTGTCGGATTTCGGGTTCCGGTAGGCCCTTGAGGTTCGAACACTGGGGTGCGCATGAAGATCTTTCCCCTACCAGCTCACGTCTCGAAGTCTCACAAGGTTCTATGAAAGAAAGATGAACACACAAGGGACACGAGGTTTATACTGGTCCAGGCCACCATTGCGGTGTAATACCCTACTCCAATGTGTGGTGTGGTGGATTGCCTCAGGGGCTAATGATGAACAATACAAATGGAGAACAGCCTCGCGAGGGGTTGTTCTTGAGCTGGTGCGATGAACTACTTGGGTGAGTTCAGTCGCCTCTCTCTAGTCTATGCATCTTCTTGAGATGGATGCTCCATGCCTCTAATCTGTGGTGGCTAGTCCTATTTATAGAGCGAGGCCCTGGGCCTCTGCCCAAATAATGAGCGGGAAGGGCGCCAACAATTGGCCATTTTGAAGGGGAACATCTAGTACACTTATCCTGACTAAAGTTGGTCTTCGGCCGCCAAAGGCTCTGACGATGACGCCGTTCTGGGCTCCACGATGACCTCCATCCTGCCGTTCTGCTGGTCTTGGTCTTGTTGCACCGAAACGGTAACCTTTGCCGAACGCCTTGGCCTGTGCTTGCCCCCCTTGCACCGAAGGGGAAACAAGGACACTGCGCAGGCCGGCGCCTGCCTGACGCCCGCCTGGTCTCGATCGTCATGGCTTGCGTCACAGGCTCCTAGCAAGGTACCCTGCCTTGATCTCTTCGCCTCCTCACGAGCCTGCCCGAGGAGGCTGCTCCTGAGGAAGCTTCTTGTCGTCCGCCCCGCGAGGCTTGTCCCCTCACGAGGGTCTTGAGCTTGAGCTGATGAAGCTAGGCTGCACTTGGCCCCCAACTGAGCCACGCCGCAGGCCGCAGGCAAGCAAGTCTGGGGACCCCCGTTCCCAGAACGCCGACAGTAGCCCCCGGGCCCAAGGCGTGGCCGGACTTGTCTTAGCGGAGAAGCGAAGGGGCAAGTGCAAAGTGCCATGGGCCCCAACAGCATGCGGCCTTGGGCACCGTGTGGCGGTCGATTGGACGTGGGCATCTCCGCTTCCCCACAACGCCTCGACAACCGCATGACTTGACAAGTCCCTGCATACAAAAATGGGTCATGATTACCTGCGATCGTGGAGGCCGGCAGTTGGCCTTCTCCGGCTATAAGTACGGAATGACGTGAGCCATTCCAGTTCATCTCTCCCTGCTACTCCTTTCGTCTTCCTCCCCGCCCTTGCTTCACATCACGCCGATGGCACCAATTCACCGGTTTTCTGCAGAAGAGAAGGGGAAGGCCCCCCGAGAGGGTCCCGACCTGCTTCTGCCGAAGAAGCGGCTAGTCCTCTGCCCTCGAGATGTGGGCGCCGGGCAGGAGACATCGAGGCCCTGGTACGAGCGGCCGCCGCCTGGATTCCCGCTTCCCTTGTACGCCCGCATCGAGGGTGCTGGAGAAGAAGGCACCGAGCGACACCATCGGTGCCGGCGGGTTACGGTGGTGCGCGTCATTCCTCCTGGAGTCCACGCCGAGGGCTCCTCTCGTGAGCTTGTGCTCCACGCCGCCATGCCTCCCCGATCTTGGGTTCGCCTTCCTCCCTCCTTCGCCTTTGAGATCCAGCCGAGGGGGCCTCTCGAGATCTGGTTGCAGCATGCTGACTGTAGTACCCCTGCAACCAGAGCGAAGGTCGAGGTTGTTGCTCCGAGGAAGGTCTACATGACCCATGGCTGGGGCGAGATCGCCCGGGTCTGCTGGATAGGGGGCGCCCTCATAATCCACCTCGAATACGATGGCGCCTCCCTGATGTTCTTCAAGGTCTTTGATGCGGAAGGACGCCGGCTGGAATGCTGCCCAGAGAAAAGGCGGCCGGGGCATCGCCGTGGCGAGGACCAGGCCCGCCAACCGCTTCCCCGGCAGCTCCTCAGGCAGCAGCGGAGGAGCCAGAGGGTCCAGCGACTCCGCCGAGCTTTACGTGACTACGGAGATGAGCGACGACAGCTACGAGCCCCCGAGCTCGCGTCGCTCCCGGAGGAGGGCAGGTGCATCAGGCCGCCGACGCCACTGATCTGTATGGGGTTGGCATCGGTGCCTGACGGCCCACTTTTGATGATGGCGTCTCTTGCGGAGGTGCGCGTAGTTAGTGTTCCCTAGGATTAGCACCTTTTGTTCCCTGCGAGGAATCGAAGTACCACCCCACGGGGGTATGTAAGGCACTGGCCATGTCTTTTGTAAATATTATATCCCTAGTATGAATCGATGCGAGATGCTTGTCCTGTCCCGGCTCGGCTCCCCCTTTCTTCCCTCACGAGGGCCTGGTGCTCTACGGTGACAGGTCCCGGTCCCCAGGCAGGCTTCAGCCGTCGCTGGTATGCCAGGTCGCGATGCCGTGGTCAAGGCAAGGAGGTGAGCGGCCTGAGGTCCAGTAAGAGCCCCTGAGTCGCGATGCTCAGGAGGTCCCCTTTAGCGCTCAAGCAGCCTCCGCTGGGCAAGAAAGGTAGGCAACGTTGCCGTGACGGAGCTGCACTAGGCGAGGGTTTAGCATCGAGTCGAATCAATTTTTGCGTGACTTATCTCGTAGGTTTGGAGAGACCTTCGGCGAAGTGCCGGGCCTGCGTGGCGGCAGCTGAGGTGTGGCTGGGTTAGGCCCTCGCGAGCTTCTTCCCTCTCCCCCGTACTTTCCTTAATGCTCTACGTCCTCAGGTCCAGGCCCTCAAGCGAGCTCAGCCGCCGCTGGTATGACAGGTCGTGATGCCGTGGGTCAAGGCCAGGGGGTGAGGGCTGGAGAGCCAGTAAGAGCCCATGAGTCGCGATGCTCAGGCGCCCCCCTTTTAACGTGCGAGCGGATTGTGCCGGAGATAAGGAGAGAAGGCTCGCGATGCCACCAGCGCTACTCCTGGAGCTGGTCTTGCATATCAATCACGAGGGGAAACAAGGTCCGTCTACGGTTGCCAGCCAACCATTGGTCGCTCCGAGGGAGTGAGTGGGGCACTGAGGGCCTGGTGAGGTGGCGCCTTGCGGGGCTGCCACGGCCAGAGCTCAGCCACTCAGATTTTTTGGTGTTGTAGGGATGGACCCGTGCGCAAGTGCCGTGCCAGAGCAAGTGGCTCCAAAGGTAGGTGTCAATCGAGCAGGCGATTAAGTCAAGCAGGTTAAGCATTAAGGAGAAAATCCATTTAGATAGATGCAGAAAAAGGAAAACGCCACTGGGTTAGGCCCGAGCAGCTTGGGGATAATGCAGCCCGAGGGGCACCCCCAACAAGGTAGGTAAAGAGCATAAGCAAAACGAATACATGCCGCAGGGATGGACCCACCCGACCTGGGAATGATGCGGCCCTGCGGGCGCTCCCAGCTGAAAATAGAACTTCGAAAGATGTCACCTGATACCATTGCAGAGCGAGTGTCGGAGTAGCTGACGATGCATGGTGAAGAAGCCAACCCTCACGATCCTTCGGAGCCCTGAGCCTCGGGAGGCTCTAGGGTTCCGGGCGGCTCCTCAAGGTCCATCTCCATCTCCTCCAGGAACGTGCGGTGCCTGGCCACCTGAGCTTCCAGGATGCTCCTCATCAGGCGCTGGTGGGCAGCAGCCGCGTTCGGCAAGCCGAAGGGCATGCGAACATAGCTGTGAGGTGGACCCTCACAACGCCCCACGCGTGAAGGCCGGAGGCGCTCCTGAGACGCTGCTCGGCAGAGCCCTGGTACATCAATGCAGATGCGCAGCCCACCATCCTCGCTGGGATGTGGGGCTACGGCAGGTAGGCGGCGGCTGCCGCGCATGACTCTTGACTCCTATAGCTCCTGAATGTTCCTCGCGATGAACTCTTGAGGGTTTGACCCTCCTTGCCTCATGCCTTCCTGAGGGAAACGTGCCTTGAAGCACGTCTCCAAGTGGTGCCCGAGCGCCTCCCTCGTGACCTTGGCAAAGTCAGTGGCTCTCCAAGATAGAGCCCCCGAGCCCTGCCCGAGGAGGGCACCGGGCGCGCCTTCCTATGCGATAGAGGGTGGCGCCCCTTGAACGGGTGCGGATCCTGATGCAACGCCTCCGGAGGTGCCTGCCTCATGAGTGTTCGGGCCAGGTGAAGCCTTCTTATTCTTAGGGACCGCCTCTGGAAGCCTCCCGCTCCTGTGATCTGGGTCTTCGATTGCCGCGACTTGGAAGGCACACTCAAGAGAACACACTGCATCCCTTTCCTCACAAGGCACTATGATGATTCCACCGCTTCCTAGCATCTTGAGGACATTGTAGCCATGGTGAGTCACTGCCATGAACTTGGCCAGGGCTGGGTACCCGAGGATGGCATTGTATGGCAGGCAAATGTGGGCGACGTCGAAGGCAATGAGTTCGGTGCGGTAGTTGTTGCGCTACCCAAAGGTGACGGGAAGGCGAACTTGCCCTATCGGGATGGTGGAACCATCAGTGACTCCTGAGAAAGGCTTGGTTGGCAGAAGCTGATCATATGGCACTTGGAGATTGTTGAATGTCCCGATGGACAGGACGTTGAGTCCATCTCCGCCATCGATGAGGGTCCTGGTGACTTGCATATTGCTGATGATTGGGGAGCAAAGCATCGGGAGGACTCCGGCCGTCGCTGCGCACTTGAGCTGATCCGCTGTGTTGAACGTGATAGCGCACGCTGACCACCTGAGAGGGTGCGTGGCCTCAAGCTTGGGGAGGACTGCATTCACCTCGCGAGAAAACTGCTTGAAGATGCACTGAGAGGCTGCGGCCTGAGAACCGCCCAGGGTGCAAGCGATTGCCCGCGGCTCCTGGAAGCCCCCAGCCCCCTCGTCCTGGTGATGGTATTCATTCCTTCTTGGCGGCGGTGGCAGAGGAGGGAGGACTGCGTTGCCTTGAGGGCGGTCCTCACGAGGCTGATCCCTCCAACCTCCCTCGCGAGGCTGGTCCTGCCAGCGGTCCTCGCAAGGTCGGTCACGCCACCCTTGGCGAGGGCCACGGTCTTCCCATCGTCCTCCACCTCTTCCTCCTCCTCGGCCATAGCCCCGGTCGTTGCGATCGGGACGTCGGCGATACGCACATCTCGCACAGCCCTGAGCTCTTGGCATTCATTGGTGTTGTGGGTGTGGAGGTCATGGTACACGCAGTACCGGCTGCCCTTGGATGACTCAGGCTGATCCCTGCTTCACTTGGTGTCTGGCTCTGCCGCGAGCACGGCAGCCCCCTTGCGCTTCACGTCCTTGACCTTGGGCTTCTTCTCTTCTCGGTCGGCAGCCGGAAGCTCGAGGAGGGAGAGGCACCGTTCCTCTGCCCTGGCGCACTTGGTCGCCAAGTTGAACATCTCTAGTGATGTGCACAGGTCTTCATGGATTGCTAGCTCCTCTTTCATCTTGATGTCACGCACGCCGTTGGATAAGGCTGAGATGATGGCCTCCTCAGTCACCCTGGGGATCTTGAAGCGGGCGTTGTTGAAGCACTGGATGTACTTCTGCAGGGTCTCTCCTGGCTGTTGCTTGACGCGGCGCAGGTCACTCATGGCCAGGGGCTGGTCGCGAGTACCTTGGAAGTTGGCGATGAAGCGGGTGCGCATCTCATCCCAGGAGGAGATCATGCCAGGAGCCAGGTTCAGGAGCCAGGTGCGGGCACCGTCCTTGAGCGCCATGGGAAACCAATTTGCCATGACCTTTTCGTCCCCATTGGCGGCTTCGATAACCAGCTCATAGAGCTGGAGGAACTCCACGGGGTCGGCAGTTCTGTCGTAGCGAGGAGGCAGGTCCGGCTTGAACTTGCCGGGCCATGCAACGCTACGTAGCTCAGCGGTGAAGGCGCGACAGCCTGCGGTGGCCACCAGAGCTCTCTGCTGATGCGGGGCTCGCTCCTGGAGATTCCCGCGCACCGCTGCCTGGAGCAGCATGGAGTCTTGACGTGGCGGTGCAGGGATGCGGTCATGGCGCACCGGTGCTGGGAGCACGCGAGCACCTTCTTGGGGACGAGGGATCTCTTGGTAGCTCCTTTCTTGTCGCGCAGGCGCCGGATGCGAAGGGTCTCGTCCTGGGGCCGCGCGCCTTGGGGCCAGGGCGCCTTCTTGGGGAGGAGGTGGCGGAGGCACCTCCTAATCCTCGCCTCCTACGCAGGATGGAGGACGAGGCAGCAAGAGGGACGGCGCAGGGGAGCCCCCTGTGGCGCTGACGAGCTCGGTGATGCGGGCGAGCCAGTCCTCGTAGAGGTTGTCAACGAGACGATAGTGCAGGAAGCTCATGCGCCAGGAGCAGTGCAGCGTGCACGTCCATGGGGGCACGACGGGCGTGGGACGACGAACCAGCTGGGGTCAGCGACGGGGTGGCGGTGCAGCCTTCCCGCCACATCAAAGGATGCAGGGACGAGGCCTGCTGCTCGTTCCCCGCCGGGCCGGTGGCGGCGTTGGCGGCAGGCGATGGGGAACGACGGGGGCGACTGCCGACGCGCGCCGTCTGGGCAATGCAGTTGGCGAGTGCAGCCTGACGCTCGGCGTGAGCTCGGCGAGCGTCAGCCATGGACACGACGGAAGATCATACGCGACCAGCGGAAGAAAGATTCTGACGCACCCCTACCTGACACGCCAAATGTCGGATTTTGGGTTCCGGTAGACCCTTGAGGTTCGAACACTGGGGTGCGCATGAAGATCTTTCCCCTACCAGCTCACGTCTCGAAGTCTCACAAGGATCTAAGCAAGAAAGATGAACACACAAGGGACACGAGGTTTATACTGGTTCAGGCCACCATTATGGTGTAATACCCTACTCCAGTGTGTGGTGTGGTGGATTGCCTCAGGGGCTAATGATGAACAATACAAAAGGAGAACAGGCTCGCGAGGGGTTGTTCTTGAGCTGGTGCAATGAACTGCTTGGGTGAGTTCAGTCGCCTCTCTCTAGACTATGCATCTTCTTGAGATGGATGCTCCATGCCTCTACTCTGTGGTGGCTAGTCCTATTTATAGAGCGAGGCCCTGGGCCTCTTCCCAAATAATGCGCGGGAAGGGCGCCAACAATTGGCCATTTTAAGGGGAACATCTAGTACATTTATCCTGACTAAAGTTGGTCTTCGGCTGCCAAAGGCTCTAACGATGATGTCGTCCTGGGCTCCACAATGACCTCCATCCTGCCGTTCTGCTAGTCTTGGTCTTGTTGCACCGAAACGGTAACCTTTGCCTGACGCCTTGGCCTGTGCTTGCCCCCCTTGCACCGAACGGGAAACAAGGACACTGCACAGGCCGGCGCCCGCCTGGCGCCCACCTGGTCTTGATCGTCATGGCTTGCGTCACGGGCTCCTCGCGTGGTACCCTGCCTTGATCTCTCCGCCTCCTCGCGAGCCTACCTGAGGAGGCTGCTCCTGAGGAAGCTTCATGTTGCCCACCCCGCAAGGCTTGTCCCCTCACGAGGGTCTTGAGCTTGAGCTGATGAAGCTCGGCTGCACTGGGCTCCCACTTGAGCCACGCCGCGGGCCGCAGGCAAGCAAGTCTGGGGACCCCCGTTCCCAGCACACCGACAAAACTCAAGATTAATACATAACTCTTTACCTTCGTCGAGTTCTGCTACTTCTTGAGCTTGCATTGGTTTTTCCCTTGAAGAGGAAAGGGTGATGCGGCAAAGTAGAGATAAGTATTTCCCTCAGTTAGAGAACCATGGTATCAATCTAGTAGGAGGTACAAGCAAGTCCCCAATCTATGCACCTGCACAAACAATCAAACACTTGCACCCAACACGATAAAGGGGTTATCACTCCCTTCACGATCAACTGCAATGGTGAGATCTGATAGAGGTAGGTATAAAGGATTTACAAAACGTAAAACAAAATAAAACTAAATAAATTGCAGCAAGGTATTTTTGGTATTTTTAGTTTATAGATCTGAAAATATATAATGGAAAATAGACCCGAGGGCCATAGATTTCACTAGAGGCTTCTCTCTTGAAGGAAAATAATCAGTGGGTGAACAAATTACTGTCGAGCAATTGATAGAAAAGCGCAAAGTTATGACGATATCCAAGGCAACGATTATGAATATAGGCACCACGTCCGTGTCAAGTAGTCCGACTCCTACTTGCATCTACTACTATTACTCCACACATCGACCGCTATCAAGCATGCATCTAGAGTATTAATTTCATAAAGAACGGAGTAACGCCTTAAGTAAGATGACATGATGTAGAGGGATAAACTCAAGCAATATGATGAAAACCCCATCGTTTTATCCTTGATGGCAACAATACAATACATGCCTTGCTACCCCTACTTTGTTAGTAGGTGAGGACACCGCAAGATTGAACCCAAAACTAAACACCTCTCCCATTGCAAGAAATACCAATCTAGTTGGCCAAACCAAACCGATAATTCGAAGAGAAATACAAAGATAATCATGCATATAAGAATTGAGACAAGATCCAAATAATATTCAAGGATAATATGATCATAAAACCACAATCCATCGGATCTCGACAAACACACCGCAAAAGAAGATTACATCGAATAGATCTCCAAGAACCATCGAGGAGAACATGGTATTGAGAATCAAAGAGAGAGAACAAGCCATCTAGCTACTAGCTATGTACCCGTAGGTCTGAGGTAAACTACTCATGCTTCATCGGAAGGGCAATAAGCTTCATGTAGATGCCCTCCATGATCGAATCCCCCTCTGGCAGATCGCCGGAAAAGGCCCCAAGATGGGATCTCACGAGAACAGAGGCTTGCAACGGCGGAAAAGTATTTTCGTGGCTTGTTCTGAGGCTTTCGGAATATATCTCAATTTATAGGATGAAGAGGGAGGTTAGTGGACTCCGAGGGGGCCACAAGCCAGAGGGCCCCCCTAGTGCGCGCCCCTACGGCTTGTCGTTGCCTCGTTGGTCTTCTGACTTCATCTCCATGTCTCGTTGGTGTCTTCTGGTCCAAGAAAAATCATCGCGTAAGTTTTATTCTGTTTGGACTCCGTTTGATATTACTTTTCTGCAAAACTCAAAAACAAGGAAAAAATAGAAACTGTCACTCGGCTCTAGGTTAATAGGTTAGTCCCAAAAATAATATTAAATAGCATATTAATGCATATAAAACATCCAAAATAGATAATATAATAGCATGTAACAATCAAAAAGTATAGATACATTGGAGATGTATCAAGTTCCCAATCTTCAGAGTTGCTTTTAATTCTTTCTAAAAGATCCCACCTGAATTCAATAGTCTTCTTCATAAAAGAACCAATACAAGAAGTATCAAGCATGGACCGATCATCATGAGAAAGTCGATCATAAAAATTCTGAATAATAACTTCTCTTGAGAGCTCGTGATTGGGGCATCAATATAACATTCACTTAAGCCTACCCCAAGCTAGAGCAATAATTTCTCCTTCATGAGGCCAAAAATTATATATTAGTTCTAATCATGGTGAACTAGATGCACAGGATAATTGTTTTTGGTGAAGTTCCAATTTCAATCGATTCCAATTCCAGGATCCAATATCATCACATAGCCTATACCATATCAATGCCTTTCCCTTCAAAGATAAAGGGAAAACCTTTTTCTTAGCATCATCTTCGGGCAAACCTACAAGCTTAAATAATCCACAAAATTCATCCATATATAACAAATGCATATGAGGATGTTCAGTTCCATCTCCTACTTAAGGATTAGCTAGCAGTTGTTCTATCATACCCGAAGGAACTTAATAACGAATATTTTCAGTAGGTGCAGTAGGTTGAGGGGTAACTAATTGTGGTTCCAATCGAGGTGAAGATACCTCGAACAAACCCCTCAAAGGATGATTCTCCATAGTAACAAGTGACAATAAATTTCAGAACGTCGTAATAATTTTTCCTTACCAATTTCCACTTACCAAGAGCGATTCAATCCCCGGCAACAGTGCCAGAAAAGAGCCCCGATGACCCAAAAGTATAGGGGGTCAATCTTAGTCCTTTCGATAAATAAGAGTGTCAAATCCAACGAGGAGCAGAAGGAAATGACAAGTAGTTTTCAGCAAGGTAATGTCTGCAAGCACTGAAATAGTCGGTAACAAGTTGTTTGATAGCAAGATAATTTGTAACAAGTAACGGTAAAGGTAAAAAAAGTGCAACAAGGTAGCCCAATCCTTTTGAGGCAAAGGACGGGCCAAAATGGTCTCTCATAATAAGCAAAGCGTTCTTGAGGGTACACGGGAATTCCATCATATCAATTTCATCATGTTGGCTTGATTCGTGTTTGCTACTTTGATAATTTGATATGTGGGTGGATTGGTGCTTAGGTGATGTTCTTACTTGAACAAACCTCCTACTTATGATTAACCACCTCGCAAGCATCCGCAACTACGAGAAATGTATTAATATAAAATCTAACCATATCATTAAACTTTTGGATCCAAATCGGTCCCTTACGAAATAGCGTATAAACTAGGGTTTAAGCATCTGTCACTCTAGCAACCCATCATCTAATAACTACTCCATCATGCATTCCTGATACGCCTCCAATGTATCTATATTTTTTGATCGTTCCATGCTGTTATATTATAATTCTTGGATGTTTTACAATCATTTTATATCATTTTTGGTACTAACCTATTGACATAGTGCCCAGTGCCAGTTGTTGTTTTCTGCTTGTTTTTTACATTGCAGGAAATCAATACCAAACGGAGTCCAAACGCAGCGAAATTTTTTGTGGAATTTTTATGGACCAGAAGACATCCAATGGGCCGGAGCAGCACCTGGGAGTGCCCCAAGGGGGGCACAACCCACCAGGGCGCGCCTGGGCCCCCAGGCGTGCCCAGGTGGGTTGTGCCCACCTCGGTGGCCTCCTGCACCGCCTCTTTGCTCTATAAATACCCCAATATTCCAGAAACCCTAGGGGAGTAGACGAAAATCAATTCCAGCCACCGCAAGTTCTAAAGCCACTAGATCCAATCTAGACACCAACACGGAGGTGTTCATCATCCTCATTGGTGCCTCTCTGATGATGCGTGCTTAGTTCATTGTAGACCTACAGGTCCGTAGTTAGTAACTAGATGGCTTACTCTCTCTCTCTCTGTCTTGATTCTCAATACAATGGTCTCTTGGAGATCCATATGATGTAACTCTTTTTTGCGGTGTGTTTGTTGGGATCCGATGAACTTTGAGTTTATGATCAGATCTATGTTTTTATCCATGAAAGTTATTTGAGTCTTCTTTGATCTCTTATATGCATCATCGATTATAGCCTCGTATTTCTTCTCCGATATTTGGGTTTTGTTTGGCTAACTTGATATATTTATCTTGTAATGGGAAGAGGTGCTTTGTGATGGGTTCGATCTTACGATGCTTGATCCCAGTGACAGAAGGGGAACCGACACGTATGTATCGTTGCTATTAAGGATAACAAGATGGGGTCTATTTCTATATAAATAGATCTTGTGTACATCATGTCATCGTTCTTATTGCATTACTCCGTTTCTCCATGAACTTAATACACTAGATGCATGGTGGATAGCGGTCGATGTGTGGAGTAATAGTAGTAGATGCATGCAGGAGTCGGTCTACTAATCTTGTACGTGATGCCTATATAATGATCATTGCCTGGATATCGTCATGATTATTTGAAGTTCTATCAATTGCCCAACAGTAATTCGTTTACCCACCGTTTGCTGTTTTTCTCGAGAGAAGCCACTAGTGAAATCTACAGCCCCCGGGTCTCTTCTTTATTATATTTTCCTTCGCAATCTTTTTTATTGGCTTTTATTTTTAGATCTATTAATACAAAAACCCAAAAATACCTTGCCGCAATTTATTGCTATTTATTTTATCTCGTATTCCCGTGAGATCTATTTATCCAATCTACTACAATTTTACCTATCTTTTTACCCGTGAGGGATTGACAACCCCTCTCTTACGTCCGGTTGCAAGTATTTGCTCTTTGTGTGCATGAGTTGTTTACGTGGTGTTGCTTGGTTCTCCTACTGGTTTGATAACCTTGGTCTCATCACTGAGGGAAATACCTACCGTTGTTGTGTTGCATCATCCCTTCCTCTTTGGGGAAATATCGATGTAGTTCAAGCAAACATCAAAAGGAATTTCTGGCGCTAAGAATAAAATTTATTTTTGTCTTTTCCTTTCTGTTCTTGAGTTTTTGCACAATTATTCTACTGTTATGATTGTGTTTATGTGTTTTAATTAGTGTTTGTGCCAAGCAAATCCTTTGGGGTCATGTTGGGTGATAGTTGATTTGATCTTACTAAAAAACAAAAACTTTTGCGCTCACCAAAATAATTCTCATTTTTAACAGAAGCGTGACCAAATACCAATTATTTTTGTAGAATATTAATACAAAAACTTCTCACGTGGTCCTAATTTTGCAGAATTTTGGGAGTTAAATAAGTATTCGAAATATTCAGATTGCTACAGACTGTTCTGTTTTTGATGATTCTATGGTTTCCTTTGAAGAGTTTTTGCCATATAAAAGTTGTAATACAGTTGATATAATGCAAGAATAAAATATGAATGGGTTTGCAATAGTACTTATAGTAGTGAGTTGCTTTCTTATACTAACGGATGTCACGAAGGTTTTGTTGAGTTTTGTGTGATTGAAGTTTTCAAGTTTTGGGTGATATTACGATGGATGAAAGAATAAGGAGTAAGAAGAGCCTAAGCTTTGGGATGCCCATGGCATCCCAAGCTATTATATATCCAAAGAGAAGCAAGCAACTAAGCTTGGGAATGCCCGAGTGGCATCCCCTCTTTCTTCTAACAACAATCGGTATTTTACTCGGAGCTATATTTTTATTCGTCACATATTATGAGTTTTGCTTGGAGCGTCTTGTATGATATGAGACTTTGATTGTTTTGATTTTTGTTTTAAGTCTTTAATACTTGCTGGACACACCTATCTGAGAGAGCCAAAATTATGCTAGGACTTGTTAGAATCGCTCTCTATGCTTCACTTAAATCTTTATGAGCTATGGAATTGCTCTAGTGCTTCACTTATATCTTTTTTGAGCACGGTGTGCTTTGTTATTTTTGAATACTCTCATGCTTCACTTGGATTTATTTGAGAGTTAGTAATTTTTTTAAGAAATTCTCTCTTGCTTCACTTAAATTATTTTGAGAGAAAGAAATATGATGCTCGTGATCTTCACTTATATTTGTTTGAGCTTATTAAAAGCAACATATGAAATTAGTCCCAAAGTGATAGATAACCAGGGAGGATATAATAAAAACTGTCATAAAGATCATTGGACAAAATAAACTTGATTCTTAGTAATAGTTCTGAGATATGATGATGTGATATGTGAGTCATGTTGATGAGTAATTATGCTTTAGTAAGAATATTGGTGTTAAGGTTTGTGATTCCCTATGCAAGCATGAAAGTCAACAGTTATGCAATGAAATTACATCCTACTTGCGGTGCATTATTCAGTGTTAGTTATGTTTAATGCTCGCTTATGAGATTTTTTGTTGGATGCTTCTCAATCTTTTGATAGCCTTCATTTGCACTAAGTATGATCACTACTTGTGCATCCAAAATCCTTTAAACCAGTTTTGCCTTATGAGTCCACCATACCTACCTATATGTGGTATTCTTTTGCCGTTCTAAGCAAATTTGTATCTGCCACCTCTAATTTTTGAAATAAACTTCTCTTTTGTGTGCTCGTACCGCTCATGAAATGGTAGGGGGTGGCTAATATATTTCCATGCTAGATGTGTTAGTCTTAAGACGGGTGTTTATTCACTTGTCATTGCACAAGAGTACGACAAAGGTACTAGGGATGCCCAGTCCCGAAATGAAAAATGAATTTAATTTATGTTGTCAAATAATAAATTCCTTGGAAAGTGTTGGTATGGAAGGCACCCGTGGATACAACTAGCCATGAAAGTGAAAGTATGGTTGAGAAAGGAATAAACTTTATTTTCTGTTCAGGAACCGCCTCTGATATACCTAGCATGGAAAGTATTGGGAACTACTCGGTCGTTTTCGTTGATAGGAAAAGCATGCCTCCCAAAATGTTTTTATCTCTATCTTTTTCATTTGGAGCTCTAGCACCTCTATAAATCCCTACTTCCCTCTGTGATGGGCCTTTCTTTTACTTTATGCAATTTTTAATTTTACTTGAGTCTCCATCTTCTCATATAAAGCACCAACTAAGGGGCACTATGATTGTACTTGAGCATTGGGTGTAGCTAATATGCGAGTATGTTTCATGAATGGGTCAATGATTGAGCATAATGGGCTAGGGATAACTTGCTTTAGCATTGATATTTTGAAAGACATGGTTGCTTGTTGATATGCTTGAGTATTTAAGTCCTCATGTCAAAACTAGACTATTGCTTTTAACCATATAAAAGTCCAAATGTCCATGCTACAGAGAAAAGAATATGTGATGAACATGTTAGGCAACATTCCACATCAAAAATTCTGTTTTTATCATTTACCTACTCAAGGACGAGCAGGAATTAAGCTTGGGGATGCTGATATGTGTCAGGACCCCGACTCAATGCCACATCGATCTAGCATGTAACACCTCATATCACTTTGCGGCCTCACGCACGGTATTCCCACGGGTGTCGCCTTACCTTAACCCGGGACCGTTTGCGCCTTTTGGCACACGTATATGACAGTGTCGCTAGCATCCATATGATAAGGAGCCCGGGCTGACATGGCTAGTCGTAAACCCAAAGTGGCACAGACTTACAGGGACAGGCATCCATGACCCAGCATCGAACGTGTCGGTCATCAGCGAGTGAATCCAGGCTGTAGCACTGGGCTAGCAGGACTCCGGTGAACCGGGCTGTAGCGGGCTAACAGGACTCCGGTATTCATCGCGTGACATTTCCCCGAAGGGACAGACACAGGAACGAAGAAGGACACATGCCGGCCAGCCTAAGTGTTCCGGAGCAGTAGCAAGCCACCATGGCTCGGTGGAAACACTAGGAGACATTTCCCCGTAAGAGAGGCTACTAAAGATAAACAACTAGATGGTCAGATCCCACACATACCAAGCATTTCAATAACATACACACAATATGCTCGATATGTGCAAATACAACATGGCATCACAACATGACTCTATGACTCAAGTAATCTATTCAATAGGCTCCGAGGAGCGAGATATTACAAGCAGGGGTCTCATGACCCAACAATCAGAGCATACAAATCAAAGCACAAGCGGAAGCTATCATGTCTGAGTACAGACATCTATAAATGAAAAAGGCTGAGAAGCCTGACTATCTACCAGATCCTGCCGAGGGCACAAGATCGTAGCTGAGGTAACAAGCTAAACGTCGAAGTCCACGTGGAACTACTAGTGAGACCGAAGTCTCTCTGCAAAAACATAAAATAGGCAAACGTGAGTACAAATGTACCCAGCAAGACTTACATCAGAACTATCTACATATGCATCATTATCAACAAAGGGGATGGTGGAGTTTGACTGCAGCAAGCCAGCTTTGACTCGGTGGCTATCCTGAACTACGACTGCAAGTAACTCTTTTGAGGTGGCGCACACGAGTCCACATATTCACCATATCAATACACCACTATGGATCCGCTCCCGTCTCCCTACGAGAACGCCATCCATAGCACTCACGCTTATCTTGCGTATTTTAAAGTATCCACTTTCACTTGTCTATGAACTGTACAAGGGGTCCACGTTTCCATATCCGAGGAATCCGGCTATTCGAATAGATAATGATAACCCTGCAGGGGTGTACTTCTTCACACACGCTTTCGCCACTTATCGCCCTGTACACGTCATGTACCTCGGCAACCTTCAAGCGGAAGCCGGGCGAGGGAGTCGGCCACGACCTGACTAACCGAACAAGTCTCTCGTCCAGGTTTATCGCCTATTCGGGTTCCATCCGCAAGGAGATCCTGCCGGGGTGTCGCTTACGGCCCCAAACGATGTGAGCAGGGTTCCCAAGCCCACCATCCGGGTGCCACTTGGTACACCGTGCCACTGTGCCTAGTCTGTCCCAAGCCCACCTGTACCGGGTGCCACTTGGTAGACTACTAACACTACCTACAAACACCAGAAACTAGTTGCAACTCCTGGACAGAGATCATGTTGGTTAATAAGTCGAGAGGGGCACTTAAGCATTCCAATGTGTGGTAGTAGCTGGTCATGGATCACAAACACAGAACTCAGTTCCTGAGGACGGCTGCAATGAGACAACCCACCATGTACTCCTACATGGCCTCTCACCGCTACCTTTACCAAATCGTGTTCACACACTTAGCTCACACACATTGGGACATGTTCACACGCCTCTGATTCATCCCCGATGAATCAGACCTGACACAACTCTAAGCAGTAGCAGGCATGACAGCCAAGCATGAATGAGTAGGCACAACAGGGCTCAAACAACTCCTACTCATGCTAGTGGGTTTCATCTATTTACTGTGGCAATGACAGGTCATGCAGAGGATAAAGGGGTTCAGCTACCGCAGCAAGTAACAAATATATCGTTGTTGTCCTAATGCAGTAAAAGAGAGCAGGAGCGAAAGAGTGGGATTTTATCGGAATGAACAAGGGGGTTTTGCTTGCCTGGCACTTCTGAAGATAGCATTGAGTCTTCATCAGTGTCAACGATCACAACATCGGTATCACGTCTATCGAGAGGGGACAAATACCGGCAACACAGAAGGGAACACAATCAATGCAATGCACAATATGATGCATGATCATGACATGGCAAAATGAATGTGTTTTTAGCTAATGCAACTAGCAACAGATTAAATGAAGTTGGTTTGAATACAAGATTCAAATTTAAACTCCATATGTGATTATTTAAATGTCATTAATATGATTTGTGCTAAACAGCAGCTATAAGTTGTTCTAACATGCATGAAAATGGTACAGATGGATTCCTTGAATTTTTCTGATAATTTTTCATATATAATTTATTTAATTTGGAGTTATGGTTAATTTTCTATGATTTATAGAAGTTTTAGCTATTTTCTGAAATTATTAAATCATTTAAGATTTATTTAAATTCCAGAAAGGAATTATTGCGTCAGCATGACCTCATCCTGACGTCATCAGGTCAACAGGGCGGGTCCGGGTCAAACCTGACGTGTGGGGGCCACACGTCAGTGACACAGGGCTAGTTAGTGTCAATGGCAGGTGGGGCCGGGTCAAAGGCCACGTCAGCACGGTCAAAGCTGACGCGTGGGGCCACTGTGATTAATTTAAGCTAAACAGAAAATAAACTAAGATTAGTTAAGGTGTGGGGCCTAGGTGTCAGTGACACGGTGCGGTGTTTAGTGGCTAATTAAGCCAGCCCCGTCAGCAAGTGACGCCGGCGACCACGGCGACGGCGAGACCTCGCCGGAGTTGCTCGGAACGGCGCTACAGCCCGCGGCTGGTCGCGCTGAGGGCACCAAGAGGGAGCCCGTGCTCCCGCGCATCTAGGGGCGCACGCAGCTGGGCACAGGGAGGCCGGGGTCGACGGCGGCGACCACTTAGGCGGTGGCCGGAGCTACGGCAACGACGGGTTAGGCGATGCAGGGCGCCAGGGGAGGCGTTGGTGAGTGCTTTGTGCTCCTGGGACTGTGGTGAGCACGACGGTGGGCTCGAGAACGAGCTGCGGTGGCTGTGGCCACGGCCACGCCATGGCCGGCGGCGAGAAACTCTCGGCCGCGGTGGGAGATGGGGCTAGGGGGCGAGAACGGAGGGGGCGAGCACAGGAGAGGCAGCGGAGGCTCACAGCGGATCCATTCGAGGCGGAGACGAGGCCGGGGATGGTCCGGAGCCGGCGAATTTGACGAAGATGGCCGGCGGTCCCGAGGTTGAAGAAGGCATCGAGGGCGGTGTTGTGGCACGTCCGGGGCCTCGTGGCTCGTTGAGGAGGTAGAGGGAGGACCGGCGGAGCTTCCTGGGGCGTCGGTGAGCCGTGGGGTGGCCGGTAGCCACGGTGGCTCTCGTCGGTGGCGGCGGCTCCGTTCGGTCGCGGGAGGGGAAACAGAGGAGCGAGGGGGAGGGAGGTCCAGAGGGCGAGGGAGAAGTGAGAGGGGGTCGGGGCTGCGTGGCGTCGCGGGAGGGACCAGGGAAGGAGGAGGCAGCCAGGCAGGGAGGAGGTGGCCTCCTCGGCCGCGCGCGTGCGAGCACGCAGCTGCTCCCACTGGCAAGAGGAAGACGACAGGGGGGGGGAGTAGCGGTGGCGGGCTGGGCCGCGCTGGGCCGGTCCTGTTGGGCCACCAGGTGGGCTTCACAGGTAAGTTTCTCTGCTCTGTCTTATTTTTACTGTTTTCTACTTTTGTTCTGTTTTATTTAATTGGCACTGAATTTTAATTCAAATAGAATTTGAAAACAGTGCCAAAACTCCCCTGGATATTTTTAAGTCACTTAATGGACTTCTCCACATATAACAAAAATATCTCAGGTCATTTGAAGATATATTCATTATATATTTTGAATATAACTCCAAATTCAAATAAAATATTGATTTAAAATCAGAGCCCAATAATTCCTTAGAAATGTCCCACAATTTTGGTTTGATTTATAACTCTTGCCAAAATTGTCAGAGCTATTTCTAGGGCATTTTGGATTTACTGATTGCAATTTTAGGGTTTCTTGCCCCTCTTTTATTTAGGGTTTTGAGGCTTCCAATTCCCTCAGTTCAAATTTCAGAATTTAAACATGATGCACACACCAGGCAGCACCAGAAGCTAGGGATGTGACAACTCACCCCCACTAAACAAGAATCTCGTCTCGAGATTCAAGCGTAGGGTAGGATGAAGGGGAAATGCAAACTAGTATAATCTTCACGATCCAGGTTGCGCTTCGAATGAACGTTGATTCGATCACCATCATTGTCTCGAAGTCTTGCTCTGAGAAATCCTGCCAACATGACATGGAGAGAAGAAGGAGACTCTAGAAGGGTCGATCTTCTCGAAGATCGAACAACTCAGGATTAACTCACGAAATGAGACATAGCAACCTCTCTCGAGCTGAGACACTAAACATACATCCATGGGAATGGAGTGAAGCAGATGACGAAGGTTCACTAGGTAGACAATAATTCCACACTTAAGAAGGTGGTAAACGATTGCCAACGTAGCGAGGAGTTGAGTGGCCATGATACCATAACGATGCACCTTAGGGAAGGTGACTCGTAGAAATATCTCCTTAAGTGGCAAAAAGAATTACCTTTGATTCAAAGATCAATGAAACTCTTTAGGTCAGCCTAAGGCAATTCTCGAGCGATCGTTTGTAGGGGGTCGGTAGAATGGCATACCCGGACTTGGATGATGTGGATTACCTTGTTGAAGACAACGTAAAGGATGAATTTGCTTATCACCGGAAATGGAAGAGACCCATGGTAGAATGGCACATTGGCGGTGCAAGCTGGGAACAAAATGCAAATGCTGGGAATGATTCTGGTAACTGGGGAAGAACCCAACAATAGAGAGTGAATTCACTGTTTGAGAAGGTCATAGCATTGCCGAGGGAACTGAGAGCATCCCAGTTAGTGCCGATGATAACACGTAGCGCTTGTGCGTGCTCTCAAGAACTTGAGCATTTCCATATTCATCAAGGTTTTACCAACATCCGTGTCAAGGATCCTGGCAACACAACTTGCTACCATGATGGATGATGATGGATGATGCAGATGCAAAGGAAGATAACACTTCTCAGATTTCATCTTAGCGAGGCCAAGGAAATAAAATCTGGATGATCGACCGAGAGACATTTAGCACTCCGCTTCTAATGTTCTCCTTGATGTGCTAGCGTAACCCATTCATAGATATGGTTTGATAACTAGAACATCAAGTAAAAGGTCGGACTTTGGGAGCAATAGAATCCATAAGGAACAGTTACGGAGGTAAATCCTACGAAATCCTTATGGGAAGGTGGCCAACTTCTTCAATCAAGATACTACAATAATAGGTCTTTCGGCTGGGTGTGTTGGCCACGACATCCACCTTACCGGTTATCGAGGGACCAATATTATAGTTCTTGGGAAATGTTCCAACCATCATATCTGCCTGAGATTCAGATCTGGTTGGTGTTAGGATATTCCAGACTCATCGAGTCTAGGAAGAAAAATGAAAGTTTGCAACACAAATCGACGAGATGACGTTGCGGGATTCTCGGGAGATGAACTACGATAGCAAGCTCCAAAACATGAGTTGGTTTTGCTACAAACACGTGAACACGTTGTCCTCGACAAAACATTATCACATGATAGTCTTACAACAAAACACTACCGAGTTCAGGTGGGGAACCATAATCGAGGATATTGAGGTCCTTGCATAAGGCATGCTCTTAAGAAGAAACTTCTTCTCCTTGAACAAATCAATCAGTGGCTTGGTGTGCTCGGAACACATATGGAATGAAGGTTGCAAGTCTCCAAACCACAGAATACTTCGCACATATGCATGACTGACTTGGGATGATTCCAGAGGAAGCAAAACTAACTTTCTCAAATTCACGGCGGCAACTTTCACCAAATGCACGTGTATAAGAGGAAGTCACTCCTTTCGTCAAACAAATACTTCATGAGCTAGCATGAGGAAAATGCTTCAAAAGTTTCCAACACTAACTTGTTGTCCAACAAGACCATGGAGGAGATAAGGATGTTGTCAATGGGCTCAACAACAATTCATCTAGGTTTCCTTTTAAAAGGAATTCCATAGTTAAGTGAACAAGTAATAGCATTGGTCAGGCCAAAGATGTAATGGGGTATGCTCGAGGGATCAACCACGAATAAGACAACATTACGAGCATCATTGGTACTAATTTGATTTGACGATAGCCCACACTCAAATCAAAGGATTGATAAGACAATAGGTCCCGCAACTGATCACAGGGACCAATCGATGAAGATATCATCTTTCTTCAACACACACTACACAAGATTATCCCTTTGGAACGAACTAAGTCAGGCAAGCTTTTGTCCTCCAACTCTCCAAGTTGTTGTCTAGCTTAACCAACTAGCTCCAGGATATTCAACACAGATTTTTGGAGAAAGGGTGGTTCACAAGAAACCAACTTGATCACGAGCTCAACATAACAGTCAGGGAACAACCTGGTAATACTTCCGAGAAGATATTCGGAAAATCACGAACCACCGGTATGTTACTAAGCTCGAGAACAATCTTGCCTTTCAGGGCAAGACGATATGATCAAATGAGTGAGGACTTGACAAGATCCTAACTCATCAATCGAAGGGTGCACCAAAATAAGGACTAGGTAGCACGATCAATCTTAGAATGGTGATTCAATAACCAACATACTAAGAATAAGATTGTTGTCCATTAACTACCAAGCAATGGGGTTGCTAGGAGTATTGAGTTCACACATCATGATTCACTGGTCGGCACTCCGGCTGCAACAACACAGAACCGAGGAATGAAAAAGGATGGCGAGAAGTATCACTATGTCAAGAATTCACAAAAGGTGGTGCAATTCTCATGAAATTCTTGATGTAAAGATGGTAATACTCCAAGGTAGAACAGAACAAAAGTTGGGTTAGCAACTTGATCTGCAGAGTACAACTACTTTGACCCAATCCTAGATATGGATGAGGTACTGGAGTTTGTTTCTCCTGGTCATTCCGCGATAGAATGGCTTGACGGACCACAAGAGTAATAGGCATCGATAAACGAACGCACGCATACTCTTGACTATCAATTGATAGACGAAGGTCAGTAGACAACTAAAGAGGGACAACTCAAAGGAACATATAACTTTCTGAGTTGTGGATACATGGGTTGGTATGCCGAACAAAGTTCAACATAATTCTTCCGGATAACCCATGCAGAAAGGTTGAGCTGGCAGAGTCAAAATATAGCATGGAGAACTCATAGAGGGCCTGTTGTGATCTTTTGATCCAACAAACTTCTGCCATAATGGTTCATGGTATTTGGAAGAACGATATACCACGGACCTCGAGGACTATCGCAAAGGTTACTAATATACTAAAGGAACTAGCAAACACTATCAACATGAAGTAAGTAGGGTGAATCTCGGGTTCAAGAACCCAGGAACAGAATACCTATTACTAAGTAGCATCAGGGGATGCTTTCGAGAATGATGGCCAGAATCATCACACTGGGAACACAAATCATGGCTAAATTACTAGATGATCCCCTAAGACACCTAGGTCATAATAATATTCCAACATAAAGGTCGAGGCAATAGAATACCTCAACTCAACAATTTGTGTGATTGAGCTGGCATAAAGGAGCATCGAAAACAGAGGGAAAGGATTTGCAAATGCATCAGACTATTTAGAAACCTGGGATGACTCGGACAGCATAACGGCTGTAAATGCTCAGAAAAGATTTGAGACATTCACAAAAATGGTGGCATAACCACTCAGAAGCACAATATCAAGATTTCGAGATCAACAATTAACATACGGAAGCAGTAAAAACTGAACAGAGGCTTAAATCCAACAATCTTATAAGTCCACTGATTAGTAACACGTGATCCTAATAGAAAGAAGAGATAGCCTAGTTCTTAATCCCCGTAGAAGAGAAGATGATGACTCAGATCAGAAGGCCATGAGGTACAAGGAGTAAAAAGAGCCTTACGTTCCATCCCACAATCAATTCCCTTATATAACTAAAGAATTTCTAGACTCAACTTCGACCAGTTTGGCTTGGTGATCCTACAGGCAGTCAAGCTCTGATACCAACGCTGTCAGGACCCCGACTCAATGCCACATCGATCTAGCATGTAACACCTCATATCACTTTGCGGCCTCACGCACGGTATTCCCACGGGTGTCGCCTTACCTTAACCCGGGACCGTTTGCGCCTTTTGGCACACGTATATGACAGTATCGCTAGCATCCATATGATAAGGATCCCGGGCTGACATGGCTAGTCGTAAACCCAAAGTGGCATAGACTTACAGGGACAGGCATCCATGACCCAGCATCGAACGTGTCGGTCATCAGCGAGTGAATCCAGGCTGTAGCACTGGGCTAGCAGGACTCCGGTGAACCGGGCTGTAGCGGGCTAACAGGACTCCGGTATTCATCGCGTGACATTTCCCCGAAGGGACAGACACAGGAACGAAGAAGGACACATGCCGGCCAGCCTAAGTGTTCCGGAGCAGTAGCAAGCTACCATGGCTCAGTGGAAACACTAGGAGACATTTCCCGGTAAGAGAGGCTACTAAAGGTAAACAACTAGATGGTCAGATCCCACACATACCAAGCATTTCAATAACATACACACAATATGCTCGATATGTGCAAATACAACATGGCATCACATCATGACTCTACGACTCAAGTAATTTATTCAATAGGCTCCGAGGAGCGAGATATTACAAACATAGGTCTCATGACCCAACAATCAGAGCATACAAATCAAAGCACAAGCGGAAGCTATCATGTCTGGGTACAGACATCTATAACTGAAAAGGGCTGAGAAGCCTGACTATCTACCAGATCCTGCCGGGGCACAAGATCGTAGCTGAGGTAACAAGCTAAACGTCGAAGTCCACGTGGAACTACTAGTGAGACTGAAGTCTCTCTGCAAAACATAAAATAGGCAAACGTGAGTACAAATGTACCCTGCAAGACTTACATCAGAACTAACTACATATGCATCACTATCAACAAAGGGATGGTGGAGTTTGGCTGCAGCAAGCCAGCTTTGACTCGGTGGCTATCCTGAACTACGACTGCAAGTAACTCTTTGAGGTGGCGCACACGAGTCCACATATTCACCATATCAATACACCACTATGGATCCGCTCCCGTCTCCCTACGAGAATGCCATCCATAGCACTCACGCTTATCTTGCGTATTTTAAAGTATCCACTTTCACTTGTCTATGAACTGTACAAGGGGTCCACGTTTCCATATCCGAGGAATCCGGCTATTCGAATAGATAATGATAACCCTGCAGGGGTGTACTTCTTCACACACGCTTTCGCCACTTATCGCCCTGTACACGTCATGTACCTCGGCAACCTTCAAGCGGAAGCCGGGCGAGGGAGTCGGCCACGACCTGACTAACCGAACAAGTCTCTCGTCCAGGTTTATCGCCTATTCGGGTTCCATCCGCAAGGAGATCCGGCCGGGGTGTCGCTTACGGCCCCAAACGATGTGAGCAGGGTTCCCAAGCCCACCATCCGGGTGCCACTTGGTACACCGTGCCACTGTGCCTAGTCTGTCCCAAGCCCACCTGTACCGGGTGCCACTTGGTAGACTACTAACACTACCTACAAACCCCAGAAACTAGTTGCAACTCCTGGACAGAGATCATGTTGGTTAATAAGTCGAGAGGGGCACTTAAGCATTCCAATGTGTGGTAGTAGCTGGTCATGGATCACAAACACAGAACTCAGTTCCTGAGGACGGCTGCAATGAGACAACCCACCATGTACTCCTACATGGCCTCTCACCGCTACCTTTACCAAATCGTGTTCACACACTTAGCTCACACACATTGGGACATGTTCACACGCCTCTGATTCATCCCCGATGAATCAGACCTGACACAACTCTAAGCAGTAGCAGGCATGACAGACAAGCATGAATGAGTAGGCACAACAGGGCTCAAACAACTCCTACTCATGCTAGTGGGTTTCATCTATTTACTGTGGCAATGACAGGTCATGCAGAGGATAAAGGGGTTCAGCTACCGCAGCAAGTAACAAATATATCGTTGTTGTCCTAATGCAGTAAAAGAGAGCAGGAGCGAAAGAGTGGGATTTTATCGGCATGAACAAGGGGGTTTTGCTTGCCTGGCACTTCTGAAGATAGCATTGAGTCTTCATCAGTGTCAACGATCACAACATCGGTATCACGTCTATCGAGAGGGGACAAATACCGGCAACACAGAAGGGAACACAATCAATGCAATGCACAATATGATGCATGATCATGACATGGCAAAATGAATGTGTTTTGAGCTAATGCAACTAGCAACAGATTAAATGAAGTTGGTTTGAATACAAGATTCAAATTTAAACTCCATATGTGATTATTTAAATGTCATTAATATGATTTGTGCTAAACAGCAGCTATAAGTTGTTCTAACATGCATGAAAATGGTACAGATGGATTCCTTGAATTTTTCTGATAATTTTTCATATATAATTTATTTAATTTGGAGTTATGGTTAATTTTCTATGATTTATAGAAGTTTTAGCTATTTTCTGAAATTATTAAATCATTTAGGATTTATTTAAATTCCAAAAAGGAATTATTGCGTCAGCATGACCTCATCCTGATGTCATCAGGTCAACAGGGCGGGTCCGGGTCAAACCTGACGTGTGGGGGCCACACGTCAGTGACACAGGGCTAGTTAGTGTTAATGGCAGGTGGGGCCGGGTCAAAGGCCACGTCAGCACGGTCAAAGCTGACGCGTGGGGCCACTGTGATTAATTTAAGCTAAACAGAAAATAAACTAAGATTAGTTAAGGCGTGGGGCCTAGGTGTTAGTGACACGGTGCGGTGTTTAGTGGCTAATTAAGCCAGCCCCGTCAGCAAGTGACGCCGGCGACCACGGCGATGGCGAGACCTCGCCGGAGTTGCTCGGAACGGCGTTACAGCCCGCGGCTGGTCGCGCTGAGGGAACCAAGAGGGAGCCCGTGCTCCCGCGCATCTAGGGGCGCACGCAGCTGGGCACAGGGAGGCCGGGGTCGACGGCGGCGACCACTTAGGCGGCGGCCGGAGCTACGGCAACGACGGGTTAGGCGATGCAGGGCGCCAGGGGAGGCGTTGGTGAGTGCTATGTGCTCCTGGGACTGTGGTGAGCACGACGGTGGGCTCGAGAACGAGGTGCGGTGGCTGTGGCCACGGCCACGCCATGGCCGGCGGCGAGAAACTCTCGGCCGCGGTGGGAGATGGGGCTAGGGGGCGAGAACGGAGGGGGCGAGCACAGGAGAGGCAGCGGAGGCTCACAGCGGATCCATTCGAGGCGGAGACGAGGCCGGGGATGGTCCGGAGCCGGCGAATTTGACGAAGATGGCCGGCGGTCCTGAGGTTGAAGAAGGCATCGAGGGCGGTGTTGTGGCACGTCCGGGGCCTCGTGGCTCATTGAGGAGGTAGAGGGAGGACCGGCGGAGCTTCCTGGGGCGTCGGTGAGCCGTGGGGTGGCCGGTAGCCAAGGTGGCTCTCGTCGGTGGCGGCGGCTCCGTTCGGTCGCGGGAGGGGAAACAGAGGAGCTAGGGGGAGGGAGGTCCAGAGGGCGAGGGAGAAGTGAGAGGGGGTCGGGGCTGCGTGGCGTCGCGGGAGGGACCAGGGAAGGAGGAGGCAGCCAGGCAGGGAGGAGGTGGCCTCCTCGGCCGCGCACGTGCGAGCACGCAGCTGCTCCCACTGGCAAGAGGAAGACGACAGGGGGGGAGTAGCGGTGGCGGGCTAGGCCGCGCTGGGCCGGTCCTGTTGGGCCACCAGGTGGGCTTCACAGGTAAGTTTCTCAGCTCTGTCTTATTTTTACTGTTTTCTACTTTTGTTCTGTTTTATTTAATTGGCACTGAATTTTAATTCAAATAGAATTTGAAAACAGTGCCAAAACTCCCCTGGATATTTTTAAGTCACTTAATGGACTTCTCCACATATAACAAAAATATCTCAGGTCATTTGAAGATATATTCATTATATATTTTGAATATAACTCCAAATTCAAATAAAATATTGATTTAAAATCAGAGCCCAATAATTCCTTAGAAATGTCCCACAATTTTGGTTTGATTTATAACTCTTGCCAAAATTGTCAGAGCTATTTCTAGGGCATTTTGGATTTACTGATTGCAATTTTAGGGTTTCTTGCCCCTCTTTTATTTAGGGTTTTGAGGCTTCCAATTCCCTCAGTTCAAATTTCAGAATTTAAACATGATGCACACACCAGGCAGCACCAGAAGCTAGGGATGTGACAATACGTCTCCAATGTATCTATATTTTTTTATTGTTCCATGTTGTTATATTATCATTCTTGGATGTTTTACAATAATTTTATAATCATTTTATATCATTTTTTGGTACTAACCTATTGACGTAGTGCCCAGTGCCAGTTGTTGTTTTCTGCTTGTTTTTTACATCGCAGGAAATCAATACCAAACGGAGTCAAAACACAACGAAACTTTTTGTGGAATTTTTATGGACCAAAAGACATCCAATGGGCCGAAGAAGCACCTGGTGGTGACCAGAGGGGGCACAACCCACCTGGGCACGCTTGGGGGCCCAGGCGTGCCTAGGTGGGTTGTGCCCACCTCGGTGGCCTCCCGTGCTGCCTCTTTACTCTATAAATACCCCAATATTCCAGAAACCCTAGGGGAGTCGATGAAAATCAATTCCAGCTGCCGCAAGTTCCAGAACCACCAGATCCAATCTAGACACCATCACGGAGGGGTTCATCATCCTCATTGGTGCCTCTCCGATGATGTGTGAGTAGTTAATTGTAGACCTACGGGTCCGTTTTTAGTAACTACATGGCTTCCTCTCTCTCTCTTTTGATTCTCAATGCAATGGTTTATCCATGTGACGTAACTCTTTATTCCGGTGTGTTTGTTGTGATCCGATGAACTTTGAGTTTATGATCAGATCTATGTTTTTATCAATGAAAGTTATTTGAGTCTTCTTTGATCTCTTATATGCATCATTGATTATAGCCTCGTATTCCTTCTCCGATATTTGGGTTTTGTTTGGCTAACTTGATATATTTATCTTGCAATGGCAAGAGGTGCTTTGTGATGGGTTCGATCTTACGATGCTTGATCCCAGTGAGAGAAGGGGAACCGACACGTATGTATCGTTGCTATTAAGGATAACAAGATGGGGTCTATTTCTATAAAATAGATCTTGTCTACATCATGTCATCGTTCTTATTGCATTACTCCGTTTCTCCATGTACTTAATACACTAGTTGCATGCTAGATAGCGGTCGATGTGTGGAGTAATAGTAGTAGATGCAGGCAGGAGTCGGTCTACTAATCTTGGACGTGATGCCTATATAATGATCATTGCATGGATGTCGTCATGATTATTTGAAGTTCTATCAATTGCCCAACAGTAATTCGTTTACCCACTGTTTGCTATTTTTCTCGAGAGAAGCCGCTAGTGAAATCTATGGCCCCAGGTCTCTTCTTTATTATATTTGCCTTCATGATCTTTTTTATTTGCTTTTATTTTTAGATCTGTTAATCCAGAAACCCAAAAATACCTTGCTGTAATTTATTGTTATTTATTTTATCTCGCGTTCCCGCAAGATCTATTTATCCAATCTACTACAATTTTACCTACTTTTTACCCATGAGAGATTGACAACCCCTCTCTTACGTCGGGTTGAAAGTATTTGTTCTTTGTGTGCAGGAGTTGTTTACGTGGTGTTGCATGGTTCTCTACTGGCTCGATAACCTTGGTCTCATCACTGAGGGAAATACCTACCATTGTTGTGCTGCATCATCCCTTCCTCTTTGGGGAAATACCGACGTAGTTCAAGCAAACATCAATTCCCTTAGGCCCAAACATGCTGAAGTGTCATGTAGTCGACGTTCACATGACACCACTAAGGGAATCACAACATACATATCATCGAAATATCGAATACATGTCAAGTTCACATGATTACTTGCAACATGACTTATCCCATGACCTCAAGAACAAAATTAACTACTCACAAACGATAATCATGCTCAAGATTCGAGGGGTATTAAATAGCATAATGGATCTGAACATATAATCTTCCACCAAATAAACCATATAGTAGTCAACTACAAGATGTAATCAACATTACTAGTCACCCGCAAGTACCAGTCTAAGGTTCTGGTACAAAGATTGAACACAAGAGATGAACTAGGGTTTGAGAGGTGATGGTGTTGTTGAAGATGTTGATGGAGATTGCCCTCCCAAAGATGGGAGAGCTGTTGGTGGTGATGATGATGATGATTTCCCCCTCCGGGAGGGAAGTTCCCCGGCGGAATCGGTCCACCGGAGGGCAAAAGTGGTCCTACCCAAGATCCACCTTGAGACGGCAGCGCTTCGTCCCGAAAGTCCGCTCCTAATTTTTTTCTAGGTCAAAATGACATATACCAGAAGATGGGCACTAGAGGTGGGCCGAGGAGAGCACAACCCACCAGGGTGCGCGTGGGCTCCCTGGCGCGCTCAGGTGGGTTGTGCCCACATGGTGGGCCCCTCTGGTAGTTATTTGCTCCAATAATTCTTAAATAATCCATCAAAAATCTCCGTGAAGTTTCATCTTATTTGGAGTTGTGCAGAATATGTAGCTCTGACGTGCTTTTTCAGGTCCAGAATTCAAGCTGCCTGTCGGTGTACTAGAGTAGGGGTACCCTAGTACCCCAAACTCGTGCACGGGCAATCGTAGCACCCCGCGGGAAGGCTTGCCAGGTGACCGCCAAGACCCTCCGTGGTTCCCTTGAAGACCATTCAAGAACAAAGTACTCAAACCAAGGCCCCGACAAGAGGAGCTTGCCGGGAAGGCCAACCCAGGCCCCGGCAAGAGGATCTTGCCGGGAAGAGACAAGACCCCGGCAAGAGGAGCTTGCCGGGAAGGCCACTCAAGGCATACCAAGAAAGCTTGCCGTGACGCGCCCTTCGTCCCGGCAAGGCCCGGTGAGCGACAAGCTCCCAAGCACGACAAGACGACCGTGGCAAGGAGCTTGCCGCGGGAAACCCCCACTTCGTGCCCGCGCTCCAGCACACCTGCTAGCGTGTCGCTCTAGGACTCTCCCAAGCACACGTGGCAGGAGGCTGTGCAGCTAGGGGTGCGAGGTGGCAAGCGGAGATGAAGAGAAGGCCATCGTGGAAAACGGTGGCGCTCCTAACGGTCACTTTTTGCACTGTTTAGGCAACTCAGACAGGCATTTAATGCCCTTGTCCCCTGCCGTCAGAGTTAGGTAGGGTGCACTGTATCCACAGTAGCGGTAGCTACATCTACCGCGTCCTTTTCCATTTTGACCCTTCTTGTCTACGTTGCCCCCTGTCGGTGACCCCTTGAAAGTATAAAAGGAGGCCCAGGCGCAATGTAGAAGAGGTTCAGTTTTTTGGGGGTTCAGGGGGGTTCGGCCGATTCGGCTGATCCGAAACACCAAAAACACTCCCACGCTCAGTCTGGCAGCGTCCATCGCTCCTGAGCAAGAATTCAATACACACAATCAAGCAGCAGTAGGGTTTTACGCATCCGTGCGGCCCGAAGCTTGGTAAAACCGCTCACGTGTACCGCCTCGATCTGCTCTTTGTGCGACCTCCGCGCTCGCCGAACCGAAAGGGGCCCTGTCCCCATAGGTGTTGGTGGAATCAGCCTCCCCGACATCTCTGGCGCGCCAGGTAGGGGGCGTCCAGATCGTGCGAACCCGATCCGGCGTGCACGCGAGCTAAATCTTCATCATCTTCACCGACATGCCACCGAAGAAGAAGGCTTCGGGGGCAACAGCCCCGTCTGCGTCGCTTCCACCACCTCCGGAGCAGGCGGACGGTGGAGTGGACGCCGGCAGAAGAATGGACATCGACAAGGGTGCCCACAGCGCTGCCAAGTCCAAGGACAAGGCCGCGCAGACCTCGGCGTCCATACGCCCATCGCGCCCATCTCAGGAGGCGCGGGACCAGCAGCGTCATAGCATTCGCAGCACCATACGTCCGCTGGCCCAAGATCAAGCTGGTGGTTCGCGTGGCGTTCAAGACCAGCATGCACGCCAGCATACTGGCCCCAGTGATGTGCGGTCGCCTGGACGGGACACTGCTCCTTCTAACTTGGTTAGGAGTCCGAGCATGTCCCGCTCCTCGCACCGTTCACCTCTGCCGCCCACCACGCCGACGGAAGCTTTGGCGCGGGCCCAGCTACTCCTGGATTACCCTCCGACGGCGGACAAGACCGACGAATGGAGGGCCACTATCCAGAGCCTCATCGGCTTCGCCAACGGCGACACTGCGCGGCAACCAAGCGCCTCGCTGCCGCGGTAGGACAGCCGGACGCGAGCCGATGGCAACAAGACCGGGGGAGGTGCGACTGCCATGCACTCTCCACTACGAAGGCCAAAGTCGCCGACTCGCCGGGTCCACCCCGACAGCGGCTCCACCGCGTCGTCGGACCCACGAGCTTGTCGCGACCAGCGCCAAGTTCTCCATGAACGACAACAAGAAGACGCTCGAACCCGCATCGAGCGCCAAAGAGAAGCGCGACGTCAATCCGACAAGCGTGCTGGGCCCTCTGTTGACATGCATGCGCCAGGGGAACCAGGCGATCTGCCGTACGCGGTAGGTTGTCCTGCGTTCACCCGTGAGCTGCGGCAAGTCCAGTGGCCCAGCATAAAGAATTTCAAACCAGACGTACCAGAGAAGTACGACGGCAAGACGCATCCGTCGGAGTTTCTCAGCATCTACACCATCACGGTGCAGGCTGCCGGGGGACGGGACGACAAGATCCTTGCCAACTACTTCCCGCTGGTACTCAAGTCCAATGTCAGATCCTGGCTCATGCACTTGCCGGACAACTCCATATCCTCCTGGGCTGATCTGTGCCATCAGTTTGTCGGCGCCTTTACGGGCGGTCACAAACCACATGGCCAAGAAAGCGATCTTCATCTGCTCGCCCAGAAGGAAGGAGAGCCACTGCGCAAGTACATTCAGAGATTCAGCCGTGTACAGCACAACATCCCAGACGTCCACCCCGCCGCGATCATTAGCGCGTTCCATCAGAACGTGCGAAACCGAAGGATGAGGGAGGAGATGGCGATGTGTAAGATCAGAGACGTCAGTGAGCATTACGCCCTGGCCGACAAGTGTGCACGCGCTAAAGAGGGGAGGAGGCTCCCCGGAGAGGATACGGGAGCAGGAGGATCTGACAGTGAGGATGCCGCCCCGGCAAAGAAAGGCCGGCGGCGGAACAACAGAAGGAGGAAGGGCAAGGAAGTGCTAGCTGTCGAGGAGTCCGGCAACGGAGGTGGCGCCAAGGAAGCTAAGGGTGGTGGCTCCGGCAAGGAAGCCCAGCCTGTGGCGGCCGCCGACAAGCAGGACGGCTCCGGCAAGCAGTATTGTAAGATCCACCGCACCAGGGGTCACGATCTCTAGAACTGCAAGAAGGTTGAGCAGCTCGTTGAGCTACAGAAAGCTGAGTGCGAGCGGCGCGACAAGGAGAAGGCCCAGGAAGGTGCTGGTGGATCCGGCAAGAAACGTCCCGGCCGAGGAGGACGCCGCGGCAAGGCCAAGCAGCGGCAAGGAGACAGACCTCCCCGCGGCCGCGACAAGGATGAAGATGACGACGACGATGAAGACATGGATGATGACGAGGCCGATGAGCAGGAATTTCAGAAAGCCACAGAGGTCCTGTGCGTTGACGGTGGTGCTTCTCTGCATACTTCGCACCGCCAACTCAAGCAGTGGATGCGGGAAGTGAATGCAGCAGAGCCATCCTTAGAGTCACGCAAGCCTCTGAAATGGTCCATCACGCCTATCATCTTCGACATTGAGGATCACCCTGATCGCGTAACTGCGGTCGGGTGCTTGCCGATGTTGGTTTCACCAACTATCCGCAACCTCAAGGTTACGAAGATGCTAGTTGACGGCGGGGCCGGCTTGAATCTGATCTCCTCCGTGGTCCTTCAGAAACTCCAGATCCCTGACAGCGAGCTCGAGGAGACCGGCACATTCCAAGGAATCAGCCCGGGAAGAAGCAAGCCGAAGGGAAAGATCACGCTGCCGGTTACATTTGGCAGCGAGATGAACTTCAAAACTGAGAGGGTCACATTTGACGTTGCCGATTTTGCATTACCCTACAATGGGATCCTTGGCCGTCTAGTGCTCGCCAAGTTTATGGCAGCCTCTCACTATGCATACAACATGCTCAAGATGCCAGGTCCGATAAGTGTCATCTCTGTCCCCGGCGACAAGAAGGATGCCCTTATCTGCGCCGACAAGATCTACCGGGAAGCAGCAGCCGCAGCTGATCACCACACACTTGCCGCTGAAGCTCCTGGGGGGGAAGAAGAAGGCCAAGTCCGGCAAGAGCTCTGATGCCCACTCCGGCAAGCGCACCTCTTCGGAGTGCTGCGCTACCGTCGAGGACGCACCATCGAGCTCCACCAGCAAGTGCAAGAAGACGATGGCAGCTCCACCCGAGACCAAGAAGGTGCCCGCCAAGAAGGACGGCACTGGTGGTACCTTCACCATCAGTGCCACGCTTGACCCCAAATAGGAAAGCGTGCTTGTTGCTTTCCTGCGGGCGAATGTCGACGTGTTTGCATGGCAACCGTCTGATATCCCCGGTGTTCCCAGGAAAGTAATCAAGCACCACCTTGTCGTCTGTCCTCATGCGGCGCCCGTCAAGTAGAGAGTCAGGAAGCAGGCAGTGGAGCGCCTAGAGTTCATTGCAGAAGAGATCAGGAAATTGGAAGCAGCAGGCCTTGTCAGAGGAGTGCTCCATCCCACATGGTTGGCCAATCCTGTAGTCGTGCGCAAGGCGAACGGGAAATGGAGGCTTTGTATAGACTTCACTGGTGTCAATAAAGCTTGTCCCAAAGATCCATTTCCCTTGCCGCGCATTGACCAGATTGTTGACTCCACAGCTGGATGTGATTTGCTTTCATTTCTTGATGCATACTCAGGATACCATCAGATCTTCATGGCAGAAGAAGATGAGGAAAAAACCGCATTTATCACCCCCTGCGGCACATACTGTTTTATACGGATGCCCTTTGGGTTGAAGAATGCTGGTTCAACATTTGCAAGGGTAGTCCATGTCGCTTTTGAGACACAGATACATAGAAATGTGGAAGCCTACATGGATGATATAGTGGTCAAGAGCAAGGACAAGGCTACCCTGATCCAAGATTTAGAAGAAACTTTTGCAAATCTGCGCAAGATCAACCTCAAGCTCAACCCCGAGAAGTGCGTGTTTGGAGTCCCTTCCGGCAAACTTCTTGGGTTCTTTGTGTCTCAGCGGGGAATTGAAGCCAACCCCAACAAGATCAAGGCCATCGAGCAGATTGAAGCACCGAAGCGCGTCAAGGATGTGCGAAGGCTTGCCGGTTGTGTGGCTGCTCTCAGCAGGTTTATCTCTAAGTCTGCTGAGCGCGCCCTGCCGTTTTTCAAAATATTGAAAAAGGCAGGTCCAATGAAATGGACTCCGGAAGCGGAGGTGCAGGACTTGAAGAGGTACCTGTCCTCCACTCCAATACTTGTCGCACCTAAGCCACAAGAGAAGTTGCTGCTGTACCTAGCGGCAACTAATCAAGTGGTTAGTGCTGCGTTAGTAGCGGAGAGGGAGGCGGACGATGAGCCAGCAACCGCGGCAAGTGAATCCAGCGACAAGCAGGGGGCTTCTCCGACAAGCTCTTGTCCCGACAAAGTTGAATCTGCGCAGACGTGCAAGGAGGTGCAGAAGAAGTTGGTGCAGCACCCAGTTTACTTTGTCAGCTCCCTTCTCCAGGGGGCTAGGTCGAGGTACTCTGGTGTGCAAAAATTGCTTTTCGGCCTCCTCATGGCCTCGAGAAAGCTGCGCCATTACTTCCAGGCACATGAGATAACAGTTGTCACTCGTTTTCCACTGAAGAGGATACTGCAGAATCCAGAAGCAACAGGCAGGATTGTTGAGTGGGCATTGGAACTGTCAAGCTTTGGCCTCAAGTTTGAGAGCACTGCAACGATCCAAAGCAGGGCATTGGCAGAGTTCATAGCAGAGTGGATGCCAACTCCAGATGAAGAAATTCCAGAAACAAGCATCCCCGTCAAGGAGATAAGCAAAGAGTGGCTGATGTATTTTGATGGTGCCTTCTCGCTGCAAGGCGCCGGTGCTGGCGTGCTGCTTATCGCGCCCACCGGAGAGCACCTCAAGTACGTAGTCCAGATGCACTTTCCCAAGGAGCAAGCAACAAACAATACTGCAGAGTATGAGGGTTTGCTTGCCGGCCTTAGAATCGCAGCCGACCTTGGGATCAAGAAACTCATTGTAAGGGGTGACTCACAGCTTGTCGTCCGCCAAGTGAAGAGGAACTACCAGAGTCCATTGATGGAAGCTTATGTTGATGAAGTGAGAAAGCTAGAAGCACACTTTGACGGCCTGCAAATGGAACACGTTCCGCGAACTCAGAATGACATTGCTGATGGCCTGTCAAAGTGCACTGCACTAAAGTTACCTGTGGAACCAGGGATCTTTGTGCTCTAGCTGACTCAACCATCCGTGACACCATCAACTGGACAGAATAAGAAGAGGAAGTTGATTTCTGGTGACTACTTTCCGGCAGAGCTTCCCGAAGCCACCGCCAAGAAGGTCCCCAAGATCGACGCCAAGAGTGCTGAGGAGCAGTCTGCTCCGGCGAACCTCTTGGTTTGTTCCGTTGAAGCAAACACTCCTGACATGTTTTGCTCCGGCAAGCTTGCCGGGGAATATCACGCTCCGGCCGAAACGCAGGTTCTTGCCGTAGAAGCGGATGTTCCCGCAGCAACAGATACGCCTTTAGTCCTTGTTGTTGAGCCACAAGCTCCAGCATGGGCGCAGCAGATTGTCCATTTCCTTCAGACAGGAGAGCTTCCCGAAGAGCAAGAAGAAGCTGAAAGACTAGCCCGGCAGTCAAGTATGTACAAGTTTGTCGACAACACACTGTACAGAATAAGACTCAACGGTGTGAAATAGAAGTGCATTCGCCGGGAAGATGGACAACAGCTATTGGCAGAGATACATGGAGGCATATGTGGTCACCACATTGGCGCAAGAGCACTTGCCGGCAAAGCATTCCGACAAGGCTTCTTCTGGCCGACAGCCCTCCAGGATGCAACTGCACAAGTAACCAAGTGTGAAGCGTGCCATTTCCATTCCAAGCAGATACACCAGCCAGCTCAAGCTCTCCAGACGATCCCTTTATCCTGGCCATTTTCTGTCTGGGGGCTCGACATCCTCGGCCCCTTCCCCCGAGCTGTCCGGGGCTTTGAGTTCTTGTACGTTGCAATCGACAAGTTCACAAAGTGGCCGGAAGTGGAACCAGTGAGGAAGGTGACAGCACAGTCAGCAGTCAAGTTCTTCATGTCGATTGTTTACCGTTTCGGGGTTCCTAACAGGATCATCACCGACAACGGCACGCAATTTATGAGCCGCACCTTCATGCAGTATGTCCAAGATCTTGGCGCCAAGGTCTGCTTCGCTTCTGTTGCTCACCCGAGAAGCAACGGTCAAGCGGAGAGGGCAAATGCTGAAGTGATGCGAGGCCTCAAGACCAGAACTTTCGACAGGCTGCACAAGTGCGGAAGAAACTGGATCGAGGAGCTGCCGGTGGTTCTTTGGTCGATCAGGACGACGCCAAATCGAGCCACTCGCCAGACACGCTTTGCTCTAGTCTATGGAGCAGAGGCAGTTCTCCCCACGGAACTCGTTTACGGGTCACCTCGAGTGCTCGCTTATGATGAGCTCGAGCAAGAGCAGCTGCGGCAAGATGACGCGCTGCTCCTTGAGGAAGACCGTCTCCAGGCTGCTGTGCGAGCCGCTCGCTACCAGCAAGCTTTGCGTCGCTACCATAGCCGCAAAGTTAAAGCCAGGAGCTTCGAGGAAGGCGACCTTGTTCTTCGGCGCGTTCAGTCCGCCAAGAATTCCAACAAGTTGACGCCGAAGTGGGAAGGCCCTTATCGGGTGAAACGAGTCACTAGGCCCGGCGCTGTCCGCCTTGAGACCTAAGATGGCACTCCGGTGAGCAACTCCTGGAACATCGAACATCTTCGTAAGTTTTACCCGTAAGGCGCGGTTGCCGGAAGCTTTTCCGGCAACCACCTTTTGTACAAGTCTTGCCGCTATTGCATGTAATCCTTTGTACAAAGCCGGGCGCAGACCCCGTGCACCAGTAAAGCTCATGTGCCCTGCACATCTTGTCAGTTTTTTATGCTATAATCCTTTTTCGCATATGTTATCTGACACTTTGTGCAGCACTAGACCCCGGTAAGCAATAACGAGCCCAAGGCTCCATATCATTACTTTATTTGTCTGTTTCTTTCTCAAAAGAAGGAAGGTTCCCTCGCCCACAAGGTTTACCGGGGGGGAAGGAGAAGATAATGGTGTGGACCAGGCCGTTCAAGAAAGTTTCTCCTTGCCGGGAAGCAGACGACAAAAAAGCTAAGTTGCTAAAGCTTGAGCAATCAGTTTTTTAAGTTTTTGAGTTATTTTCCTTGAACGACCGTGCTTTGTATGGAAAACCTGTGCGCAGAGGAACCAACTCGTAGCTAGTTGCGCCTTTACTTTGTTTCGAGTCCGCTCAACAACTTAAGTGAGCTGCTAGCGCCCTTACTTTGCTTCGAGTCCGCTCAGCAACTTAAGTGAGCCGCTAGCGCCCTTACTTTGTTTCGAGTCCGCTCAACAACTTAAGTGAGCTGCAACTAGTTGCGACAAGGTTGCTTGTCGGTAGCAACCCCGCCAGCAGGCTGCTGAAGTTCCGCACTCGGCGCTCGCGGCAAGTTTCCCTAGAAAGCGTAGGGCAGAACCATACAAAGCCAAGAGTCGAGTAAAGGAAGTAACACAACTATTTGTTGCCTAAGATAGAGTTATATTACAAAAATAACTTGTCACGCCTCTAATAAAGTGTTCCCATGACATGATTGGCAGCGACAAGAGAAGAAGAAAACGGACGGCACCTGGGCCCCGGCAAGCCAGTATCGCTGGGGGCTGCGAGTGCCAAGAATCGTCCACGGCAAACCAGAGTTGCCGGGGGCTGCAATATCAGATAAGTCTTTCATCCCTCATCATGCATCCTCTTATGGACTGGGGAATGCGAAACCACGTTTCTTCCCGAAAACTGTCGTGCTCCCTCAACTCTAGGCCCTGGGGCTCGTTCCCGGGGCCAAGTTTGGTCGTAGTCGCGGCAGCAAAGGGATGAAACGAGGAGACCGCACCCACCTCGTTCCCGCCTCCGTCAAAGGCGTGAGAAAGGTCGAGCGACGTGGGAAGGCGATAGGGCTTGTTGCCGGGAGATGAAATGTCTGTCCGAGGGACACCAAGGATTTGCTCCTTGGCGTGGGTTCAACTCACGGGACAAAAAACCCGGCAAACATCCCCTTTTCATTAAAAAAACATCCCACTCAGGTACAGTCCATAGAGGATGAAAAACATGAAAGAGAGGATTACAAGTTCTAGATACAGCTAAGGCTCGAAGGCTTTCAAATTAAAAAGATAAGATGCCCGTAATCCCTTTCCTGTCCCTCTTTTTAGGAGGCAGGTCAAGGAGGCGAAAAGGGCAAAAGGAGCGCCTAGGCGAGCTACGGGTGCCAGAAGACACCAAGAGAACATCCCGGGGGCCGTCCGAAGGCTGGACGGCGATGGCGGCGCCGGAAGTGGGGCCCGAAGACGGGGCGACAGGACGTCAGCATGCTGTCGAGGGCACCACGCCCTCGTACTCCGACCTGACGGCCTTGTCGCCAGCCCTCTTCCCCTTCCGCAGCCTCCCTACGCCAGCCGCCCAAGGAGACGACCCCGGGGAGTTCAAGGAGCCGGCGACACGGATGATGGGGCCGCCGGTGCCGCGCGAAGCGGCGCCCGACGCCTAGTCGGACCCGCCACTCCGCCGCCCGCTACCCTCATCGTCGCTGTCGCTCCCCTCCTCGTCACTCTCGCTTGAGGAGGAGCCTTCGCTGTCGGAGGAGCTGTCCACGCAGCACTTCGCCTGAGTGCCAAAGCACCCGAAGGCCTTGACGGAGAGGAGATCGCCCTCCATCAACTTAAAATGGAGGGTAAACCCCTCCATCAAGCTGTGGATGCGGGCGAACATCTTCCACCCTCGATCCAGATACATCACATTAGGGGCTGGGAATACAACGCGGACTCGCGTGCCGCTGATCCCACAGCCCCTCATGTGCAGTCTCAGTGTCTCGGGCGGGTCCAACTCCATCGCGCGCGCAAACGGAGCTGGAAGCCGGAGGCGACGACGAGGCGCCCGGCGCAGCCTGACGAAGAACTCGCAAGGGTCGTCCCCTATATGGACCGCCGTGGGGGGAGGAGCCACCAGCGGAGGTGAAGCTGACGTGCCGCCCCGTCCGCCTCTTCCCCGAGCGCCTCGACCTCGTCCTCGACCTCGTCCGCGACCTCGCCCCCTCCCTCTTCCCCTTATGGCTGGCTCTGCCACCACGGGCGCGGAAGAGGGAGAGGTGCGTTGTCTGGCGGTGACCCTCGCCGCCACCGATGACGGGCCTGGGTTCCCTTTCTCCATGGCGGATGAGAGAAAGGGGAGCAGAAGCTGAAGAAAGGAGGAGATGAGAGAGTGTGGGTTTCTGCGCTCCCCTCCCGCTCTTTATAAAGGAGCGAGGTGGGGGCTCGGCCGCCCCGCTCAGCGAATCAAGGCACGGTAAGAGCAGGGAGTCGAGGCCAACCCGCTGCCTCTGCTCGCGACGGCCCAGTTTCCCACTTCCACCGTCCGCGACCCCGAGCGCATGGGAGCCGCGTGGCGGAGATGCAGAACCAAGGCGACGGGTGAGGCGGCCTCGCTTCTCCCCGTGATCGCGGAGAGTGGACGTCCCGAAAACCGCGCACCGGCCCCGTCTAGTAAATGCACCACGCCCCCACGCCTACCTCCATTTAGGGAGGAGGGCGTGAACCGTCCCCATCATCGTGGCCTCACGCATGCTCGAAGGGCTTAGCCCCGCGCACGCCGTCCGCGTCACCCATGATGCCGCGTTTGACGCGTGCCGTTCTGGGCATGCGCGGTGGGAGCGGAGAGATATGCAGCGTGCCCTAGGCCGCGCATGCCCGTGCACTGTTTTGGGCCTGGCCCAACAGCGCTCGGCACCGTGTATGGCCCAGGCCCGGGGGCTCCTGTCGGTGTACTAGAGTAGGGGTACCCTAGTACCCTGAACTCGTGCACGGGCAGTCGCAGCGCCCCGCAGCAAGGCTTGCCGAGTGACCGCCAAGACCCTCCGTGGTTCCCTTGAAGACCATTCAAGAACAAAGTACTCAAACCAAGGCCCCGGCAAGAGGAGCTTGCCGGGAAGGCCAACCCAGGCCCCGGCAAGAGGATCTTGCCGGGAAGAGACAAGACCCCGGCAAGAGGAGCTTGCCGGGAAGGCCACTCAAGGCATACCAAGAAGGCTTGCCGTGACGCGCCCTTCGTCCCGGCAAGGCCCGGTGAGCGACAAGCTCCCAAGCACGACAAGACGACCGCGGCAAGGAGCTTGCCGCGGGAAACCCCCACTTCGTGCCCGCGCTCCAGCACACCTGCTAGCGTGTCGCTCTAGGACTCTCCCAAGCACACGTGACAGGAGGCTGTGCAGCTACGGGTGCGAGGTGGCAAGCGGAGATGAAGAGAAGGCCATCGTGGCAAACGGTGGCGCTCCTAACGGTCACTTTTTTGCACTGTTTAGGCAACTCAGACAGGCATTTAATGCCCTTGTCCCCTGCCGTCAGAGTTAGGTAGGGTGCACTATATCCACAGTAGCGGTAGCTGCACATACCGCGTCCTTTTCCATTTTTACCCTTCTTGTCTACGTTGCCCCCTGTCGGTGACCCCTTGAAAGAATAAAAGGAGGCCCAGGCGCAACGTAGAAGAGGTTCGGTTTTTTGGGGGTTCAGGGGGGTTCGGCCGATTCGGCTGATCTGAAACACCAAAAACACTCCCACGCTCAGTCTGGCAGCGTCCATCGCTCCTGAGCAAGAATTCAATACACACAAACAAGGAGCAGTAGGGTTTTATGCATCCGTGCGGCCCGAAGCTGGGTAAAACCGCTCGCGTGTACCACCTCGATCCGCTCTTTGTGCGACCTCCGCCCTCGCCGAACCGAAAGGGGCCCTGTCCCCATAGGTGTTGGTGGAATCAGCCTCCCCGACACTGCCGGTATTCTCCCTCTTTGTGTAAACCTTGCACATTATGATAGAAAAGGCATTAGAATTACTCCCAAAAGCATTATTATGCTTAAAAACATTATAAATAATAGTAGGAAAACATGATGCAATTGGACATATCAGTGGTGCAACATTAGTTCCCCGAAGGGTTTAAACCCGTAAACATCGAATAGTATGATGGGACGACAGACCCAGCTGTGTGGATCGAAGACTTGCTTCTCCACATTCATATGGCCTGAGGAGACGACCTCCATGCCATCAAATAATTACCACTAATACTTAAAGGACCGGCCAGGCACTGGTTGAACAGCCTCCCGGAAAACTCCGTTGGGAGCTAGAAGGAGCTCGAGGATGCCTTTCGCGCTAACTTCCAGGGCACCTATGTTCGGCCCCCGGATGCCGACGACTTGAGCCATGTTGTTCAAAAGCTCAGAGAGTGATACGTCCATTTTGCATCATGCTTTTATATCGATATTTATTGCATTATGGGCTGTTATTACACATTATGTCACAATACTTATGGCTATTCTCTCTTATTTTACAAGGTTTATCATGAAGAGGGAGAATGCCAGCAGCAGGGATTCTGGCTGGAAAAGGAGCAAATATTGGAAACCTATTCTGCACAGCTCCAAAAGTCCTGAAACTCCACGAAAGTAATTTTTGGAATTAATAAGAATTGTTGAGCAAAAGAAGTACCATAGGGGGCCCACACCCTGTCCACGAGGGTGGGGGCGCGCCCACCCCTATTGGGTGCGCCCCCCTGCCTCGTGGGCCCCCTGGTGGCCCTCCGGTGCCCATCTTCTGCTATATGAAGGCTTTTACCCTGGAAAAAATCATAGGAAAGCTTACGGGACGAAACTCCACCGCCACGAGGCGGAACCTTGGCGGAACCAATCTAGGGCTCCGGCGGAGCTGTTCTGTCGGGGAAACTTCCCTCTGGGAGGGGGAAATCATCACCATCGTTATCACCAACGATCCTCTCATCGGTAGGGGGTCAATCTCCATCAACATCTTCACCAGCACCATGTCCTCTCAAACCCTAGTTCATCTCTTGTATCCAATCTTGTATCAAAACCACAAATTGGTACCTGTGGGTTGCTAGTAGTGTTGATTACTCCTTATAGTTGATGCTAATAGGTTTATCTGGTGGAAGATCATATGTTCAGATCCTTAATGCATATTAATACTCCTCTGATTATGAATATGAGTATGCTTTGTGAGTAGTTACGTTTGTTCCTAAGGACATGAGTGAAGTCTTGCTATTAGTAGTCATGTGAATTTGGTATTCGTTCGATATTTTGAGGAGATGTATATTGTCTCTCCTCTAGTGGTGTTATGTGAATGTCGACTACATGACACTTCACCATTATTTGGGCCTAGAGGAAGGCATTGGGAAGTAATAAGTAGATGATGGGTTGCTAGAGTGACAGAAGCTTAAACTCTAGTTTATGTGTTGCTTCGTAAGGGGCTGATTTGGATCCACTAGTTTCATGATATGGTTAGGTTTACCTTAATACTTCTTTTGTAGTTACGGATGCTTGCAATAGGGGTTAATCATAAGTGGGATGGTTGTCCAAGAAAGGGCAGTACCCAAGCACCGGTCCACCCACATACCAAATTATCAAAGTATCGAACGTGAATCATATGAACGTGATGAAAACTAGCTTGACGATAATTCCCATGTGTCCTCGGGAGCGCTTTTCTCATTATAAGAAATTGTCCAGGCTTGTCCTTTGTTACAAAAAGGATTGGGACACCTTGCTGCACCTTATTTACTTTCATTGCTTGTTACCTGTTACAAATTATCTTATCACAAAACTATCTGTTACCTACAATTTCATTGCTTGCAAAGAATACCTTACTGAAAACCGCTTGTCATTTCCTTCTGCTCCTCGTTGGGTTCGACACTCTTACTTATCAAAAGGACTACGATAGATCCCCTATACTTGTGGGTCATCAAGACTCTTTTATGGCGCCATTGTCGGGGAGTGAAGCGCCTTTGGTGAGTGGAACTTGGTATGGAAACATTTATATAGTGTGCTGAACGTTTCTATCACTTGTTACTATGGAAACTAATCCTTTGAGGGGCTTGTTTGGGGTATCTTCGCCCCGACCAGTAGAGCAAAGAGTTGCTCCTCAACCTACTGAACCTACTGAAAATGTTTACTTTGAAATTCCTTTGGGTATGGTAGATAAACTGCTAGCTAATCCCTTTGCAGGAGATGGAACATTGCATCCCGATTTACACCTTATCTATGTAGATGAAGTTTGTGGATTATTTAAGCTCGCAGGTATACTAGATGATGTTGTTAAGAGGAAGGTATTCCCTCTATCTTTGAAAGAAGATGCATTGACATGGTATAGGCTATGTGATGATACGGGATCTTGGGACTATAAACGATTGAAGCTGGAATTTCACCAGAAGTTTTATCCTATGCATCTTGTTCATCATGATTGTAATATTATATATATATATATATATATATATATTCATATATATATATATATATATAGTTTTTGGCCTCGCGAAGGAGAAAGCGTCGCTCAAGCTTGGGGGAGGCTTAAGTCAATGTTATATTCATGCTCCAATCATGAGCTCTCAAGAGAAATGATTATTCAAAAATTTTATGCTCGGATTTCTCTCAATGATCGCACCATGCTCGATACTTCCTGTGCTGGTTCTTATATGCTGAAGACTATTGAATTCAAGTGGGACTTATTGGAAAGAATTAAACACAACTCTGAAGACTGGGGTTCCGGCGATGGTAAGGAGTCAGGTATGACACCTAAGTTTGATTGTGTTAAATCTTTTATGGATACCGAAGCTTTTCGTGGATTTAGCACTAAATATGGACTTGACTCTGAGATAATAGCTTCTTTCTGTGAATCTTTTTCTACTCACGTTGATCTCCCTAAGGAGAAGTGGTTTAAATATAATCCTCCCACTGAAGTAAAAGTAGTTGCACCTATTATAGTTGAAGAAAAGACTATCACTTATAACGATCCTATTGTTCCTACTACTTATGTTGAGAAACCACGTTTCCCTGTTAGGATAAAGGATCATGCTAAAGCTTCAACTTTTGTTCGTAAAAGTAATGCTAGAACATATACACCTCCTGAGCAAATTCAAGTTGAACCTAGTATTGCTATGGTTAAAGATCTCTTAGCTGATAATATTGATGGGCATGTTATTTATTTTTGTGAGGAAGCTGCTAATATTGCTAAACCCGATGCTAAGATACACAGACCTATTGTAGGCATGCATGTTATTTCTGTTAAAATAGGAGATCATTGTTATCATGGCTTATGTGATATGGGTGCTAGTACTAGTGTAATACCTATTTCCTTGTATAATGAAATTATGCATGATATTCCACCCGCTGAGTTAGAAGATATTGATGTTACAATTAAGCTTGCCAATAGGGATACTATTTCACCATTTGGGATTGTTAGAGATGTTGAAGTCTTGTGTGGGAAAGTTAAATATCCTGCTGATTTTCTCGTTCTTGGCTCCCCACAAGATAGCTTTTGTCCCATTATATTTGGTAGACCCTTCTTGAATACTGTTAATGCTAGGATATATTGCAAAAATGATGTTGTTACGATTGGCTTAGGAGATATGTCTCATGAGTTTAATTTTGCTAAATTTCATAGACAACCCCATGATAAAGAATTGCCTAGTAAAGATGAAATTATTGGTTGAGGGAGTCCTGGACTAGGGGGTGTCCGGATAACTGAACTATCATCATCGGCCGGACTCCAAGACTATGAAGATACAAGATTGAAGACTTCGTCCCGTGTCCGGATGGGACTTTCCTTGGCGTGGAAGGCAAGCTTGGCGATACGGATATGTAGATCTCCTACCATTGTAACCGACTTTGTGTAACCATAGCCCTCTCCGGTGTCTATATAAACCGGATGGTTTTAGTCCGTAGGACGAACAACAATCATACCATAGGCTAGTTTCTAGGGTTTAGCCTCCTTGATCTCGTGGTAGATCTACTCTTGTAATACCCACATCATCAATATCAATCAAGCAGGACGTAGGGTTTTACCTCCATCAAGAGGGCCCAAACCTGGGTAAAACATCGTGTCCCTTGTCTCATGTTACCATCCGCCTAGATGCACAGTTCGGGACCCCCTACCCGAGATCCGCCGGTTTTGACACCGACATTGGTGCTTTCATTGAGAGTTCCTCTGTGTCGTCACCGATAGGCTCGATGGCTTCTTCGATCATCAACAATGACGCAGTCCAGGGTGAGACTTTTCTCCCCGGACAGATCTTCATATTTGGCGGCTTTGCACTGCGGGCCAATTCGCTTGGCCATCTGGAGCAGATCGAAAGCAACTCCCCTGGCTGTTAGGTCAGATTTGGAAGTTTGAACTTCATGGCTAACATCCGCGGGGACTTGATCTTCGATGGATTCGAGCCAAAGCCGAGAGCGCCGCACTGTCATGATGGGCATGATTTAGCTCTACAGCCGGACAGTGCCCTGGAGGCCGCACACGAGTCCGCTCCGACCCTCAATTCGGAGCCGGCTGCGCAGATCGAGGATGGGTGGCTAGACACCACCTCGGGGGCTGCAACCTCTACGGCAATGGAGCCGAATACTGGCCTTGTCCCTTGTAAAGCTCGTGACTCCGAGGTGCCGGACTCCTCGCCGGACTCCGTACCTCCCGCGACCCCTCCAATCGAATCCGATTGGGCGCCGATCATGGAGTTCACCGCTGCGGACATCTTTCAACACGCACCTTTCGGCGACATCTTGAGTTCGCTAAAGTATCTCTCGTTATCAGGAGAGACCTGGCCGTACTGCGGTCAGGACGGTTGGGATGCGGACGATGAAGAAATTCAAAGCCCACCCACCACCCACTTAGTAGCCACTGTCGACGATCTAACCGACATGCTAGACTTCGACTCCGAAGACATCGACTGTATGGATGACGATGCCGGAGACGACCAAGAGCGAGCGCCTACTGGGCACTGGAAAGCCACCTCATCATATGACATATACATGGTGGACATCCCAAAGGATGGTGAAGGAACAGCGGAGGATGACCCCTCCAAGAAACAGCCCAAGCGCCGGCGTCAGCGGCGCCGCTCTAAATCCCGCCACAGCAAGAATGGAGATTCCGGCACCGGAGATAATAACACCCCAGACAGTGCCGAAGACAACCCCTCCAGCAAGATTCAACACAGGAGGACGGAGACGCCAGCCCTCATGAGAGAGCGGCAGACGAAGAGGTAGAGGATTACATGCCTCCCTCCGGAGACGAGGCAAGCCTCGACGACGAAGAATTCGTCGTACCTGAGGATCCCGTCGAACAAGAGCGTTTTAAACGCAGGTTTATGGCCACGACAAACAACCTCAAGAAAAAGCAGCAACAGCTTAGAGCTGATCAAGATCTGCTAGACGACAGATGGAATCAAGTCCTTGCGGCCGAAGAGCATGAGCTCGAACACCCCTCCAAAAGCTACCCCAAACGCAAGCTACTCCCCCGATTAGAGGAGGAGGCATATAAACCTGCATCACCAGAGCACAATACGGCTGACCGACCACCCCGTGGCTGCGATAGAGAGGCCTCTAGGCCCTCCACTAGAACCGTACCCCGACATCACTCGAAAAGCACAAGACCACAGGGGAACGCTCTGGACTTGCGAGATATATTGGAGGATAAGGCAAGACGATCAAGATCGATCTACGGATCGCGTGGGCGCCCCATGATACATGACGACAACCGTCGCGCCGGACACAGCAAGTCTGGCCGGGCCGAACACAGTAGACAAAGCTCTTTTGAGCTTCGTCGTGATATAGCCCAATACAGAGGCGCCGCACACCCACTATGCTTCACAGATGAAGTAACGGATCATCAAATCCCCGAAGGGTTTAAACCTGTGAATATTGAATCTTATGATGGCACAACAGACCCCGCGGTTTGGGTCGAAGACTATGTCCTTCATATCCACATGGCCCGCGGTGATGATCTCCACGCCATCAAATACCTCCCACTCAAGCTTAAAGGACCAGCTCGGCATTGGCTTAACAGCTTGCCAGCGGAATCAATTGGGTGTTGGGAGGACCTGGAAGCCGCATTCCTTGATAACTTCCAGGGCACGTATGTGCGACCACCAGACGCTGACGACCTAAGCCATATAATTCAGCAGCCAGACGAATCGGCCAGACAATTCTGGACACGGTTCTTAACTAAGAAAAATCAAATCGTCGACTGTCCGGATGCGGAGGCCCTCGCGGCCTTCAAACATAACATCCGCGACGAGTGGGTTGCCCGGCACCTAGGACAGGAAAAGCCAAAATCCATGGCAGCCCTCACATCACTCATGACCCGCTTCTGCGCGGGAGAGGACAGCTGCCTAGCCCACAGCAACAACCTTAGCAAAAATTCTAGCAGTCCGGATATCAAGGACCGCAATGGCAGGTCACGTCGCAACAAGAACAAACGCCGCATTAACGGTGACAATAGTGAGGACACGGCAGTCAATGCCGGATTCAGAGGCTCTAAACCCGGTCAGCGGAAAAAGCCATTCAAAAGAACTACTCCGGGTCCGTCCAATTTGGACCGAATACTCAATCGCTCGTGCTAGATACACGGCACCCCCGAAAAGCCAGCTAACCACACCAATAGGGACTGTTGGGTATTCAAGCAGGCAGGCAAGCTAATTGCCGAAAACAACGACAAGGGGCTGCATAGTGATGACGAGGAAGAGACCGGACCGCCGAACAATAGAGGACAGAAGGGTTTCGCCCCACAAGTGCGGACGGTGAACATGATATACGCAACCCACATACCCAAAAGGGAGCGGAAGCGTGCACTCAGGGATGTATACGCGATGGAGCCAGTCGCCCCGAAGTTCAACCCATGGTCCTCCTGCCCGATCACTTTTGATCGAAGGGGCCACCACACCAGCATCCGCCACGGTGGATTCGCCGCATTGGTTTTAGAACCAATCGTCGATGGATTTCACCTCACCAGAGTCCTGATGGACGGCGGCAGTAGCCTGAACCTGCTTTATCAGGATACAGTGTGCAAAATGGGCATAGATCCCTCAAGGATTAAACCTACAAAGACGACCTTTAAAGGCGTCATACCAGGTGTAGAGGCCAATTGTACACACTCAGTTACACTGGAAGTGGACTTCGGATCCCCGGATAACTTCCAAACCGAGGAGTTAATCTTCGACATAGTTCCGTTCCGCAGCGGCTATCATGCTCTGCTCAGACGTACCGCGTTTGTAAAGTTCAACGCGGTGCCGCACTATACATACCTCAAGCTCAAGATGCCAGGCCCTCGAGGAGTCATCACGGTCAACGGAAACACTGAACGCTCTCTCCGAACTGAGGAACATACAGCGGCTCTCGCGGCAGAAGTACAGTGCAGCCTCTTAAGGCAATTCTCGAGTCCGGCTGTTAAGCGACCGGACACGGCTAAACGCGCCCAGAGTAACCTACAACAAGACCACCTGGCACGTTCCGAGCACGCGTAGCAATGCGGCCCCAACCCCAGCCCCTGCAAAATTGCAAGACTGGTCCTTCGCATACATCATTACGCCCTAGAGATACCATGGGCATAGGGGGAGGGGCACGACCACGATAGGCCCAAAATGCGGCTTAACCACACCAGGGGCTCTCAAGTGTGTCGTTCTTTTTTTTCTCTATTTATTTTTTTTAACCACAGGACTCCGTACATGAGAGGCCATGTCCGGCAGTAGACCTGCCGAACTCACGATGCAACAGCTAGGGAAGGAGAAGGGCTACGACGAATATCCAGGTGGTCTCCATTATGAGCATTAAATCTGTTTTATACACCATTCCGCAGCCTACCCCTGGAGGGGGACATGTTTAATAGTCCCATCCCTTGCTTATCGCACTATTCTGCATTCACAGCAGTATTTCTTGAATAAACAATGCAACACCTTTTTGCTTATAATTGCATTTCTTTCTTATACATATGTTCATTTATGACATGTTGCATCTGTACACTTTGGTACGGCTAAATACACCAGGGGCTTATGTTTCCCGCATCATGGTGTGATAAGTCCGAACACTTTCACAAGTGCAGCACCCCGAACTTATAGCATTATATGCATCGGCTCCGAATCATGTCTTGGGTCAATAGTTGGGTTTGCCCGGCTCCCATGTTTTGGTACCTTATGTTCCGTTGTATCGGCTAAGGTAGCACTGGGAGAACCACTGTGATTGCGCCCCAGTTGAGCTGGGCGAGCGCCTCAGTGGAGAAAGCTAAAACTGACCGTCATGATGAGGTGAGAGCCGGTCACTGTTCGAGAGGTTTTTTTCGAGTCCCTAAAGACTTATGCCGCTTAGAGCGAGGAACCGGCTTTGTCCGGCCCAGGCGTGGATAGAGCCCCAAATTCGGCCTTCCAAACACTAGGGGCTTCGCCGAAATTTAAAATTATAGAATTCTATGGCTAAGTGAGAGTGTTCAAGCATTATAAGTCCGGTTGCCTTGTTCGTTGTGTTGAGCGCCTCCCTAGATGGACCCAAAAATGGGAACAAGAGTGCTCAGATTTATCCCCGAACACCCCAGCACTCGTGGCATGGGGGCTGAAGCCGATGACTTGCCATCTCTCAGATTTGATAAACGGCCGCACAGAAGGTAATATTTTAAATTAACAAGCATTGCTTAGCGCATATGAACAAAGTTTTCAGCGCACAGGATAACAAAATGCGAGTCTACTCAAATATTACATCTTTGGAGCACTCACCCGCAATAATACGGGCACCCTTCAGGACACTCTTATAATACATCTCGGGCATGCGATACTCCTTGCCCGGCGGTGGCGCATCCGTCACAAGCTTCTCAGCATCCATCTTGCCCCATTGCACCATTGCGCGGGCAAGGGCCCGACGGGCACCTTCAATACAGGCGGAGTGCTTGATGACTTCAACCCATGGACACACATCCACCAGCCGCCGCACCAGGCCGAAGTAGCTCCCAGGCATGGCCTCCTTGGGCCACAGCCGAACTATGAGTCCCTTCATGGCCTGTTCAGCCACCTTGTGGAGCTCGACCAGCTGCTTCAGCTGGTCGCTCAGGGGCACCGGATGTCCGGACTCAACATACTGAGACCAGAAGACCTTCTCCGTTGAGCTCCCCTCCTCGGCCCTATAGAAAGCGGCAGCATCGGACACGCTGCGGGGCAGATCTGCGAACGCTCCTAGAGAGCTCCGAATTCGGGTAAGTGATAGGTAATTCACACTCACATGCTTACTTTGCATGAAAAATGCCTTACCGGCCGCTATTTTCTTCAACGCCTCGATTTCCTGGAGGGCCTTGTAGGCTTCGGCCTTAGTGGCTTTGGCACTCTCAAGAGCCGATGCAAGCTCGGACTCTCGAGTCTTCGAGTCGCGCTCCAAACTCTCATGTTTTTTCACGAGAGCCTGGAGCTCTTACTGTACCTCTGCCACTTGCGCCTCCTGCTTCTCTCGCTTGGTGCGCTCCACGGCCGCATTATTTTCGGCCGCGGACACCGCCTCCTTCAGGGTCGCCACCTCGTTCGTGGCCCCCGCAATACCCATGTTATCCTTGTCATTCTTCTTGCCACCAAATCCTTTTCTGTAAGGTACAATTTTAATAAGGTGTTACTCACCTTCCTTGTCCTCGAGCTGCTTCTTGGCACGGCCGAGCTCATTCTCGGACCGCTCGAGGCTTTGCTTCAAAGTATTGACCTCCGCAGTCAGTGTGGCAGAGGTCAGCAGCACAGCCTGCAATCCCATATTGACATATTTTTTATGACTCCTACGTATATCTTTTTAGATCCTCAGTCTGGCTTTTCTTTCCGAACACCAAACCGAGCATCAGGGGCTACTATCTATGCTGTACTATTTTACATATATCAAAATTCTTACCTCAAAGCCTGTTAGAAGGCTGCTGCAGGCTTCGGTCAGCCCGCTCTTGGCGAGCTGAACCTTCTGAATCACCGCACTCATGACGGTGCGGTGTTCCTCTTTGATGGAAGCGCCGTTGAGCGCCTCCAGCAAGCTATCCGGCGCCTCCGGTTGGACGGAGGCTGCCGGCGTCACGGTCTTGCCCTTCTTACGAAGGGGCCGCCCGCCGGACTCCGGAGCCACTACAGGTTCCAGTGTGGAGTCCGGTGCAAAGTCCGGGAGGTTGCCCTGCGGCACCTCCGGGGCCTCCTCCTCCTGGCGGGTCCCTTCCAGGGATCCCACCTCGGCATCATCCACATCATGGGGGGTGGAGGCGGTCGGAAGGGAATCCATATCCGACATACCCAAGGACCCGCTCAACGAAGCGGGAAGATCATCCCTGGGCAGACTGCAGGGTTGTATGCGGCATTAGAAAGACACCATGTGGCGAAAAGAAAAATCATGAAGTTATTCGGGAGTCCGGATACTTACGATCTCGCCAGAGGCTTGGCCCTTGAAGGCCAATCCTCGTCATCATCGCCAGCGTTGGCAGAGCAGTGCGGGGGAAGAGTCCTTCCCTTCTTGGACCCTTCGGCCTCCCTCGTTGGGGAGGCCTTCCTTTTCTTCCCTCCCCCCGCTAGGGGAGAGGCCTCTTTCTTCTCCTCCTCGCCTTCGTGGGAGGAGTCCGCCTCGGAGTCATCGTCCGATGACACCTGAAGACGGGAACTCTTTTGAGTGCCCGTGGCCTTCTTCTTGGCCTTCTTCTCCGGCACCACGTGGGGTGCCGGAACCAGCAGCCCCATTAAGCGGGCATCTGCTGGGTCTTCTGGCAAAGGGGCCGGACAGTTAGTCTGCTCGGCCTTCTTCAGCCAGTCCTGTCAAAGGAGAGGGAGTTTAGATCCCACATAGAGTCAAACTATGGAAAACAAGTGTCCCGTAAAGGGTAAAATTGCTTACCTCGCTAGCCGGACGCTGCGAGCTGAATCCGCGATCTTCGGTAGCGGATGCGGGAGCCTCGGCGCCCTTAAACGGTACCCTCCAGGCCTCTTCGTACGTAGTGTCGAAGAGCCACCTCAAAGTCTGGTGCTGCGCCAAATCGAACTCCCACATATTGAAGTCCCGTTGTTGGCACGGGAGAATCCGGCGGATGAGCATGACCTGGACTATGTTGACAAGCTTGAGCTTCTTGTTCACTAGCTTTTGGATGCAGGCTTGGAGTCCGGTCAGCTCCTCCGAATCACCCCATGTCCGGCCACTCTCTTTCCAGGAGGTGAGCCGTATGGGGATGCCAGATCTGAATTCTGGGGCCGCTGCCCATTCAGGGTCACGCGGCTCGGTGATGTAGAACCACCCCGATTGCCACCCCTTAATGGTTTCCATGAAGGTGCCCTCGAGCCAAGTAATGTTGGGCATCTCGCCCACCATGGCGCCTCCGCACTCCGCTTGGCTGCCCTTCACAACATTCGGCTTGACACTGAAGGTCTTGAGCCACAAGCCGAAGTGGGGCTGGATGCAGAGGAAGGCCTCACACACGACGATAAACGCCGAGATGTTGAGGATGAAATTCGGGGCCAGATCGTGGAAATCCAGGTCGTAGTAGAACATGAGCCCCCGGACAAAGGGATGGAGTGGAAAGCCCAGTCCGCGGAGAAAATGGGAAAGGAATACTACCCTCTCATGGGGCCTGGGGGTGGGGATGAGCTCCCCCTCGTCGGGGAGCCGGTGCGCGATGTCGTTGGACAGATATCCGGCGCCGCGTAGCTTCTGGATGTGCCCCTCCGTAACGAAGGAGTCCATCCACTTGCCTCCCGCTCCGGACATAGTTGGAGAAGGTTGAGGTGAGATGTGCGGACTTGGGCGCTCGAGCTCGAGTTCGCGGAGATGGATAAGCAAAGGAGGAAGAAGGCGTAGGTAAAAGGGTAGATCTTTATCCCCTTATATGGGTGGACAAAACCATGCGTCCCCACCGGCCTGACAAAACTGGCTTATCTCCCAAGCGCCGCAATCAATGGCGCGGTTGGGTTACCCACGTCCGTATTGATGGGAATCCCGGAATAAGGGGAACACGATCTCTGCTTCGACAAGACGTGCCAAGGAAACCGCTTCGCTAAACGCGCTAAGGTGCTACAATAAAAACAATTCGAGTAAAGGCTTGGTAGTGGTGTGATGTCACGCCACAAAATACGTCAGCAGATTGAACTTGTGTGAATATTATTCTCTCTACGGTGGTATGTGGAATTTATTTTGCAGAGCCGGACACTATCCTGGTGTTCGCAATCTTTTATAAATTATTCGGAGGAGGAACCCGCCTTGCAATGCCGAAGACAATATGCGCGCCGGACTCGTCGTCATTGAAGCCTGGTTCAGCGGCTACTGAGGGAGTCCTGGACTAGGAGGTGTCCGGATAGCCGAACTATCATCATCGGCCAGACTCCAAGACTATGAAGATACAAGATTGAAGACTTCATCCCGTGTCCGGATGGGACTTTCCTTGGCGTGGAAGGCAAGCTTGGCGATACGGATATGTAGATCTCCTACCATTGTAACCGACTCTGTGTAACCCTAGCCCTCTCCGGTGTCTATACAAACCGGATGGTTTTAGTACGTAGGACGAACAACAATCATACCATAGGCTAGTTTCTAGGGTTTAGCCTCCTTGATCTTGTGGTAGATCTACTCTTGTAATACCCACATCATCAATATCAATCAAGCAAGACGTAGGGTTTTACCTCCATCAAGAGGGCCCGAACCTGGGTAAAACATCGTGTACCTTGTCTCATGTTACCATCCGCCTAGACGCACAGTTCGGCACCCCCTACCCGAGATCCGCCGGTTTTGACACCGACATTGGTCTTGCTTCTATTGCCGTGCCTCCTACTGATCCTTTAGAACAATATTTGCTAGACCATGAAAATGATATGTTTATGAATGAAAGAAGGGAAATAGATGAAGTATTACTTAAACAGGGTCCTATTTTGAAACACAACTTGCCCGTTGAAATCCTAGGGGATCCCCCTCCACCCAAGGGTGATCCCGTGTTTGAGCTTAAACCTTTACCTGATAATATTAAATATGCTTATCTTGATGAAAAGAAGATATATCCTATTATTATTAGTGCTAACCTTTCAGAGCAGGAAGAGGAAAGATTATTGAAAATTTTGAAGATGCACTGTGCTGCTATTGGATATACTCTTGATGATCTTAAGGGCATTAGTCCCACTCTATGCCAACACAAAATTAAATTGGACAAAGATGCCAAACCGGTTAGAGATCATCAACGACGGTTGAATCCTAACATGAAATAAGTGGTAAGAAAGGAGATACTAAAGCTCCTTGAGGCAGGTATAATTTATCCCGTTGCTAATAATGATTGGGTAAGTCCTGTCCATTGCATCCCTAAGAAGGGAGGTATTACTGTTGTTCCTAATGATAAAGATGAATTGATTCCACAAAGAATTATTACAGGTTATAGGATGGTAATTGATTTCTATAAATTATAAAGCTACTAAGAAAGATCATTACCCTTTACATTTTATTGATCAAATGCTAGAAATACTATCCAAACATATACATTTCTGCTTTCTAGATGTTTATTCTGGTTTCTCTCAAATACCTGTGTTAGCGGACGATCAATCAAAAGCTACTTTTACTTGTCCTTTTGGTACTTTTGCTTATAGATGTATGCCTTTTGGTTTATGTAATGCACCTTCTACCTTTCAAAGATGTATGATGGCTATATTCTCTTACTTTTTTGAAAAGATTTGTGAGGTATCCATGGATGACTTCTTCGTTTATGGATCCTCTTTTGATGATTGCTTGAGCAACCTTGATCGAGTTTTGCAGAGATGTGAAGACACTAGTCTAATCTAGAATTGGGAAAAGTGCCACTTTATGGTTAATGAAGGCATTGTCTTGGGGCATAAAATTTCTGAAAGAGGTATTGAAGTTGATAAAGCTAAAGTTGATGCTATTGAAAAGATGTCGTGTCCCAAGGACATTAAAGGTATAAGAAGTTTCCTTGGTCATGCCCGTTTTTATAGGAGGTTCATTAAGGACTTTTCGTAAATCTCTAGGCCTCTGACTAATTTATTGCAAAAAGATATTCCTTTTGTATTTGATGATGATTGTGTAGAAGCATTTGAAATACTTAAGAAAGCTTTGATCACTGCACCTATTGTTCAGCCACCTGATTGGAATTTACCCTTTGAAATTATCTGTGATGCTAGTGATTATGCTGTTGGTGCTATTCTAGGGCAAAGAGTCGCTAAGAAATTAAATGTTATCCAGTAGTAAAACTCTAGATACTGCCCAGAGAAATTATGCTACCACTGAAAAAGATTTCTTAGCAGTTGTATTTGCTTGTGATAAGTTCAGACCTTATATTGTTGATTCTAAAGTAACTAATCACACTGATCATGCTGCTATTAAATATCTTATGGAAAAGAAAGATGCTAAGCCTAGACTTATTAGATGGGTTCTCTTGCTACAAGAATTTGATTTGCATATTATTGATAGAAAGCGAGCTGAGAACCCCGTTGCAGACAACTTGTCTAGGGTAGATAATGTTCTTGATGACCCACTACCTATTAATGATAGCTTTCCTGATGAACAATTATCGGTCATTAATGCTTCTCGTACTACTCCATGGTATGCTGATTATGCTAATTACATTGTTGCTAAATTTATACCACCTAGTTTTACATACCAGCAAAAGAAAAAGTTCTTTTATGATTTAAGACATTACTTCTGGGATGACCCACACCTTTATAAAGAAAGAGTTGTAACGCCCTCGATGCGGCTATAGCTCCCACGTGTCGAGGCACGACTTAGAGGCATAACCGCATTGAAAGCAATGTCGCAAGTCAGGCAATCATTACAACATCCCATGTAATACATAATCAAAGGGGGAGAACATAGTTGGCTTACACTCGCCACGTCACATCAGAGTACATAAATAACATCCATCAAACAAACACTCATGGCCCGACTACGGCGCCAAAATAGAAAAGAACCCAACATGCGACAAGGTCCTGAATCGATAACCCCAACTAGGCACCACTACTGATCATCCGGAAAAGATACGTAGTATCGCTGAGAGTCCTCGTCGAACTCCCACTTGAGCTCGTAATCGTCAACTGGAGCAGAAACACCTGGACCTGCATCTGTAGTTGTAGTATCTGTGAGCCACAGGGACTCAGCAATCTCACACCCACGCGATCAAAACTATTTAAGCTCATAGGAATGGATAAGGCAAACATATGTGGAGCTGCAGCAAGCGACTAGCATATGTGGTGGCTAACTTATACGCAAAAGAGAGCGAGAAGAGAAGGCGAAGCACGAGCGAGAAGCTAAAAGAACATCCTGCGCAAGCATAACTCCAACACCGTGTCCACTTCCCGGACTCCGCCGAGAAGGGGCCATCACGGTAACACACACGGTTGATTCATTTTAATTAAGTTTAGTTCAAGTCATCTACAACCGGACATTAACAAATTCCCATCCGCCCATAACCGCGGGCACGGATTTCGAAAGACCAATCCCTGCAGGGGGGTCCCAACTTAGCCCATAACAAGCTCTCACGGTCAACGAAGGAATAGACCTCCACCCAAGACACACCGATCAGACTCGGTATCTCGGTACAACAAGATGATTCGACAGGTTAAAACAAGTCCAGCAACACCGCCCGAATGTGCCGACAAATCCCGATAGGAGCTGCACATATCTCTTTCTCAGGGCACACTCAGATGAGACTAGCTACGAGTAAAACCAACCCTCAAGTTTCCCCGAGGTGGCCCCGCAGGCAGCTCAGTTCGGACCAACACTCAGAGGGAGCACTGGCCCAAGGGGGGCTAAAATACGATGACCCTCGGGCTCCGGAAACCCAAGGGAAAAAGAGGCTAGGTGGCAAATGGTAAAACCAATGTTGGGCATTGCTGGAAAAGCTTTAATCAAGGCGAACTATCAAGGGGTTCCCATTATAGCCCAACCGCGTAAGGGACGCAACAATCCGGGAACATAACACCGATATGACGGAAACTAGGGCGGCAAGAGTGGAACAAAACACTAGGCGAGAGGCCGAGCCTTCCACCCTTTACTAAGTATATAGATGCGTTAAGATAACATAGCAATATAATGATATCCCAACAAGTAAATAAATGTTCCAACAAGGAACGGCTCCAATCTTCACCTGCAGCTAACAACGCTATAAGAAGGGCTGAGCAAAGCGGTAACATAGCCAATCAACGGTTTGCTAGGACAATGGTGGGTTAGAGGTTCAACATGGCAATTGGGAGGCTGACAAGCAAATGGTAGGCATCGTAGCAGTGGCAAAGCAAAAGAGCGAGCAAACTAGCATAGCAAAGATAGTAGTGATTTCGAGGGTATGATCATCTTGCCTGCACAGTTGTCAGAGTTGACTGGATCCTCACAAGCAAACTCAACGGGCTCCTCGGTAGCAAACTCGTCTCCCGGCTCTACCCAACAAGACAAACAAGCAACAAGGATACAATCAACCACGGGCAAGACCAAGCAATATGATGAAATGACGATATGCTATGCGGGATGCGATGCGGGATGCAAAATGCAAGATATGACAGGAAATGCATGAACCTGGTATCAACTTGGAAAACCAAGTGTGCCACTGGATAGAGGGGATGAAATCGCTTGAAAACGATATAAAGATCATTGAAATCGGAGTTACGGTTTGGAAATGGCGAGCGTTTTAAGATATGACACCGGTCTGCGATTTACAGCAAGTAGGCATCTAAATGCAACGAAATGAACATGCTACAGCCACCAAACATGAAAACAAAATACATGGCAGTGAAGTACACAAGATGGTTGACAAAACACTAGCACTGAGCCATAGGCAAATTCATCCATTAAGAGGTTCAAGCAAGCATGGCTAAAACGCAAATGCTAAACAGATTTCCAGACTTAGTGAAATTAACGCTAGTCTGAAATTTCAGATCACGATGCTCTCTTCGGAGCAGCAAAACAACATGATAGAAAACCTGAACATGACAAGTAAGAACATGGCATGGAGCTACTCAACAAGCTTAACAAAACACCCAAAGTGACCTGGGGACAAAAGGGTTCACAAATTACTCTACCGAGCTCACGAACATCGCTCGAACACAATCAGTTTTCAGACTTAGTGAAAACTGAGACATGCTGAAATTTAACTCACGAAGGCATGTAAACGAGCTCGATGCACTCACTACGGTGCAAGTCATGGCAAGGAAAGCATATAACCAGCAAGAAGGCACAAAGTTCTAGCTACACATGGCAAGAACGAAGGCATAGCATGCATGGAACACTAACGGTAGCATCGGCAAAATCGCAAACAAGTTGACGATCTGCCCAGATTAACAACGAAGCAAAAGTTGAGCTCGATTGAATCAACCTAGAGCACTCCACATCTGCAAACAAAGACATGGATGGATAGAGCATAACTTAAATATCAAAACTCCCTTACTGATCATCCTCAAAAGAGGCACGGATCACTAGGAAACAAGCTGGACATATAGCATCATGAACTAAAATATCCCAGACTTAGTGAAAATCACTAAGTCCCTGAAATCTGCAATCTCAGGTACCTCTCTTCGCAAGCTTGCACAAGACAACACACAAATCCTAAAAATACATGGGTGGCACCTCTGGAAAGAATACAAAATGCTTAACAATTCATCCCAAAGGGGCACAGGCATATCATGCACGAATTAAACATGGCAAAAATGACAAAAGTGCATGATGAACTAACGGATCTGCAATCTAACTCACGAAGCCTCCTTCTAACAGCATTTTGGGTATCAAGATGACCTCAAATACAAATGATGCAATGGGATGAAATGATGTACATGTCGAGACGAAGATTTTGATATATCATACACCCAAAACGGAGCTACGGTTACGGAGATACAAGCAGTCAAAGATAGCACGAAAATTAGGGTTTCGGGGGAGAGAAGTCAACCTGAGATCCAGATCTGGATCCAAAACACTGTTCACGCCGGCGCGGGATTCGAGGTCCGCCGGGCTCTCACCGGAGCTCATCGGAGGGAGACGCGAGGCGGCGGCGGGGAGGTTGGAGGAGGCCGGGCCGACCGGAGTCGGTCGCCGGGGTAGCGGGCGAGGCGGCGGCGCTCGGCGGCGCCCTC
>NC_041387.1:124734039-124782648 GCF_002162155.2 Triticum dicoccoides
ACGAAGGGCGGCGACGGATCGGGCCTCGGGGGCCCCTCCTGGGCCTCCCGGGCCGGCGGCGGGGAAGAGGAGCGGCGCCACGTGGCAGCGCCTGAGTGGCGGAGGGGGGCGGCGGCGGACGCGTCCGGCGCTGGGGTGGACGTGTCCGTCGGCGGCGGAGAATGTTTTTTTTTTGAACTAGGGTTTCGGACGGGGGAAGAAGAGATCCGAATGGAGGGGGTATAAATAGGCATAAGTGGAGCTAGGAGAGTCCAAATGAGGTGCGGTTTTCGCCCACACGATCGTGATCGAACGCTCTAGGACATGGAGCAGAGTTTGGTGGGCTTTGGGCCAAATTTGGGGGGTGTTGGGCTGCAACACACACGGTGCCTTTTCGGTCCCTCGGTTAACCGTTGGAGTAACAAACGAAGTCCAAATAATACGAAACTTGACAGGCGGTCTACTGGTAGTAAACCAAGGCCGCTTGGCAAGTCTCGGACCAATCCGGAAATGTTTAATCCCCACACATGAAAGAAAGCTAGAAATGACCACCGGAGGAGAATGAAGCGCCGGAATGCAAAACGGACAACGGGGAAATGCTCGAATGCATGAGATGAACATGTATGCAAATGCAATGCACGTGATGACATGATAAGAGATGCACGAAAAAGAGAAACAACACACGGAGACAAAGACCCAAACCCGAGAAATAAATATAACTTAGCGCCGGAGACGGCAAGAGTTGGATACAAATATGGAAAGTATATCTGGGGCGTTACAAGAGTAGATGGTGTTACTAGACGTTGTCTACCTGAGCATGAACAGGAACAGATTCTATGCAAGTGTCACTCTGAATCATATGGAGGACACCACGCTGGAGATGGAACTGCACATAAGGTATTGCAATCCAGTTTTTATTGGCCTACTCTCTTCAAAGATGCCCGTAAGTTTGTCTTGTCATGTGATGAATGTCAAAGAATTGGTAATATTAGTAGACATCAAGAAATGCCTATGAACTATTCTCTTGTTATTGAACCATTTGATGTTTCGGGCTTTGATTATATGGGACCTTTTCCTGCCTCTAATGGATATACACATATTCTAGTTGTTGTTGATTACGTTACTAAGTGGGTAGAAGCTATTCCAAGTAGTAGTGCTGATCATAACACCTCTATTAAGATGCTTAAAGAAGTTATTTTTCCGAGGTTTGGAGTCCCTAGATACTTAATGACTGATGGTGGTTCACATTTTATTCATGGTGCTTTTCGTAAAATGCTTGCTAAGTATGATGTTAATCATAGAATTGCATCTCCTTATCACCCATAGTCTAGTGGTCAAGTAGAATTGAGTAATAGAGAGCTCAAATTAATTTTGCAAAAGACTGTTAATAGATCTAGAAAGAATTGGTCCAAGAAACTTGATGATGCATTATGGGCCTATAGAACTGCATATAAAAATCCTATGGGTATGTCTCCGTATAGGAAGGTTTATGGAAAAGCATGTCACTTACCTCTCGAACTTGAACATAAGGCATATTGGGCTATTAAAGAGCTCAACTATGATTTCAAACTTGCTGGTGAGTAGAGGTTATTCGACATTAGCTCACTTGATGAATGGAGAACCCAAGCCTATGAGAATGTCAAGCTATTCAAAGAAAAGGTTAAAAGATGGCATGACAAAAGGATACAAAAGCGTGAGTTTAACGTAGGTGATTATGTGTTGCGATTCAACTCTCATTTAAGATTTTTTGAAGGAAAACTTCTCTCTAAATGGGAAGGTCCTTACGTTATCGAGGAAGTCTATCGTTCTGGTGCCATAAAAATCAACAACTTTGAAGGCACAAGTCCGAGGGTGGTGAACGGTCAAAGAATCAAACATTATATCTCAGATAACCCAATAAATGTTGAAACTAACATTATTGAGACTGTAACCCCAGAGGAATACATAAGGGACACTTTCCAGAATGTTTCAGACTCCAAAAAGGAATAGGTATGTGGTATGGTAAGTAAACCGACTCCAAAACAGTTCTAATGACAATTTTTCTCCGTTTTGGAATATTTAAGAATTTAGGAAAATAAGTAGTCCGGGAAGGACACGAGGCTTCCACGAGGGTGGAGGGCGCGCCGACCCTAACTGGGCACGCCCCCTGCCTCGTGGGCGCCTCGTGTGCTCTCCGTACTCTGTTTTCTTGCACGATACTTCTTTTGGTCGGTAAAAATTCATTATATAATCTCCCGAAGGTTTTGACCACAGTATCACGCAAAAATCTTCTGTTTTCATTTCGAGCTGTTTTTCTGACAGATCTAGAGCACCATGACGTCTCCAAGTGCTCCCAAGGACAAGTTTTTCGATAGGGTTATCAACCCCTATCTCGCGGAGGTGCTGCAACACCCTCAAACCATTGACATGCGTGAGGGGGTGCTGCACATCCGCGATGTGGAGGGACCAAGGCATACCGGAGCATGGAGACAAAGCTCGAAGCTATGGAACAACAAGTTTTCAAGTGCCAAGGGATGGTGGAGCGCGGACTTAATGCCAACTAGATGATGATCGCGGAGTTCACCAACAACCACAAGCTGGACGCCAAGAACATTGGGGAGACCATCTTCAAGCTTCATGAGAAAATCGAGCACCTCCAAGCCCAGATCTATGACCTGCAAAACCAAAACTGTGAGTATGAATATAGATTCAAGAGGATGACTTTGGCTACAGATTTGAGGATCTCGGAGACTCGATCATCTTTCTACGATGGTGAGCCTATGCCTTGGAAGACGGACGACAAGCCTACATCATCAACAACTCCTTCTTCACCACCTCCGAGGACATAATGACATGTGTATGGTCACTCCCCTTGGCAACTGCCAAGCTTGGGGGAGGTACCCCGGTATCGTATCACCATCACACTCCTATATTTACCATTTTACTTAGTTTGATCCTTTTAGTAATATCTTGATCTAATAGAATAAAGTTTTGGTATGAATTAGTTTTGAGTTTTGCTTTGTGATCCCTCTATGTAATCGAGTCCGCGAGCTATATATATAATAAAGATTAGTGTTGAGTCACGGGCCTTGCTATCTTGCTATGATCTTGAGAAAATAGAAAGAATAAAAAGAAATAAAAGAGTTCATATTGATCTTATGGATAGTAATGGCTTCACACATAAAGAGTATGAGGCATAAAAGTTGTTGAGTGTTGGCAAACATAGTTTTGGTCATCATTGCAATTAATAGGAAGTAATAAAGAAAGAGAGGTTCTCACATATAAATATACTATCTTGGACATCTTTTATAATTGTGAACACTCATTAAGTATGACATGCTAAAGAGTTGATGTTGGACAAGGAAGACAATGTAATGGGTTATGTTTTCTCACATCTCAGTTAAAGTATATTGTCATGGATCGTCCAACATGTTGAGCTTGCCTTTCCCCCTCATGCTAGCCAAATTCCTTGCACCAAGTAGAGATACTACTTGTGCTTCCAAATATCCTTAAACCCTATTTTTGCCATGAGAGTCCACCATACCTACCTATGTATTGAGTATGATCCTTCAAGTAAGTTGTTATGTTGCAAGCAATACAAATTGCTCTCTAAATATGTATGACTTATTGGTGCGGAAAAAATAAGCTTTATACGATCGTGTGATATGGAAGTAATAAAAGCGACGGACTGCATAATAAAGGTTCATATCACAAGTGGCAATATAAAGTGACGTTCTTTTGCATTAAGATTTCGTGCATCCAACCCTAAAAGCACATGACAACCTCTGCTTCCCTCTGCGAAGGGCCTATCTTTTACTTTATGCCTTTTACATTATGCAAGAGTCAAGGTGATCTTCACCTTTCCTTTTTTCATTTTATCCTTTTGGCAAGCACCTCATGTTGGAAAGATCCTGATATATATATCCAACTGGATGTAAGTTAGCATGAACTATTATTGTTGACATCACCCAAAGGTGAATACTTTGGGACGCAACATTATAAGCCCCTATCTTTCTCTGTGTCCGATTAAAACTCCAGAACCATAAGTATTGCGTGAGTGTTAGCAATTGTAGAAGACTATATGATAGTTGAGTATGTGGACTTGCTGAAAATCTCTATTCTTGACTCTTTCCGATGTTATGATAAATTGCAATTGCTTCAATGACTAAGATTATAGTTAGTTAGTTCTCAATGAAGTTTCTGAACCATACTTGACATTGTGAATAGATTGTTACTTGAGCATAAGAAATCATATGACAAAATCTATATATGTTGCTGTTATAAGAATGTATCATGATGCCCTCATGTCCGTATTTTATTTTTATCGACACCTCTATCTCTAAACATGTGGACATATTTTTCGATGTCGGCTTCCGCTTGAGGACAAGCGAGGTCTAAGCTTGGGGGAGTTGATACGTCCATTTTGCATCATGCTTTTATATCGATGTTTATTGCATTAGGGCTGTTATTACACGTTAGCTATTCTCTCTTATTTTACAAGGTTTATCATGAAGAGGGAGAATGCCGACAGCAGGGATTCTGGCTGGAAAAGGAGCAAATATCGGAAACCTATTCTGCACAGCTCCAAAAGTCCTGAAACTCTGCGAAGGTCATTTTTGGAATTAATAAGAATTATTGAGCGAAAGAAGTACCAGAGGGGGCCCACACCCTGGCCGCGAGGGTGGGGAGCATGCCCATCCCTACTGGGCGCGCCCCCTACCTCGTGGGCCCCCTGGTGGCCCTCCGGTGCCCATCTTCTGCTATATGAAGGCTTTTACCCTGGAAAAAATGTGACAACCCAAAATTTTAACCTTGTTTTAATTAATTAATATTTTGCCAGGAAACTTAAACTTTTGTTTTTTGGATTTTTCTTTTGAATTCAGAACCTTTCTTCCCTTTATTTCTATGGAGTTTTTATCTCAAGTGAAAAACTTCCCAATTTTATTGAACTCATTTTCCCTCTCAAATAAAACAATTCTTTTATCAATGGGATTATCTATATAATCATTTTTTCCCTGAGCTTTATTTCTCTAATTTGGTTTTTCATAAGTTTAGGGTTCCATTTGCACTGCAACCCTTTGATAAATTCATTCAAAAATTCCACCAAAAATTGGAGATGTCATGTGATGTTTTTAAAACACTTTTATGCAAAAATATATTTGATTCATTGAATATTTTGAGTTCTACACCTAATTTTCAAATCTGGTCCAGTGGGCAGTTTTGCATTACAACCTATTTAAATACTTCTTTAAAACTTCTACCAAAATTTTGGGATGTCAGTAGGAGCATATTATTCCATTTTATGCAAAAATCCAGGGATGTTCTTTGAAAGATTTGGGTGAAGCATCCTCATCTTCATTCTGGTGCAACTTGGTGATTTGTACTGCAACCATCTTCTAACTTGCTCCTCTACCCATGAGCTTTATCCTACTTGTAGTGCACCTTACCAAACCCTTAAGTCCAGGAGATTGGACTCATTGGGAGATTTTTGGTCCATGCTTTGATGTCATTTACCTTCTGTCCAGAACTGAAGATTTGCAAAGCTTGCACTAGAAAGTTTCTTCTTTTGCCCAAATGACCTTACCACTCTCTTTTGCACCCAAAGAGACACTAGCCTGGAGAATTTGGCCACTCCAAGAAATGCCTAGGTGCCCCTGACATTATGACAAACACCTTATGGGCATGATTTTGACATGATCTTTGTTTTGCACTGAGACCTTGCACCTCTGGGAAAGCTAACTTGTCCACTAAGCCTCTAGATGACTTTAGCCTAGGTTTGTTAAACCCCAACCTCACCCGAGACCTCTAGCATGCCCTGGCATTTTGTCGAGCACGTCCCGTGCGTGCTCTGGACGCACCCAGAGCGCATGTCTTGCACATGCCGCGCCCGAGCCGCCGCGTCGTGCCCCTGGTTTTGCCCACACTGCAGAGCCGCGCCACACACTCTCTCTCTCTCACCACATCATGCCAAGCAGCCCTGGTGCCCTACAACACCGCTGTCAGAGCCCCTTGGTGGCACGCCGGCGTCCGCAGCGTGTCTCTGCCACGGTCAGTGCCGCCCAAGCCACAGCCGCGCGCCAGCTGCCCCTTGAGCAATCCAAGCATATCCTCTCGCGCGTCCTCTAGCTCTCGTCGCCGCCACGATGCCTTGCCACCACAGAGAGGCGGTTCGCCGGTGATTTTATTCACCGCCGCGGGAAACCGCCTTGACTCACCTATTTAAGGAGCCCCGCACCTCTCCGAGCCAGCAGGAAGCCTCAAACCACTCCACTGGCGCTCCCCTAGCTCGCAATCGACCCGGAAAGGCCGTCTTCTTCGTCTCCGGCCAGTTCGGCCACCGCCGCCTCCCGACTCCGTTCGTCACAACCCGAACCTCCCCGGCCCTCCCAACACCACCAAACGACTCCATTTCGTCTTGTGGAGCCGCCTAGACCCCCAGCTGCGACGGAAAGCCACCGTAGCCCCAAACCCACTTTGCCACCGAAGCCACCGGCCGCCGCGAAGCTCGCCGCCGGCGACTCCCTCCGTCCCCGCCAGAAAGCCGACCACCGATAGGACCGCCTCAATGCCCTGAGCCCGCGTATGGCCTCGGTTTCCCGAACGGTGCCGCCGTTCGCCGGCGAGCATCGCTGGAGTCTCGCCTCCGCTCGGGCAGAGGAAGAGGAGGGAGGAGAGAATAGTCAAACCTGACCAGTGGGCCAGGCGGGCCCACTGTCAGTGACCCACCGCACCGGTCCACGTGGGTTAAGTGAAGGTGTAAATGGCAAAGTACGTATTCGACGTATACCTGTTCGAAGCGTTTTCTTTTTATTCTGTTTTATTTTAAACAGATTTTGACCACAACTTTGACTATCCATAAATTTTTAAATATAACTCCAAATGAATTGATTCTTTTTCCTACCTTCCTTAAATTTTGTCTAGTTTATTTTAAGATTTATTTCAAAAAAATTCAGACAGCTTTTTGGTACTGTTTTTGAAACTATATATTGATTCAAAAATATTTTAAATAGGATTTTTGGAGAGAGGAGAAAGCTTTCAAAAGTTTTGGAGTGCACCCTGCCTTTCCACACCTTGAAGGCAAGCATTCTGAACCCTGGCATAATATTTTGCATGTATTGTTTGACACGATTATGACACCACCTCAATACGTAGAACTCGTTATTTTATGTGGTGATGTGATCATTTGCATGCATGCTTATTGGAAACTTCCTTGCTGTTGGAAATGGACATGCTTGTGATAATGATCATCCTCGTATGCCTTTCGTGCCTACCGGAAGGAAAACGGGAAAGTCTCTGTCTTGGGTAGACCCAAGCTTGTCCCTAGTTCCTCGTCGAGACGAGTGTGTCCGGCATGGCATGAGGGGTATGATGAGTGGTGCTTCTGTCTGTTGGATGAAATATATTCGTTATGCTAATCATGCAGGGAATGCGTAAAACATCGTGAGTCGACCATAGATCGAGTCTTGTTCCAGTAACCCCCATACTTGTTTCGTACTACCACTTGTCTCTACAACAAGTAGGGTGAGGTTCAATAAGTCGTCAACCCCTTTCTAGCACACACCATACAGAGAGGCCATGGTGGAAGATACCGGTTGTAGCTGGTAGGCAGGCCACCTGGTCCGGGGCATGGGTGTTTCCGGTTGAGACCGAGAGGGGAGGCCACCCCTTAGAGCGTGCGATATAAATTTGATCCCATGCTACGCGAGGTTGTAGCCTCCCCACTTAGAGTTTTGCTTGACAGGCGTCGTGGGTGATTCCAGACACCGGTAAGTTAAGCTGGTGTGTGCAAGTTAGGTGTGTTTTCAACAAAAAGGTCGTAGACGGAATTAGTCCCGATGGGCTAAAGGAATCCGTTACTCATGGGTAAAGAGTACACCCCCTGCAGAGATGGAACCCATTCGAATAGTCATGTCCATGGTTAAGGATTACAGTCTGGGATAGGTCAAGTATCGGTCTTAGTGTCGGTCTTCGGAGGAGAAACTGTTAAACCAAACTTGGAGTCCGACTTGTGACTTGTGAGGACCATGATTATTATTTTGTTATGGACTAACCCGTTATATTATTTGAATTATCGAGTATCCCTGGGATGGTTCTACCTCCTGGATATTCACCGTGATTATTTATAAGCCCTTTATGTGGTGTCGCTGAGACGCCCGACTGTGGCATGCTTGTTATTTATTTACTTTATAAGCCCTTTATGTGGTGTCGCTAGACGCCCGACTGTGGCATGCTTGTTATTCATTTACCTTATAAGCCCTTTATGTGGTGTCGCTGAGACGCCCGACTGTGGCATGATTCTTATTTATTTACTTTATAAGCCCTTTATGTGGTGTCGCTGAGACGCCCGACTGAGGCATGCTTGTTATTCATTTACCTTATAAGCCCTTTATGTGGTGTCGCTAAGACGCCCGACTGTGGCATGCTTGTTATTCATTTACCTTATAAGCCCTTTATGTGGTGTTGCTGAGACGCCCGACTGTGGCATGCTTGTTATTTATTTTACATTATAAGCCCTTTTGTGGTGTCGCTCAGACGCCCGACTAAGGCAGGCTTGTTATTTACCATCAATTCGAGACGTCACTTCAGGCATCCGAATGGTGCATTTTATTCCTACTCTGTCATTACATATTCATTGTTGCATATTAATAACCTGCTTGCATGCATCAAGGATTTTATTTCTATGACTGATGTTGTGATCATAGAATATTTTCAGAGCATGATTATCGGTTGTTATATTATACATGTGTTCATAATGTTTGCGAGTACATTCAAAGTACTCACTGGATTGTCCCGGGCTATTGTCTTGGCCAGATTTCTTGCGTGGAGAGGAGCATTGCGATGACAGCCCTGGAACCTACGCAATGGTGATAGCAGCCTCGCGAAGATAGGAGTTAACCTGGTCAGCTGTTCCTGTGGGAAATGGAGTCCCATAAATACTGATGATCCACAAACCGCTTCCGCCATCTACCACTAGAAACCATTTGTTGTACTCACAAACCAGAAGGGTCTTGTACTGCATTTTTTGTAGTTTGCTTGGAATTTCTGTATCAAGTTGGTGCCTCATCAGCTAACAGTAATCCTGGGGCTGGTGAGCACAAGGTCCATTTTCTGGAAATTAATACCCGGAAAACCGGCCATGACAAAAAAAATCATAGGCAAGCTTACGGGACGAAACTCCGCCGCCACGAGGCAGAACCTTGGCGGAACCAATCTAGGGCTTCGGCGGAGCTGTTCTGCCAGGGAAACTTCCCTCCGGGAGGGGGAAATCATCACCATTGTCATTACCAACAATGCTCTCATCGGGAGGGGGTCAATCTCCATCAACAACTACACCAGCACCATCTCCTCTCAAACCCAATTCATCCCTTGTATCCAATCTTGTATCAAAACCACAAATTGGTACCTGTGGGTTGCTAGTAGTGTTGATTACTCCTTGTAGTTGATGCTAATTGGTTTATCTGGTGGAAGAACATATGTTCAGATCCTTAATGCATATTAATACTCCTCTGATTATGAACATGAGTATGCTTTGTGCGTAGTTACGTTTGTTCCCGAGGACATCGGTGAAGTCTTGCTATTAGTAGCATGTGAATTTGGTATTCGTTCGATATTTTGATGAGATGTATGTTGTCTCTCCTCTAGTGGTGTTATGTGAACGTTGACTACATGACACTTCACCATTATTTTGGCCTAGAGGAAGGCATTGGGAAGTAATATGTAGATGATGGGTTGCTAGAGTGACAGAAGCTTAAATCCTAGTTTATGTGTTGCTTCGTAAGGGGCTGATTTGGATTCACTAGTTTCATGCTATGGTTAGGTTTACCTTGAAACTTCTTTTGTAGTTGCGGATGCTTGCAATAGGGGTTAATCATAAGTGGGATGCTTTCCCAAGAAAGGGCAGTACCCAATCACAAGTCCACCCACATATCAAATTATCAAAGTACCGAACGCGAATCATATGAACGTGGTGAAAACTAGCTTGACGATAATTCCCATCTGTCCTCGGGAGCGCTTTTCTCATTATAAGAAATTGTCCAGGCTTGTCCTTTGCTACAAAAAGGACTTGGCCACCTTTCTGCACCTTATTTACTTTCATTGCTTGTTACCCGTTATAAATTATCTTATCACAAAACTATCTGTTACCTACAATTTCAGTGCTTGCAGAGAATACCTTACTTAAAACTGCTTGTCATTTCCTTCTGCTCCTCGTTGGGTTCGACACTCTTACTTATCGAAAGGACTACGATAGATCTACTATACTTGTGGGTCATCAGAGAGTTAGCCCGACAATTTTGGAATCGGTTCTTGACCAAGAAAAACTAGATCGTCAACTGTCCGGATGCGGATGCAATAGCTGCTTTCAGGCACAGTATCCGGGATGAATGGCTCGCCCGCCAGCTCAGCCAAGACAAGCCAAAAACAATGTCGGTGCTCACCTCTCTCATGACCTTCTTTTGCATGGGCAAAGATAGTTCGTTAGCTCACAGAAGCAACCACCCAGACGAACCCGACACCTCAGAAGTTCGGGGCAGAAACGGGAAGCCATGGTGCAACAAGAACAAGTGCCAGCACAACGGTGAAGAAGTTGATGGCACAGCAGTAAATGCCGGATTCAGCAACTCCAAATAAGGACCGCGGAAGAAGACCTCTAAAGGGAACATGGATGGCCTACCGCGCTAGATAAATCCTAGACAGACCCTGCCAGACTCACGGCACCTCAGATAAGCCCGCCAACCACACCAACCGTAACTATTGGGTAATCAAATAGGTCGGCAAGCCCACAACCAAGGAACAAGGCAAGGCCCCCCGCAGCAAGGATGATGATGAGCCTTGCGGGCCAAACAATGGAGGCTAGAAACAATTCCCTCCTGAGGTAAAAACTGTGAACATGATCTATGTCACACACATGCCCAAGAAGGAACGCAAGCGTGCACTTCGGGATGTCTACGCCTTAGAACCAGTGGCCCCGAAATACAACCCATGGTCGGCTCGCCCGATCACCTTCAATCGGAGAGACCATCCAACTAGTATCCGTCACGGAGGAACATCGGCTCTAGTGCTCGACCCCATCATGGACGGATACCACCTCACTAGAGTCGTCATGGACGGTAGCAGCAACCTCAATCTAATTTACTCACACACAGTGAGGAAGATGGGCATCAATTCATCAAGGATCAAACCTAGCAACAGCACCTTTAAAGGAGTAATCCCCAATGTCGAAGCACGCTGTTCGGGCACTGTAACTTTGGAAGTAGTGTTCGGCTCGCCCGACAACTTTCGTAGTGAAGACTCGATCTTCGACATCATCCCTTTTCACAGCGGCTATCACGCACTTCTCGGTCGTACAGTGTTCGCTCGCTTTAATGCCGTCCAACACTACACTTTTCTGAAGCTCAAGATGCCTGGACCTAAGGGTGTCATCACGGTTAATGGTAACACCAAGCGCTCGCTCCAAACTGAGGAGCACACAACAGCCCTAGCAGCCGATGTATCAGCCAACAAAGGGGCATTGAAGACCCAGGCTCACATCAAGGCGCTAGACGCAGACAATCGAGCTCGGGCTACAGCACCACTTCCAGAGTATACAGGTGTTCACGCTAAATAGGGATGCACTCCCCACAACACGACTTCTCTAGCCGCAAAATACGTACCTCGGGTACACGATTTCGCGCTTAAAATTCCATGGGTTGCTGTCGGGGCAAAAAAATCAAAGGGTCAAGTGTTCGGCTTAACTGAACTATGGCCAAATATGTATTCGGACCATTACCAGGTACCATCTCGGGCCTGATTAGCGTAAAGCTGATATACGCCGTCAGATTCTCAAGGCCCTCTCTCAAGGGAGCATCCGCCTATCTCCATTTCTCTTATTTACGGAATCCCCACATAGAGGCAAGGCGAAGACGTGCAGCAGGGCGCAGTAGGGAAGTCAAACCACTCATATAGGCCCTGTGTAAACCTTTCCTCTGCTACTTACATTTTACAAAGTATCTTTCGGTGTCAAAACCGGCGGATCTCGGGTAGGGGGTCCCGAACTGTGCGTCTAGGCGGATGGTAACAGGAGACAAGGGACACAATGTTTTTACCCAGGTTCGGGCCCTCACGATGGAGGTAAAACCCTACTCCTGCTTGATTAATATTGATGGTATGGGTAGTACAAGAGTTGATCTACCACGAGATCAGAGAGGCTAAACCCTAGAAGCTAGCCTATGGTATGATTGTTGTTCGTCCTACAGACTAAAACTCTCAGGTTTATATAGACACCAGAGAGGGCTAGGGTTACACAGAGTCAGTTACAATGGGAGGAGATCTCCATATCGTATCACCAAGCTTGCCTTCCACGCCAAGGAAAGTCCCATCCAGACACGGGACGAAGTCTTCAATTTTGTATCTTCATAGTCCGTGAGTCCGGCCAAAGGTCATAGTTTGGCCATCCGGACACCCCCTAATCCAGGAGTCCCTCAGTAGCCCCCGAACCAGGCTTCAATGACGACGAGTCCGGCGCGCAAGTTTGTCTTCGGCATTGCAAGGCAGGTTCTCCTCCAAATTCCATGTACTCGTCGAATAGTGTCCAGCTTCTAGTGCGTGCTGCTCTCCTCGGCTTCTGTGCCCAATAATGACCATCTTCCACGTGTCAAACGAATGTGAAAAGCCAGGGGTTTTTTCATTTACGCCCCCCAGCCGCGTTAATGAGCCGCCCATAAAAGAGACAGGGATTTAGATCCAATTCACACCACCTTTCCTCCGCGAGTATCCATCAGAGCGCTTTCGACAGAGATCCATTCCACCATGGCCGGTCGGAGCAGCTCCTCCTCTCGCCTTTCCAGCCCGGGGCCTGGAGATTGGGAGCGGTGTTCCGTCCTGCATAGCAAGCTAGTAGTGCTTCAGTCCAAGGGGCTCCTCCCCCCAGCATATATGGTCCCAGTTCGAGCCGGGATTGCCACCTATAGTGGCGGAGAGCAGGCGGAGAGCGTCCCCAATCCCTCTCAAGGAGATCAGGTATGCCTAGTCCCTTATTTAATAAGAGGACTCAGATTTCCAATTCACCCGTTTCTCCGAGGGCTGCTGGAGTTCTATGGCCTCCAGCTACACAACCTCACGCCTGCCTCCATTCTGCATGTTGCGGGCTTCGTGGCCCTCTGCGAGCTGTTTTTGGGCATCGAGGCCCATTTCGCGCTGTGCAAGAGGTTGTTCTGCCTTGTGCCCTGCTCTCAGGAGGGGTCAATTTATCAAGTGGGCAGAGCCGAACTATGGCGCATCGCCGGGACCGGATATCTATCCGGTACCCCAAAGAAGGCGTCTGAGGACTGGCCTTCGAAATGGTTTTATATGGATGACGTCCCCCTGCCGGACCCTGTACGGATCGGCCTTCCTGAGTTTAATAACGCTCCGTTGAAGAAACGCCTGAGCTGCCGCCCACGAAACCCTCAGAGGGAAACTGATAGGGACGTCCTTTACCTGATGAGCCGGATAAGATTGTTGGCTCATTCTGGATTGACCATGATCGAGCTCATGGCCACATGCATTATGCGGGGGGTGCAGCCGCTTCAGTACAGAGGCCACCCCATGTGGGATTTCAACGGGGAGGACGACGCCACCCGGTGCGGTCGCAAGGGGACGGATTCGGCTGCCACTCTAGCGAAGATCTTATCGGCTTTGTACAACGGAGAAGAAGAGCAATTCCTCCGTGTCAACCCACGGGGCAGATTCTCTATGTATAGTCCTCCAAGCTGGGTTAGCGAATATTTTCACTTATCTACCCGCTTTCGAAATTCCCATAATTGAGTACTTAGTCTGGCGATGTTAACGCAGGAGCTGCGCCAGACTGTGAAGGAGATAAACAGCCCTCCTCCGCACCCGAGGACCCCGAACGGTCCCTCGATCCGGATTCCCAAGAGGACCCGGACTTTTGTGTGGAGTTAATTGATGGGGTGTTTCATCAATTGAGTAAGGACAACACCTTAGTGGCCATTACGGCCGACTATCCCGGACTACTTCCAGCCTCAAAGGTAACCGAGACCGAAGTCCCAGTACTTTTAAGGAGATCCATCCATGCCTTATTTTGAATGCTGTAAACTAATAGTGTTTCGTTTCGCAGGGGAAATCCTCGAGGCGGAAGACCGAGCCCGCGGTGGGCAGCTGAAGGAAATATGCCCTAGAGGCAATAATAAAGTTATTATTTATTTCCTTATATCATGATAAATGTTTATTATTCATGCTAGAATTGTATTAACCGAAAACATAATACATGTGTGAATATATAAACAAACAGAGTGTAACTAGTATGCCTCTACTTGACTAGCTTGTTAATCAAAGATGGTTATGTTTCCTAACCATAGACAAAAGAGTTGTTATTTGATTAACGGGATCACATCATTAGTTGAATGATCTGATTGACATGACCCATTCCGTTAGCTTAGCACCCGATCGTTTAGTATGTTGCTATTGCTTTCTTCATGACTTATACATGTTCCTATGACTATGAGATTATGCAACTCCCGTTTACCGGAGGAACACTTTGGGTGCTACCAAACGTCACAACGTAACTGGGTGATTATAAAGGAGTACTACAGGTGTCCCCAAAGGTACATGTTGGGTTGGCGTATTTCGAGATTAGGTATTGTCACTCCGATTGTCGGAGAGATATCTCTGGGCCCTCTCGGTAATGCACATCACTTAAGCCTTGCAAGCATTGCAACTAATGAGTTAGTTACGAGATGATGTATTACGGAACGAGTAAAGAGACTTGCCGGTAACGAGATTGAACTAGGTATTGGATACCGACGATCGAATCTTGGGCAAGTAACATACCGATGACAAAGGGAATAACGTATGTTGTTATGCGGTCTGACCGATAAAGATCTTCGTAGAATATGTAGGAACCAATATGGGCATCCAGGTCCCGCTATTGGTTATTGACCGGAGACGTGTCTCGGTCATGTCTACATTGTTCTCGAACCGTAGGGTCCGCACGCTTAAGGTTTCGATGACAGTTATATTATGAGTTTATGAGTTTTGATGTACCGAAGGAGTTCGGAGTCCCGGATGAGATCAGGGAGATGACGAGGAGTCTCGAAATGGTCGAGACGTAAAGATCGATATATTGGACGACTATATTCGGAGTTCGGAAAGGTTCCGAGTGATTCGGGTATTTATCGGAGTACCGGAGAGTTACGGGAATTCGCCGGGGGAGAAGTATTGGGCCTTATTGGGCCATACGGGAAAGAGAGAGGGGCTGCCTAGGGCAGGCCGCGCCCCCCCCCCCCAAGGCCTAGTCCGAATTGGACTAGGGGGAGGGGCTGCGCCCCCTCCTTCCTTCCCTTGTCCCTCCCCCTTCCTTGTCTCCTACTCCTAATACTTGGAAGGATTCCTAGTTGGACTAGGAAAGGGGGAATCCTACTCCCGGTGGGAGTAGGACTCCCCTAGGGCGCGCCATAGAGAGGGCCGGCCCTCCCCTCCTCCACTCCTTTATATACGGGGGCAGGGGGCACCCCATAGACACACAAGTTGATCTTCGTGATCGTTCCTTAGCCGTGTGCGGTGCCTCCCTCCATGATATTACACCTCGGTCATATTGTAGCGGTGCTTAGGCGAAGCCTTGCGACGGTTGAACATCAAGATCGTCACCACGCCGTCGTGCTGACGGAACTCCTCCCCGAAGCTTTGCTGGATCGGAGCTCGGGGTGCGTCATTGAGATGTACGTGTGTCAAGAACTCGGAGGTGCCGGAGTAACGGTGCTTGGATCGGTTGGACCGGGAAGACGTACGACTACTTCCTCTACGTTGCGTCAACGCTTCCGCTTCGGTCTATGAGGGTACGTAGACAACACTCTCCCCTCTCGTTGCTATACATCACCATGATCTTGCGTGTGCGTAGGAATTTTTTTTGAAATTTCTACGTGCCCCAACAGTGGCATCCGAGCCTAGGTTTTATGCGTTGATGTTATATGCACGAGTAGAACACAAGTGAGTTGTGGGCGATACAAGTCATACTGCTTACCAGCATGTCATACTTTGGTTCGGCGGTATTGTTGGATGAAGCGGCCCGGACCGACATTACGCGTACGCTTACGCGAGACTGGTTCTACCGACGTGCTTTGCACACAGGTGGCTGGCGGGTGTCAGTTTCTCCAACTTTAGTTGAACCGAGTGTGGCTACGCCCGGTCCTTGCGAAGGTTAAAACAGCACCAACTTGACAAACTATCGTTGTGGTTTTGATGCGTAGGTAAGAACGGTTCTTGCTCAGCCCGTAGCAGCCACGTAAAACTTGCAACAACAAAGTAGAGGACGTCTAACTTGTTTTTGCAGGGCATGTTGTGATGTGATATGGTCAAGACGTGATGAGATATAAGTTGTTGTATAAGATGATCATGTTTTGTTGAAGTTATCGGCAACTGGCTAAAGCTCTATGGTTGTCTCTTTGTTGCATAAGATGCAAGTGCCAAATAATTGCTTTACTTTATCGCTATGCGATAGCAATAGTTGCAAGAGCAATAGTTGGCGAGACGACCATGTGACGACACATTGATATAGATCAAGATGATGAAGATCATGGTGTCGTGCCGGTGACGATAGAGATCATGACAGTACTTTGGAGATGGATATCAAAGGCGCAAGATGATCATGGCTATATCATGTCACATATTTTGATTGCATATGATGTTTATCTGTTATACATCTTATTCTGTTTTGTTTGACGGTAGCATTATAAGATGATCTCTCACTAATTATCAAGAAGTGTTCTCCCTGAGTATGAACCGTTGCCAAAGTTCGTCGTGCCCAGACACCACGTGATGATCGGGTGTGATAAGCTCTACGTCCATCTATAACGGGTGCAAGCCAGTTTTGCACACGCGGAATACTCAGGTTAAACTTGACGAGCCTAGCATATGTAGATATGGCCTCGGAACATGGAGACCGAAAGGTCGAGCGTGAATCATATAGTAGATATGATCAACATAGTGATGTTCACCATTGAAAACTACTCCATCTCACGTGATGATCGGTTATGGTTTAGTTGATTTGGATCACGTGATCACTTAGAAGATTAGAGGGATGTCTTTCTAAGTGGGAGTTCTTAAGTAATATGATTAATTGAACTTTAATTTATCATGAACTTAGTCCTGGTAGTATTTTGCAAATTATGGTGTGGATCAATAGCTCACGTTGTTGCTTTCATATGTTTATTTTTATATGTGTTCCTAGAGAAAACTATGTTGAAATATGTTAGTAGCAATGATGCGGATTGGATCCGTGATCTGAGGTTTATCCTCATTGCTGCACAGAAGAATTATGTTCTTGATGCACCGCTAGGTGACAAACCTATTGCAGGAGCAGATGCAAACGTTATGAATGTTTGGCTAGCTCAATATGATGACTACTTGATAGTTTAGTGCACCATGCTTAACGGCTTAGAATCGGGACTTCAAAGACGTTTTGAACGTCATGGACCATATGAGATGTTCCAGGAATTGAAGTTAATATTTCAAGCAAATACCCGAGTAGAGAGATATGAAGTCTCCAACAAGTTCTATAGCTAAAAGATGGAGGAGAATCGCTCAACTAGTGAGCATGTGCTCAGATTGTCTGGGTACTACAATCGCTTGAATCAAGTGGGAGTTAATCTTCCAGATAAGATAGTGATTGACAGAGTTCTCTAGTCACCATCACCAAGTTAGTAGAACTTTGTGATGAACTATAGTATGCAAGGGATGACGAAAACGATTCCCGAGCTCTTCGTGATGTTGAAATCGACGAAGGTAGAAATCAAGAAAGAGCATCAAGTGTTGATGGTTGACAAGATCACTAGTTTCAAGTAAAAGGGCAAAGGGAAAGAGAGGGAACTTCAACTAGAATGACAAGCAAGTTGTCACTCCCATGAAGAAGCCCAAAGCTGAACCAAAGCCTGAAACTAAGTGCTTACACTGCAAAGGAAATGGTCACTGGAAACGGAAATACCCTGAATATTTGGTGGATAAGAAGGATGGCAAACTGAACAAGGGTATATTTGATATACAGGTTATTGATGTGTACCTTACTAGTGTTTATAGTAACCCCTGAGTATTTGATACTTGTTCGGTTGCTAAGATTAGTAACTCGAAACAGGAGTTACGGAATAAACAGAAACTAGTTGAGGGTGAAGTGACGATGTGTGTTGGAAGTGGTTCCAAGATTGATATGATCATCATCACACTCTCCCTACACTTTTGAGATTTGTGTAGAACCTAAATAAATGTTATTTGGCGTTTGCGTTAAGCATGAATATGATTTGATCATGTTTATTGCAATACGGTTATTCATTTAAAATAAGAGAATAATTGTTGTTCTGTTTACATGAATAAAACCTTCAATGGTCATACACCCAATGAAAATAGTTTGTTGGATCTCGATCGTAGTGATACACATATTCATAATATTGATGCCAAAATATGCAAAGTTAATAATGATAGTGCAACTTATTTGTGGCGCTGCCGTTTGGGTCATATCGGTGTAAAGCGCATGAAGAAACTCCATAAAGATGGATTTTCGGAATCACTTGGTTATGAATCATTTGATGCTTGCGAACCGTGCCTTTTGGGCAAGATGACTAAAACTCCGTTCTCCGGAATAATGGAACGAGCTACTGACTTATTGGAAATAATACATACCGATGTATGCGATCCGATGAGTGTTAAGGCTCGTGGCAAGTATCGTTATTTTCTGACCTTCACAGATGATTTGAGCAGATATGGGTATATCTACTTAATGAAACATAAGTCTGAAATAGTTGAAAAGTTCAAAGAATTTCAGAGTGAAGTGGAAAAATCATCGTAACAAGAAAAATAAAGTTTCTACGATCTGATCGCGGAGACGAATATTTGAGTTACGAGTTTGGTCTTCAATTAAAACAATGTGGAATAGTTTCACAGCTCACGCCACCTGGAACACCACAACGTTATGGTGTGTCCGAACGTCGTAACTACACTTTATTGGATATGGTGCGATCTATGATGTCTCTTATCGGTTTTACCACTATCGTTTTGGGGTTGTGCATTAGAGACAGCTGCATTCACGTTTAAAAGGGCACCATCTAAATCCGTTGAGACGACACCATATGAACTATGGTTTAGCAGTAAACCTAAGCTGTCGTTTCTTAAAGTTTGGGGTTGTGATGCTTATGTGAAAAAGTTTCATCCTGATAAGCTCAAACCCAGATCTGAGAAATGTGTCTTCATAGGATACCCAAAGGAGAAAGTTGGGTACACCTTCTATCACAGATCCGAAGGCAAGACATTCGTTGCTAAGAATGGATCCTTTCTAGAGAAGGAGTTTCTCTCGAAAGAAGTGAGTGGGAGGAAAGTAGAACTTGATAAGGTAATTGTACCTTCTCCCTTGTTGGATAGTAGTTCATCACAGAAATCTGTTCCTGTGACTACTACACCAATTAGTGAGGAAGCTAATGATGATGATCATGTAATTTCAGATCAAGTTACTACCGAATCTCGTAGGTAAACCAGAGTAAGATCCGCACCAGAGTGGTACGGCAATCCTGTTCTGGAAGTCATGCTACTAGATCGTGATGAACCTACGAACTATGAGGAAGCGATGATGAGCCCAGATTCCGCAAAATGGTTTGAGGCCATGAAATCTGAGATATGATCCATGTATGAGAACAAAGTATGGACTTTGATGGATTTGCCTGATGATCGGCAAACCATAGAAAATAAATGGATATTCAAGAGGAAGACGGACGTTGATAGTAGTGTTACTATCTACAAAGCTAGACTTGTCGAAAAAGGTTCTTGACAAAGTTCAAGGTGTTGACTATGATGAAATTTTCTCACTTGTAGCGATGCTGAAGTCTGTCCAAATCATGTTAGCAATTGCCGCATTTTTATGAAATCTGGCAAATGGATAAACAAAACTACATTCCTTAATGGATTTAAAGAAGAGTTGTATATGATGCAACCAGAAGGTTTTGTCAATCCTAAAGGTGCTGACAAAATACGCAAGCTCCAGCGATCCATCTATGGACTGGTGCAAGCATCTCGGAGTTGGAATATACGCTTTGATAAGTTGATCAAAGCATATAGTTTTATACAGACTTGCGGTGAAGCCTGTATTTACTAGAAAGTGAGTGGGAGCACTACAGCATTTCTGATAAGTATATGTGAATGACATATTGTAGATCGGAAATAATGTAGAATTATTCTACAAAGCATAAAGGAGTGTTTGAAAGGAGTTTTTCAAAGAAAGACCTCGGTGAAGCTGCTTACATATTGAGCATCAAGATCTATAGAGATAGATCAAGACGCTTGATAAGTTTTTTCAATGAGTACATACCTTGACAAGATTTTGTAGTTCAAAATGGAACAGTCAAAGAAAGAGTTCTTGCCTGTGTTACAAGGTGTGAAATTGAGTAAGACTCAAAACCCGACCACGACAGAAGATAGAAAGAGAATGAAAGTCATTCCCTATGCCTTGGCCATAGGTTCTATAAAGTATGCCATGCTGTGTACCAGATCTATTGTATACCCTACACTGAGTTTGGCAAGGGAGTACAATAGTGATCTAGGAGTAGATCACTGGACAGCGGTCAAAATTATCCTTAGTGGAATAAGGATATGTTTCTCGATTATGGAAGTGACAAAATGTTCGTCGTAAAGGGTTACGTCGATGCAAGTTTTGACACCGATCTAGATGACTCTAAGTCTCGATCTATATACATATTGAAAGTGGGAGCAATTAGCTAGAGTAGCTCCGTGCAGAGCATTTTAGACATAGAAAATTGCAAAATACATAACGAATCTGAATGTGAAAGACCCGTTGACTAAGATTCTCTCACAAGCAAAACATGATCACACCTTAGTACTCTTTGGGTGTTAATCACATAGCGATGTGAACTAGATTACTGAATCTAGTAAACCCTTTGGGTGTTGGTCACATGGCGATGTGAACTATGGGTGTTAATCACATGATGATGTGAACTATCGATGTTAATCACATGGTGATGTAATCTAGATTATTGACTCTAGTGCAAGTGGGAGACGGAAGGAAATATGCCCTAGAGGCAATAATAAAGTTATTATTTATTTCCTTATATCATGATAAATGTTTATTATTCATGCTAGAATTGTATTAACCGAAAACATAATACATGTCTGAATATATAGACAAACAGAGTGGCACTAGTATGCCTCTACTTGACTAGCTTGTTAATCAAAGGTGGTTATGTTTCCTAACCATAGACAAAAGAGTTGTTATTTGATTAACGGGATCGCATCATTAGTTGAATGATCTGATTGACATGACCCACTCCGTTAGCTTAGCACCCGAACGTTTAGTATGTTGTTATTTCTTTCTTCATGACTTATACATGTTCCTATGACTATGAGATTATGCAACTCCCGTTTACCGGAGGAACACTTTGGGTGCTACCAAACGTCACAACGTAACTGGGTGATTATAAAGGAGTACTACAGGTGTCTCCAAAGGTACATGTTGGGTTGGCGTATTTCAAGATTAGGTTTTGTCACTCCGATTGTCGGAGAGGTATCTCTGGGCCCTCTCGGTAATGCACATCACTTAAGCCTTGCAAGCATTGCAACTAATGAGTTAGTTGCGAGATGATGTATTACGGAACGAGTAAAGAGACTTGCCGGTAACGAGATTGAACTAGGTATTGGATACCGACGATCGAATCTCGGGCAAGTAACATACCGATGACAAAGGGAATAACGTATGTTGTTATGCGGTCTGACCGATAAAGATCTTCGTAGAATATGTAGGAACCAATATGGGCATCCAGGTCCCGCTATTGGTTATTGACCGGAGACGTGTCTCGGTCATGTCTACATTGTTCTCGAACCGTAGGGTCCGCACGCTTAAGGTTTCGATGACAGTTATATTATGAGTTTATGAGTTTTGATGTACCGAAGGATTTCGGAGTCCCGGATGAGATCGCGGACATGACGAGGAGTCTCGAAATGATCGAGACGTAAAGATCGATATATTGGACGACTATATTCGGAGTTTGGAAAGGTTCCGAGTGATTCGGATATTTATCGGACTACCGGAGAGTTACGGGAATTCGCTGGGGGAGAAGTATTGGGCCTTCTTGGGCCATACGGGAAAGAGAGAGGGGCTGCCTAGGGCAGGCCGCGTGCCCCCCAAGGCCTAGTACGAATTGGACTAGGGGGAGGGGTTGCGCCCCCTCCTTCCTTCCCTTCTCCCTCCCCCTTCCTTGTCTCCTACTCCTAATACTTGGAAGGATTCCTAGTTGGACTAGGAAAGGGGGAATCCTACTCCCGGTGGGAGTAGGACTCCCCTAGGGCGCGCCATAGAGAGGGCCGGCCCTTCCCTCCTCCACTCTTTTATATACGGGGGCAGGGGGCACCCCATAGACACACAAGTTGATCTTCGTGATCGTTCCTTAGCCGTGTGCGATGCCCCTCTCCACGATATTACACCTCGGTCATATTGTAGCGGTGCTTAGGCGAAGCCCTGCGACGGTTGAACATCAAGATCGTCACCACGCCGTCGTGCTGACGGAACTCCTCCCCGAAGCTTTGCTGGATCGGAGATCGGGGTGCGTCATCGAGCTGTACGTGTGTCAAGAACTCGGAGGTGCCGGAGTAACGGTGCTTGGATCGGTTGGACCGGGAAGACGTACGACTACTTCCTCTATGTTGTGTTAATGCTTCCACTTCGGTCTACGAGGGTACGTAGACAACACTCTCCCCTCTCGTTGCTATACATCACCATGATCTTGCGTGTGCGTAGGAATTTTTTTGAAATTACTAAGTTCCCCAACAGCTGCCAACAAGGGCCGCTGAAGCCAGGCGGGCCAAAAAGAAGTGCGGACCAGATCGAGATTCCGGCGCAACGGTACGGCATGCGAATTTAACGCCTAGGGTTTATGCCCTCAAGTGATACTAACGCTCATGCTCTTCTTAGGAGGAAGAGAGCCCGCCGGACTATATCCACCGGCCAGGCTTCAAGGCCGGGTCCGGAAGCGGAGGCGGACACTGAGCGCGCCTCGGGCGTTCCTCCGACAGAGGACGCAGACGGGCTATCTGCCACCAATTCAGAGGTGGAGAGTGACATGAACCACAGGTGTCGCCGGACTGTTCTTCGTGACCCATGTTTTTCCCCAGAGGCGTTGGACGCCTTTAATACGGGAGATGCGTACCTCCGTGCCGCCCAAAATGGTCTAGCCAGAGCCACAAAGCAGTATGTGAAAGGCATACAGGTGAGTAAAATTGAAGGTTATATATGTCAGTAGCCCCCAAGACTTGAAACAGTTAAGATAACTGTTTTAAGGATCATATGTGATGCAGGGTCTTACAAAGAAGAACACACAACTGTCCTAGGAGCTGGAAGAGTGCAAGGCCCAACTCGAGGCCGCACTGGCCGCTTCAGATAATGCCAAGGGGCCCCCCTCAGGTAATATATGCTTCGAAAGACAATTCCATTGTGAAGTGCGGCATGTGTGCAACTCTGACGATAATAGTGCAGATGGGGCCGGAGTAAATCCGGACAAGCAACAACTCCTACGCCAACTAAAGGCTGGCGAGAGCGTGCTGACGAGGGTGAGGCAAGAGAAGAACAAACTTCAAGACGTCAATACCCAACTGGGCGAGGAACTAAAGGATGTTCGTATTCAGCTGTCTGCTTTCATAAAGGAGAATCGACGACTTCAACGCAGCATTTTTAGTAAGTGCTTGAACGAATCTTCGAAAAAAGAATTCGGTGAGGAAGTCGATTGACAGAGCTATGTCCATAGGTCTGCTGATAGGTCGTCCTTCGGAGGAAATGCCCGGTTCAACGGGGGACCTTCTTCCTGAGCTGTCGCAACTGCACGAACAAGTTCGGCAGGCAATGCAAGGCATTGTCCAGGCTATGTGGCCATCCCTCTCCATGCCCGAAGGCCTTGGGGAGCTTGCAAAGAAGCTGGAGGGAGTGCGGCAGTGCTTTCAGTTGTGGAAGATATCGGCATGCCGTCAAGGTGCCAGGGAGGCCTGGGCCATGGTGAAGACTCGATACACGAAGGCTGACCCAAACTAGATGGCCGAGGTCGGCCCTATGGGTCCTGACGGAAAGGAGATCCCTGTCAGCTTAGTATATGACCAGGTAGAGCTGGCTGCAAAGTATTCTCAACAGGACTGTAAATTAGACCGCCTGTTGGATGGTATTGAAGAAGAATATACCGAGTCAGATTGACTCTGTAATTTAAAATGACATGAAAAATGCCTTATAGCCGGATTGTAGATCGTTTGTCATCGCGGACCTTTTCACTTCGACCTCTGGACCCTATAGTCCGGAGTGTGTCCGAATACCCTCTCGATTATGTAAGAACCGGGGCATGCATGGAGACAAGGCGTAGGGGTCATAATTGCTTTAGCAGACAAGTGCCCAACTAGTTATGTTATATTACATGGTTAGTAAGAAACATCTTCCAGGGATAATAGTTCCGTTAGGGGTTCCTTTCCCTGGGAGGCATGCCCTAAAGTGCATGTCCGAACTGCTAAAAAGAGCAGAAAAGCATCTAGGGGCAGATAGATAAATAAGAAAAAAATCATCTTTTAGTTCACCGACCGAATATTCCCTTAAGAACGCTAGCTGTCGGCTTCACCCAGTCTGAGGTACACATCCGGCTGACCCGGCAGTAACAATCGCAGAGGTGCTCCCTTTACCACCTAGCCGAACGAACGGGAACGTAGGGGTAAGCACAGGAGCTAGGCAACCCAGCTTGGCCAAAACTGAAGTCATATCGATGCATATAATGGTGTATAAAAGGTTCATGCAGAAGTGTCACACATGAGGCCCGTTTATATAAACTTCTGATAAAGAAGCCCCCAGGTATGATGAGCGCAGGTGGCGCATCAAGTATGTGCGAACAATGCGAAGGCAAGCCCTTAAGGGATTGGGAGAAAAAAGGTAGAGAGAAGGAGAGAAGTGCCAGACAGCTAATGTGAAAAAAAGGGACAGAGGGAGGAGACGAACACGGAGTCCGGCGCTAGGCGTAGAATCTTCGTAGGCGTGCTGCGTTCCATCGGTTTGGCTCGAGTCGGTTCTCCGATGCGTTTCGCAGACGGTATGCTCCACCAGTCAATACTTGGTCGATTATGAAGGGACCCTCCAATTTGGGCTTTAGCTTGTCCTTTTTCTTGTCCGGCAAGCGTAGAACTAGTTCGCCAACGTTATAAGTTTTGGCCCGTACTTCTCTGCTTTGATATCTTCGAGCCTGCTGTTGATAGAATGCGGAACGGGCTTTTGCCACGTCGCGCTCCTCCTCCAATGCGTCCAAGCTATCCTGCTGATCAAGCTCGGCTTCTCTTTATTCGTACATGCGCATTCGAGGTGAGTCATGGATTATGTCGCAGGGCAGAACTGCCTCTGCGTCGTATACCATAAAAAATGGTGTGAATCCGGTAGTGCGATTCGGCGTGGTCCGCAGCCCCCAGAGTATGGAGTCAAGCTCCTCTACCCAGTGCGTGTTGGATTCCTTGAGGGATCGCACTAGTCTGGGTTTGATGCCGCTCATGATAAGATCGTTGGCTCGTTCGACTTGACCGTTAGTTTGTGGGTGATAGACTGAAGCGTAGTCGAGCTTGATGCCCATGTTTTTGCACCAGAGTTTAACTTCGTCGGCCGTAAAGTTTGTGCCGTTGTCAGTTATGATGCTATGGGGGACGCCATAACGGTGTACAACCCCGGATATGAAGTCTATCACCGGTCTGGATTCGGCCGTCTTTACAGGCTTGGCCTCTATCCATTTGGTGAATTTGTCCACCATGACCAGTAGATATTTTTTCTTGTGGGTTCCTCCTTTAAGGGGTCCAACCATGTCAAGCCCCCAGACTGCAAAAGGCCAGGTAATGGGTATGGTTTGTAGGGCGGTAGGCGGCATGTGGCTTTGATTAGCGAATAATTGGCAACCAACGCATCACTGCACTAAGTCCTGAGCGTCTGCCCGGGACATCGGCCAATAAAATCCGGTATGGAAGGCCTTGATTACAAGGGCCCGGGCTGCGGCGTGGTGCCCGCCGAGTCCGGCATGAATTTCATCCAGAAGATTTCGCCCTTCTTCTTCGGAGATACACCTTTGAAGGACTCCGGTTGTGCTCTTCTTATCAAGCTCTCCCTCGTGCACTTTGTAGGCTTTAGATCGCCGCACTATGTTGCGGGCCTCGTTTTGGTCCTCGGGAAGTTCATGCCTAGTTAGGTAGGCTAGGAGTGGTTCTGTCCATGGGGTAATGACTGCCATTATTGTGTGGGCTGACGGTGTTGTTTCATTGGCAGAGCCACCAACTGTGTTAGAATGTTCGGTGAGGGGTAGTGTGGTTATGTCCGGGCTGTGGTTTCCGAACTCCCCCTCCCATGATACGGATGGCTTGAAAAGCCTCTCTAGGAAGATGTTGGGAGGGACGGCATCGCGCTTTGCACCGATGCGTGCCAACACGTCTGCTGCCTAGTTGTTCTCCCGGGCTATATGGTGAAATTCGAGCCCCTCAAACCGAGCTGACATCTTTAAGACGGCGTTGCGATAAGCTGCCATTTTCGGATCCTTGGCGTCAAAGTCTCCATTTATTTGGGATACCGCGAGGTTTGAATCCCTGCGGACCTCTAGGCGCTGAATGCCCATGGAGACTGCCATCCGGAGACCATGTCGAAGGGCCTCGTATTCGGCTATGTTGTTGGAGTCCATGTACATTATCTGAAGTATGTATTGGACAGTATCTCCTGTAGGGGACGTCAGAACGACACCAGCCCCCAGGCCAGCCAACATTTTGGAGCCGTCGAAGTGCATGATCCAACTGGTATATGTGCCGTACTCTTTAGGGAGCTCGGCTTCGGTCCATTCGGCGATGAAATCAGCCAAAACCTGTGATTTGATAGCTCGTCGTGGCTTGTAAGTTATATCGAATGGGAGGAGCTCAATGGCCCATTTGGCAATCCGGCCCGTTGCTTCGCAGTTGTTTATAATATCATTAAGAGGTACTTCGGATGCCACTGTTATTGAACACTCTTGGAAATAGTGTCGCAGCTTCCGGGATGCCATGAACACCGTGTATGCTATCCTTTGATAATGCGGGTACCGTGACTTGCATGGAGTTAGGACAGTGGACACATAGTAAACTGGTTTTTGGAGAGGGAACTTGTGTCCGTCCGTTTCTCGTTCGACAACGAGCACCGCGCTTACAACTTGATGGGTTGTCGCGATGTATAATAGCATTGGTTCGCCCGTGTTGGGCGCGGCCAGGACCGGATTTGTTGCCAGTATGGCTTTGATTTCTTCGAGTCCGGCCGTGGCGGCATCCATCCACTTGAAGTGTTCGGTGCGCCGCAGGCTAGGGTTACACAGAGTCGGTTAAATGGGAGGAGATCTTCATAGTGCGGCGATTAATGTCGGTGTCAAAACCGGCGGATCTCGGGTAGGGGGTCCCACACTGTGCCTCTAGGTGGATGGTAATAGGAGACAAGGGACATGATGTTTTTACCCAGGTTTGGGCCCTCTCGATGGAGGTAAAACCCTACTCCTGCTTGATTAATATTGATGGTATGGGTAGTACAAGAGTTGATCTACCACGAGATCAGAGAGGCTAAACCCTAGAAGCTAGCCTATGGTATGATTGTTGTTCATGTTACGGACTAAAACTCTCTTGTTTATATAGACACCGGAGAGGGCTAGGGTTACACAGAGTCGGTTACAATGGGAGGAGATCTTCATATCGTATCGCCAAGCTTGCCTTCCACACCAAGGGAAGTCCCATCCAGACACGGGACGAAGTCTTCAATCTTGTATCTTCATAGTCCGGGAGTCCGGCCAAAGGTCATAGTTCAGCCATCCGGACACCCCCTAATCCATGACTCCCTCAGTAGCCCCTGAACCAGGCTTCAATGACGACGAGTCCGGTGTGCAAGTTGTCTTCGGCATTGCAAGGCGGGTTCCTCCTCCGAATACTTCATAGAAGATGTTGAACACAAGGATAGTGTCCGGCTCTACAAAAATAAGTTCCACATACCGCCGTAGAGAGAATAATTTCTGCACAAATCTAATCTGCTGATGTATTCTGCAGCGTGACATCACACCACGGTCAAGCCTTTATTCGAATTGTTTTACTGTTCCACCTCAGCGTGTTTAGCGAGGCGGTTTCCTTGGCACGTCTTGTCAAAGCAGAGATCGTGTCCCCTTATTCCGGGATTCTCATCAATACGGGCGTGGGTAACCCAACCGTGCCTTTTGGTATGACTCTCTAATTGAAAGCGAGTCCCAAACGGTTACGGGGAGGGCTCTTGGTATTCAACTCCTTTATAAAGAGACCAAGGCTCGACTCCCTTCTCTTTCAATCCAATCGAATCCGCCCCTCGCCTCGAGTTCCAACACTCAAAGCTTCTAGTTTTAGGCGCTTCGGACCTTCGACGATGTCCGGCTCTGACCTTCAACGCCGGTGGGTGCCTTCCTCCATTACGGAACAAGACGTGCGAAAGCTGAGAGATGCCAGGTATCTAACCAGCGAAATCTTGCATAGGCTGCCTGCTCAAGGGCAGGCCATTCCCTCTCCCCAGCCCGGTGAGAGCGTGGTGTTCACATCTCACTTCCTTCGGGGGCTAGGCTTCCCGATTGATCCCTTCGTGAGGGGGCTGATGTTCTATTACGGGCTGGAATTCCACGACTTAGCTCCGGAGTCCATCCTCCAAATTTCGTCCTTCATTGTCGTGTGTGAGGCCTTCCTCCATATCACCCCTCACTTCGGACTGTGGCTTAGAACCTTCAAGGTGGAGCCGAAGATGATCAAGGGGCAGCAAGCTGAGTGCGGAGGAGCTATCATAAGCAAGATAGCCGGCGCTCCATGGCCCGAGGGCACTTTCCAAGAAGAGTTCGGCTTATGGCAACGGGACTAGTTTTACATCACAGCCCCCAGGGGCACCACATGGGTGACACCACATGCTTTTCGCTCGGGTCCCCCACCACGGCGAGCATCATGGGCCAATGAAGGGCTTATCTGGGGGTCGTCCAAAGACGTGCCCCTACTGCAGGACCGCATTAGAGATCTCCTCGAAAGAGATATTAACTTGACCGTGTTGGCACAAGTCATGCTGATTCGCCGCACGCCGCCCTGCAAACGTCACCCTCTCCGCCTATGGGAATTTAATCCGGAGGGACCGCGAGTCCTCCAACATTTTATGGGCGCGATGCCCGTGGAGATGCACAAATTGTTCTTCGAACCACAAGCAAGGTGTCCGGACTCGTCCGAGGACGCATGTCTGAGCTGCAATTGCCAGGATGCTAAGGTAAGTAGCCCCGTATTTGGAACACCATCCGCATTTTCATCATAAAGTGGCCCTTTAATAGAGCTATCCTTTGAACAGGAGTGGATAGCGAAGGCAAAGCTTATCAGGTGTCCAGCCCCCCTGCCCGAGACCGCGCCGGAGCCCGTGTTAACCAGGATGCTGGGAATTATGCTTTCGGCAGAGGGCGAAGAGGGGAACCAAGGAGCTACCGCCTCCACGAAGGAGACTGTCAGGAAGGAAGGAATCGAGAATTCCCCGAACCTGGGAAAGAAAAGGAGTGCCTCTGAAGACCCGGAGGGGATGACCTCAAAACGGGGGAAGAAATCTTTGTCAGAGGATCCGGCGCTAGAGACTGCCCCGGCCGCATTGCGCCCTCAAGGGGATCAGCTTTCCTCCGAGCCGTAAGTAAAGAGAGGGGTTCGAAAATGACGATCTTCAATGTGTCAAACGAATGTGAAAAGCCAAGTTTTTTTTCATTTACCCCCCCCCCCCAGTCGCGTTAATGAGCCGCCCATAAAACACTTATCTGGATTTGGCAGCGAGTGCGGCAGACGCAACCGAACACTTCCGAGGTCGAGGTGACCATAAATTGGAAGAACTTTTTTGGTCGCAGTTCCACAATCCCGAACGCCCACTTTCAGTATCCGACCGTTTGGCCACCTGGGCGGAGCTGAACAGGTTATCCGGACTCGCCATGAAGTATGTTGCGAGTCGTTTGTGGCTGGGGGAGCCAGAGCCGAAGAGTTATTTCGGATTGGTGGAGCAGTTGCTTGGTTCTGTGCCGCATGTTGATGCAATGAAGAGGTCGGCGTGCATAGAGGGTGCACAAATGGCTCTTGCCCGTGTCAAGACATACTGGGCGGATATGAAGTCCAGTGTTGTTGCATCCCGGGATTCAGACGAAGGTCGGGTACCTGCCAGGCACTACTTTGAGGAAGTTCTTCTGGGCACTCGTTTAATAGAAGCGCAGTGCTCGAAGGATGATGTGTTCGAATAGCATGTGCTATTGTAAAAGGAATATTTTGATAGAATATAAAAGCTTTTTATACTTGTGCTTGCAAGAATTATAATACCTCCTCTGCGGCCGTTAATGTATATGTGTATATAACCTGAAAGATGGCAGTCGTTGGCTTCAGCCCCCACACATATAATGCGGGGGTGTTCGCAAAAAAGGCGCCTTTTCACACTTAATCCAACGTCTTGGTCCTACAAAGGAGGTGATAGAGCGGCGAACTAGGCAACTGGACTATAATGCTTTATCACTTTCACTTAGCCATAGGAGTTTGACATTGGTGCTACTCAATAGCCCCGAAAGGCACCGCGCTCGCCCGAATTTGGGGCGCGTGTGTGCCTGACCGGGAAGCGGTCCTTCGTTAATGCGGAGGAATCCTAAAGATTCTGAGAGTCATCGAGTGGTTGACCAGTCTCTCGCTATATCATGACAGTCAGTTTTCGGCTTTCTCTACTGAGGTGCTCGCCTGGCCGAACCGGGGCACAATCGCAGTAGTTCTCCTGGTGCCGCGTTAGCCGATATAACGGAACGTAAGGCAGCAAAACACAGGAGCCGGGCAAACCCAACATTTGACCAAAGACATGATTCGGAGCTGATGCATATAAGGCCAAACTCGCGACGCCGAACACTCCCTAAGGTATTCGGTCTTTATTAAGACGGGCCGAAATAGAGCCCTTGGTAAAAAAGCCCCTGGTGTCCAGGTACGCGCAAAATTCTGGCGTGGCCACATGCCAAGACGCCAGCCTCCTCCTTGGTTATAGCGAAAACCGGGGGATGTTGTCAACAAGAGATAGTAAAAAAGGTTTACGCAGGGTCTTAATCCGAAAAGAATCCTTGAAACGGGTCCCTACTGCACGTCTGCGCCTATGTCTCCGTTGTGCCGTATCCTGGACGGGCGTCGCACGATGTTCGTCTGCGAAAGAGAGGAACTCAGTAAAAAATAAGCATGCAAGAAATCTATATTAAAATAAACAGAGTATAGTTGGAGCCAGAATTGAGCCGTATTGTCTCCTGGCGTGAACACGCGGAGCCCCTTGTACAGGGTTATGCAGCTATTAAGCCTATGTATGTTTATGCCGGACTCGTCGAGCCGTGTCTGGGATAGTAGGGCTGGATTAGTGTGCGGCTATCCAGGCGGCCGCACCATTACCCGTACTTTAGGGGTCAATTGATATTCCCCTGTAATGAGATGATGCCTTGTGGGCCGGGCATTTTAAGTGTAAGGGATGCATAATGCGGTATTGCGTTAAAGCGGGCGAAAGCTTCACGTCCTAGTAGCGCTTGATAGGGACTTACGAATGGGGCGATGTGGAATGTTAGCTTTTTGCTTCGGAAGTTGTCGGGTGAGCCGAACGTGACTTTTAACGAAAGGGAACCCATACTCTGGGTATCTGGACCCGGCGTGACTCCTTGAAAGGAAGTGTTGCCATGGCGGATTATAGCTGGGTTTACCCCTAGTTTGCGGATTGTGTCCTGATATAACAGGTTTAAGTCACTGCCACCGTCCATAAGGACTTGTGTAAATTGGAGTCCGTCAATAATCGGATTCAAGACCAAGGCAGTCCAGCCTGCGTTCCGGGCTCCTCTGGAGTAATCCTGATGATCAAAGGTGATTGGTTGTAACAACCAGTGGTGGTGCTCCTCTGGGGCTGGGCGTATGGCGCGTGTCTTCGTAAGCACCGTTCTGTTTTTCCCTTTTGTCGTCTGAAGTGAATTTACTGTTTTGACTTCTTGTGGGAACTTCTTTTGTTCTCCAGTGTTCTGCTTGTGGGGTGCGTCATCATCCTCGCTTGGTGTGTCGAGCCCCTTGTGTTCGGCGTTGAGTTTGCCGGACTGCATGAAGACCCAACAATCTCTGTGGGTATGATTTGCAGGTCTCCCGGGAGTACTGTGGATTTGACATATTTTGTCCAGGATTTTGTTGAGGTTAGACAGCTCATCCCTGTCATCTTTGGGTGGCAGCTTTTTCTCATTTTGTCGGGAGCTTTTGAATCCGGCGTTGACTGCCATGCTCATCGGGCTGTTATCCTTGATTCGGCGCTGTTCTTTGTTACAGCGCGGTTTCTCGTTTCCATCTCTGAGTTTGGATGTGCTCGGGTCGCTGGTGCTGCTTCTTGCCAACCAGCTATCCTCTCCTGTGCAAAAGCGGGTCATGAGGCTTGTTAATGCGGCCATTGTTCTTGGCTTTTCTTGGCCAAGGTGTCTGGCGAGCCATTCATCTCGGACACTATGTTTGAAAGCTGCTAGGGCCTCGGCGTCTGGACAGTCGACTATCTGATTCTTTTTAGTAAGGAATCTGTTCCAGAGTTCCCGGGTTGACTCTCCAGGCTACTGAGTTATATGACTCAGATCATCTGCATCCGGAGGTCGGACATAGGTCCCTTGAAAATTTGCCCGGAAAGCATCCTCGAGCGCTTCCCAACTTCCCATGGTGTTTTCGGGAAGGCTTTTAAGCCAATGCCGGGCTGGCCCTTTGAGCTTAAGGGGTAAGTATTTTATGGCGTGGAGGTCTGTTGGAAATATGCCCTAGAGGCAATAATAAATAAGTTATTATTATATTTCTTTGTTCATGATAATAGTCTTTTATTCATGCTATAACTGTATTATCCGGAAATCGTAATACACGTGTGAATACATAGACCACAATATGTCCCTAGTGAGCCTCTAGTTGACTAGCTCGTTGTGATCAACAGATAGTCATGGTTTCCTGGCTATGGACATTGGATGTCGTTGATAACGGGATCACATAATTAGGAGAATGATGTGATGGACAAGACCCAATCCTAAGCATAGCACAAAGATCGTGTAGTTCGTTTGCTAGAGCTTTGCCAATGTCAAGTATCTCTTCCTTCGACCATGAGATCGTGTAACTCCTGGATACCGTAGGAGTGCTTTGGGTGTATCAAACGTCACAACGTAACTGGGTGACTATAAAGGTGCACTACAGGTATCTCCGAAAGTATCTATTGTTTTATGCGGATCGAGACTGGGATTTGTCACTCCGTGTAAACGGAGAGGTATCTCTGGGCCCACTCGGTAGGACATCATCATATGCGCAATGTGACCAAGGAGTTGATCACGGGATGATGTGTTACGGAACGAGTAAAGTGACTTTCCGGTAACGAGATTGAACAAGGTATCGGTATACCGACGATCGAATCTCGGGCAAGTAACATACCGATAGACAAAGGGAATTGAATACGAGATCGATTGAGTCCTTGACATCGTGGTTCATCCGATGAGATCATCGTGGAACATGTGGGAGCCAACATGGGTATCCAGATCCCGCTGTTGGTTATTGACCGGAGAACGTCTCGGTCATGTCTGCATGTCTCCCGAACCCGTAGGGTCTACACACTTAAGGTTCGATGACGCTAGGGTTATAAAGGAAGCTTGTATGTGGTAACCGAATGTTGTTTGGAGTCCCGGATGAGATCCCGGATGTCACGAGGAGTTCCGGAATGGTCCGGAGGTAAATATTTATATATAGGAAGTCCTGTTTCGGCCATCGGGACAAGTTTCGGGGTCATCAGTATTGTACCGGGACCACCGGAAGGGTCCCGGGGGCCCACCGGGTGGGGCCACCTGCCCCGGGGGGCCACATGGGCTGTAGGGGGTGCGCCTTGGCCTACATGGGCCAAGGGCACCAGCCCCAAGAGGCCCATGCGCCTAGGGAACCCTAGAGGGAAGAGTCCTCGAGGGGGAAGGCACCTCCGAGGTGCCTTGGGGAGGATGGACTCCTCCCCCCTCTTGGCCGCACCCCTTTCTTGGAGTAGGGGGCAAGGCTGCGCCTCCCCCCTCTCCCCTGCCCCTATATATAGTGGAGAGGAGGGAGGGCATCCATACCTGAGCCCTTGGCACCTCCCTCCCTCCCGTGACACCTCCTCCTCTCCCGTAGGTGCTTGGCGAAGCCCTGCAGGATTGCCACGCTCCTCCATCACCACCACACCGTTGTGCTGCTGCTGGATGGAGTCTTCCTCAACCTCTCCCTCTCTCCTTGCTGGATCAAGGCGTGGGAGACGTCACCGGGCTGTACGTGTGTTGAACGCGGAGGTGCCGTCCGTTCGGCACTTGATCATCGGTGATCTGAATCACGACGAGTACGACTCCATCAACCCCGTTCACTTGAATGCTTCCGCTTAGCGATCTACAAGGGTATGCAGATGCACTCTCCTTTCTACTCGTTGCTGGTCTCTCCATAGATAGATCTTGGTGATTCGTAGGAAATTTTTTGAATTTCTGCTACGTTCCCCAACAGTGGCATCATGAGCTAGGTCTATTGCGTAGATTCTTTGCACGAGTAGAACACAAAGTAGTTGTGGGCGTTGATGTTGTTCAATATGCTTACCGTTACTAGTATAATCTTGTTTCGACGGTATAGTGGGATGAAGCGGCCCGGACCGACCTTACACGTACTCTTACGTGAGACAGGTTCCACCGATTGACATGCACTTGGTGCATAAGGTGGCTAGCGGGTGCCAGTCTCTCCCACTTTAGTCGGAACGGATTCGATGAAAAGGGTCCTTATGAAGGGTAAATAGCAATTGGCATATCACGTTGTGGTCTTGCGTAGGTAAGAAACGTTCTTGCTAGAAACCCATAGCAGCCACGTAAAACATGCAACAACAATTAGAGGACGTCTAACTTGTTTTTGCAGGGTATGCTATGTGATGTGATATGGCCAAGAAGAATGTGATGAATGTTATGTGATGTATGAGATTGATCATGTTCTTGTAATAGGATTCACGACTTGCATGTCGATGAGTATGACAACCGGCAGGAGCCATAGGAGTTGTCTTTATTTTTTGTATGACCTGCGTGTCATTGAAGAACGCCATGTAACTTACTTTACTTTATTGCTAAACGCGTTAGCCATAGAAGTAGAAGTAGTCGTTGGCGTGACAACTTCATGAAGACACGATGATGGAGATCATGATGATGGAGATCATGGTGTCATGCCGGTGACGATGATGATCATGGAGCCCCGAAGATGAAGATCAAAAGGAGCAAAATGATATTGGCCATATCATGTCACTATTTGATTGCATGTGATGTTTATCATGTTTATGCATCTTGTTTACTTAGGATGACGGTAGTAAATAAGATGATCCCTTACAAAATTTCAAGAAGTGTTCTCCCCTAACTGTGCACCGTTGCTACAGTTCGTCGCTTCTAAGCACCATGTGATGATTGGGTGTGATGGATTCTTACGTTCACATACAACGGGTGTAAGACAGTTTTACACAGCGAAAACACTTAGGGTTAACTTGACGAGCATGTGCAGACATGGCCTCGGAACACGGAGACCGAAAGGTCGAGCATGAGTCGTATAGTAGATACGATCAACATGAAGATGTTCACCGACGTTAACTAGTCCGTCTCACGTGATGATCGGACACGGCCTAGTTGACTCGGATCATGTGATCACTTAGATGACCAGAGGGATGTCTACCTGAGTGGGAGTTCATAAGATGAACTTAATTATCCTGAACATAGTCAAAAGGATTTTGCAAATTATGTCGTAGCTCGCGCTTTAGTTCTACTGTTTTAGATATGTTCCTAGAGAAAATATAGTTGAAAGTTGAAAGTAGCGATTATGCAGACAGTAGATAGCTTATGTCCTTAATGCACCGCTTAGTGTGCTGAACCCCAAATGCCGTTTGTGGATGTTGCGAACATCGGACATACACGTTTTGATAACTACGTGATAGTTCAGTTAAATGGTTTAAGTAGAGGCACCAAAGACGTTTTCGAAACGTCGCGGAACATATGAGATGTTTCGAGGGCTGAAATTAGGATTTCAGGCTCGTGCCCACGTCAAGAGGTATGAGACCTCCGACGATTTTCTTAGCCTGCAAACTAAGGGAGAAAAGCTCAATCGTTGAGCTTGTGCTCAGATTGTCTGAGTGCAACAATCACTTGAATCGAGTGGGAGTTGATCTTCCAGATGAGATAGTGATGTTTTCCCAAAGTCATTGCCACCGAGCTGCTAGAGCTTCGTGATGAACTATAACATATCAGGGATAAATAAGATGATCCTTGAGGTCTTCACGATGTTTGACACCGCGAAAGTAGAAATCAAGAAGGAGCATCAATTGTTGATGGTTGGTGAAACCACTAGTTTCCAGAAGGGCAAGGGAACAAAGGTATACTTCATGAAACGGCAATTCAGCTGCTGCTCAAGTGAAGAAACCCAAGGTTGAACCCAAACCCGAGACTAAGTGCTTCTGTAATAAGGGGAACAACCACTGGAGCAGCATTACCCTAGATACTTGGTAGATGAGAAGGCTGGCAAGGTCGATAGAAGTATATTGGATATACATTATGTTAATGTGTACTTTACTAGTACTCCTAGTAGCACCAGGGTATTAGATACCGGTTCGGTTGCTAAGTGTTAGTAACTCGAAATAAAAGGCTACGGAATAAACGGAGACTAGCTAAAGGAGAGCTGATGATATGTGTTGGAAGTGTTTCCAAGTTTGATATAATCAAACATCGCACGCTCCCTCTACCATCAAGATTAGTATTAAACCTGAATAAGTGCTCTTGCACCTAAAGGAATGGTTTATTGAATCTTGATCGTAGGGATACACATTTTCATGCCAAAAGATATAAGATAGTAATGATAGTACCACTTACTTGTGGCACTGCCATGTAAGTCATAATGGTATAAAACGCATGAAGAAGCTCCATGTTGATGGATCTTTGGACTCACTCATTTTTGAAAAGTTTGATACATGCGAACCATGTCTATTGGTATATATGCATGAAGAAACTCCATGCAAATGGACCGTTTGAACTCACTTGATTTTGAATCACTTGAGATATGCAAATCATACCACATGGGCAAGATGACTGAAAAGCCTCGGTTTCAGTAAGATGGAACAAGATAGCAACTTGTTGGAAGTAACACATTTTGATGTGTGTAGTCCAATGAGTGCTGAGGCATGTAGTGAATATCGTTATGATCTTACTTCACAGATGATTCGAGTAGATGTTGAGAATATTTACTTGATGAAACACAAGTCTAAATCATTGAATGGTTCAAGTAATTTCAGAGTGAAGTAGAAGATCATTGTGACAAGAGGATAAAATGTCTATGATATGATCATAGAGATGAATATCTGAGTTACGAGTTTTGGCACACAATTAAGACATTGTGGAAATTGTTTCACAATTAATACCGCCTGGAACACCATAGTGTGATGGTATGTCCGAACATCATAGTTGCACCCTATTGGATATGGTGCGTACCATGATGTCTCTTATCGACCACTATTGTTCATGGGTTAAGCATTAGAGACAACCACATTCACTTTAAATAGGGCACCACGTAATTCCGTTGAGATGACACCGTTTGAATTATGGTTTAGAGAAACCTAAGTTGTCGTTTCTTAAAAGTTTGGGGCTGCGACGCTTATATGAAAAAGTTTCAGGTTGATAAGCTCGAACCCAAAGCGGATAAAATGCATCTTCATAGGAAACCCAAAACAGTTGGGTATACCTCCTAATTCAGATCCGAAAGCAATATGGATTGTTTCTAGAATCGGGTCCTTTCTCGAGGAAAAGTTTCTCTCGAAAGAATTGAGTGGGAGGATGGTGGAGACTTGATGAGGTTATTGAACCGTCTCTTCAACTAGTGTGTGACAGGGCACAGGGAGTTGTTCCTGTGGCACCTACACCAATTGGAGTGGAAGCTTGTGATATTGATCATGAAGTTTCGGATCAAGTCACTACCGAACCTCGTAGGACGACAAGGACACGTACTACTTCGGAGTGGTACGGTGATCCTGTCTTGAAGGTCATGTTGCTAGACAACAATGAACCTACGAGCTATGGAGAAGCGATGGTGGGCCCGGATTCCGATAAATGGCTTGAGGCCATAAAATCCGAGAGAGGATCCATGTATGAAAACAAAGTGTAGACTTTGGCAGAACGGCTCGATGGTCGTAAGGCTAATGAGTACAGATGGATTTCAAAAGGAAGACGGACAATGATGGTAAATGTCACCATTAAGAAAGCTCGACTTGCCGTTAAGATGTTTTCCGACAAGTTCAAGGAGTTGACTACGATGAGATTTTCTCACTCGTAGCGATGCTAAGAGTCTGTTGGAATTATATTAGCGATTACTGCATTATTTATGAAATCTTGCAGATAGGATGTCAAAACATTGTTTCCTCGATGATTTTATTGAGGAAAGGTTGTATGTGATACAACCGGAAGGTTTTGTCAATCCCGAAAGATGCTAATAAGTATGCAAAGCTCCAGCAATCCTTCTAAGGACTGGAGTGAGCATCTCGGAGTTGGAATGTATGCTTTGATGATGATCAAAGATTTTGGGTTTGTACAAAGTTTATGAGAAACTTGTATTTCCAAAGAAGTGAGTGGGAGCACTATAGAATTTCTGATGAGTATATGTTGTTGACATATTGATGATCAGAAATGATGTAGAATTTCTAGAAAGCATATAGGGTTATTTGAAAGGTGTTTTTCAATGGAAAGCCTGGATTAAGCTACTTGAACATTGAGCATCAAGATCTATAAGGATAGATCAAAATGCTTAATAATACTTTCAAATGAGCGCATACCTTGACATGATCTTGAAGGTGTTCAAGATGGACCAGTCAAAGAAGGAGTTCTTGCCTGAGTTGTAAGGTACGAAGTTAAGACTTAAAGCTCGACCACGGCAGAATAGAGAGAAAGGACGAAGGTCGTCCCCTATGCTTAAGACGTAGGCTATTCAGTATGCTATGCTGTGTACCGCACCTGAAGTGTGCCTTGCCATGAGTCAGTCAAGGGGTACAAGAGTGATCCAAGAATGGCTCACAGGACAGCGGTCAAAGTTATCCTTAGAAATTAGTGGACTAAGGAATTTTTCTCGATTATGGAGGTGGTAAAAGAGTTCGTCGTAAAGGGTTACGTTGATGCAAGCTTGACACCTATCCGGATAGCTCTGAGTAGAGATACCGGATACATATAATGGAGCAACAATTTAGAATAGCTCCAAGTAGAACAGTTATTTGGATTAGCTCCAAATAGAGCGTGGTAGCTGCATCTAGGAGATGACATAGAGATTTCTAAAACACACACGGATCTGAAAGGTTCAGACCCGTTGACTAAAACCTCTCTCACAAGCAACATGATCAATCATAAAACTCATTGAGTGTTAATCACATAGTGATGTGAACTAGACTACTGACTCTAGTAAACTCTTGGTTATTAGTCACATGGCGATGTGACCTGTGAGTGTTAATCACATGGCGATGTGAACTAGATTATTGACTCTAGTGCAAGTGGGAGACTGTTGGAAATATGCCCTAGAGGCAATAATAAATAAGTTATTATTATATTTCTTTGTTCATGATAATAGTCTTTTATTCATGCTATAACTGTATTATCCGGCAATCGTAATACACGTGTGAATACATAGACCACAATATGTCCCTAGTGAGCCTCTAGTTGACTAGCTCGTTGTGATCAACAGATAGTCATGGTTTCCTGGCTATGGACATTGGATGTCGTTGATAACGGGATCACATCATTAGGAGAATGATGTGATGGACAAGACCCAATCCTAAGCATAGCACAAAGATCGTGTAGTTCGTTTGCTAGAGCTTTGCCAATGTCAAGTATCTCTTCCTTCGACCATGAGATCGTGTAACTCCTGGATACCGTAGGAGTGCTTTGGGTGTATCAAACGTCACAACGTAACTGGGTGACTATAAAGGTGCACTACAGGTATCTCCGAAAGTATCTATTGTTTTATGCGGATCGAGACTGGGATTTGTCACTCCGTGTAAACGGAGAGGTATCTCTGGGCCCACTCGGTAGGACATCATCATATGCGCAATGTGACCAAGGAGTTGATCACGGGATGATGTGTTACGGAACGAGTAAAGTGACTTGCCGGTAACGAGATTGAACAAGGTATCGGTATACCGACGATCGAATCTCGGGCAACTAACATACCGATAGACAAAGGGAATTGAATACGGGATCGATTGAGTCCTTGACATCGTGGTTCATCCGATGAGATCATCGTGGAACATGTGGGAGCCAACATGGGTATCCAGATCCCGCTGTTGGTTATTGACCGGAGAACGTCTCGGTCATGTCTGCATGTCTCCCGAACCCGTAGGGTCTACACACTTAAGGTTCGATGACGCTAGGGTTATAAAGGAAGCTTGTATGTGGTAACCGAATGTTGTTCGGAGTCCCGGATGAGATCCCGGACGTCACAAGGAGTTCCGGAATGGTCCGGAGGTAAAGATTTATATATAGGAAGTCCTGTTTCGGCCATCGGGACAAGTTTCGGGGTCATCGGTATTGTACCGGGACCACCGGAAGGGTCCCGGGGGCCCACCGGGTGGGGCCACCTGCCTCGGGGGGCCACATGGGCTGTAGGGGGTGCGCCTTGGCCTACATAGGCCAAGGGCACCAGCCCCAAGAGGCCCATGCGCCTAGGGAACCCTAGAGGGAAGAGTCCTCGAGGGGGAAGGCACCTCCGAGGTGCCTTGGGGAGGATGGACTCCTCCCCCCTCTTGGCCGCACCCCTTTCTTGGAGTAGGGGGCAAGGCTGCGCCTCCCCCCTCTCCCCTGCCCCTATATATAGTGGAGGGGAGGGAGGGCATCCATACCTGAGCCCTTGGCACCTCCCTCCCTCCCGTGACACCTCCTCCTCTCCCGTAGGTGCTTGGCGAAGCCCTGCAGGTTTGCCACGCTCCTCCATCACCACCACGCCGTTGTGCTGCTGCTGGATGGAGTCTTCCTCAACCTCTCCCTCTCTCCTTGCTGGATCAAGGCGTGGGAGACGTCACAGGGCTGTACGTGTGTTGAACGCGGAGGTGCCGTCCGTTCGGCACTTGATCATCGGTGATCTGAATCACGACGAGTACGACTCCATCAACCCCGTTCACTTGAACGCTTCCGCTTAGCGATCTACAAGGGTATGTAGATGCACTCTCCTTTCTACTCGTTGCTGGTCTCTCCATAGATAGATCTTGGTGATTCGTAGGAAATTTTTTGAATTTCTGCTACGTTCCCCAACAAGGTCATCTCCTCTGGCCATGTGTATGTGGAGGATATAATCCTCGATCCAGACTCCGGGGTCTGTTGTCCCGTCGTATGCTTCTATGTTCACGGGCTTGAATCCCGCTGGAAATTCATGATCCAGCACCTCATCGGTAGAACATAGGGGATGTGCGGCGCCCCTGTATGTAGGTGTGCCGCGATGTTCGAATATTTTTTGCATTGCATTGCTCACTGGAGCTTGCTTTCTTTGCCCATAGATGGATCTGGTTGGGCCAGTTTTTTGATGCGAATCCTTGGGCGGATCGCGCGCCATATTGAGTGCGGCGCCCTTTGTCGCTTGAGATCGATCGTGGGGTCGTCTATCCGACCTTGTGGCTTCCTTGTTTTTTGACTGTGGGGGCTCTATGGCCTCTTCATCAAATTCCGGTAGTAGTTTCCGCTTCGGATAGCTCTTTGTGTGAAGACTGTTGCCATACTTGTGTGCGGTATTGAGTACTTTGCCCCATCTGATCCTGAGTGCATCTTCCGCTGTTTTGAGCGTCCGCTTCTGCTTTTTCAGGCTACGTGCAGCGACAACGAGCCTTTGGTGGAGGTTCCGGTGTTCCAGCAATTTGTCCGGCGTGAGGTCGTCCGGACTATTATCTTTCCCGGGGATGGGTTGTTTGGATTGTCCACCCTGTTTGGGCGGTTGCTCGATGGCATGTTCGTCTTCCGTTGATTCGCCCTGCTCTATGGCTGGGTCTTTGTCGAGGTGGGGCTCGGCGTGGTGCTTACGCTGCCGCTTTGATTGTTTTTCAAGGGAGCGGTCCCTGGTTGCGCCCTTTTGATCCTCGTTGTCATTTCTTTTAGGTGTGTCCACCATGTATACATCGTATGATGAGGTGGCTTTCCAGTTCCCTATAGGTGCTGGTTCTTGGTCGTCTCCTCTATCGGCGTCCATACCGTCGATGTCTTCGGAGTCGTAGTCGAGCGTGTCGGTTAGATCGTCAACAATGGCTACAAAGTGGGTGGTGGGTGGGTTTTGAATTTCTTCGTCGTCCGCATCCCAACCCTGCCGACCATAGTCCGGCCAGGGCTCTCCTGACAAAGAGAGAGACTTTAGTGAATCTAGGATATCGCCAAAGGGCGAGTGCTGAAATACGTCCACGGCGGTGAACTCCATGATCAGAGCCCAATTGGGTTCAATCGGAAGGGGTGCGGAATATTTGGAGTCCGGAACGTAGTCCGGCACCTTGGAGTCACAGGCCTTGCAAAGGACTAGGCTGGTATTCGGCTCTATCACCGTAGAGGTTGCGGCCCCGGGGGCGGTGTCCAACCGTCCGTCCCTGACTGGCGCAGTTGGCTCCGAGCTAATGGTCAGAGCGGACACCTGAGCGGCACTCTGGGCGCTGTCCGGCGGCAGAGCTAGATCATGCCCATCGAGACAGTGCGGCGCGCTCGGCCGTGGCTCGAATCCGTCGAAGATCATGTCCCCACGGATGTCGGCCGTGTAGTTTAAGCTTCCAAACCTGACCTGATGGCCAGGGGCGTAGCTTTCGATCTGCTCCAGATGGCCAAGCGAGTTGGCCCGCAGCGCGAAGCCGCCGAATACGAAGATCTGTCCGGGGAAAAAAGTCTCACCCTTGACCTCGTCGTGGTTGACGATCGAGGAAGCCGTCGGGCCTAAAGGTGACGACAGAGAGGAACTCTCAATGGGGGCAGATAGATAAACAGCTTAAATCCGGAACCTCGCCCGATCTAAGCCTCAGGGGCCAAGAGAATTCCGAATTCGGAAGCTTGTTTTCTTGGACGTTGTTCAATGAATCCGGCCTGCTGCCTGACTTTAGGTTCAGGGCTTGGGCGACGTCCTCCCCTCCGCGAATGTCCGGCTTGGAGGGGTCGGGAATCCGTACACATCTGGTCCTTAGGATGGGTGGGAATTTGCCGCATTTTTCTTCCACCACTTCTACATGGTGGGTGACCTGGGGAGAGCCGATCTCTCTCTGATCGGGTTTAAGCCCAATTTGGCCATAATCTGTAGCGACTCCCAGGGCGGCGATGCGATCCAAGAGCTCGTTTAGGGAGGAGAGCTAGATCGGATCTAACTGCTCGGCGAGTTCCTAGCTGATCTGGAGATTGCATTCGATAACCCAAGAGGTCATCGCCGGCGCGGCGGCCGAACAGGCAGTCATCAAAAAACTGCCTAGCCGGAGAGTTTGGCCGACAGCCAAAGCTCCTTTAGCAACAGTGCCATCTTTAAAGACGGGGTGCGGCATCCTACCTGTCAATGACGACACATAGGAACTCTCAATGAAAGCACCAATGTCGCTGTCAAAACCGGCGGATCTCGGGTAGGGGGTCCCGAACTGTGCGTCTAGGCGGATGGTAACAGGAGATAAGGGACACGATGTTTTTACCCAGGTTCGGGCCCTCTCGATGGAGGTAAAACCCTACTCCTGCTTGATTAATATTGATGGTATGGGTAGTACAAGAGTTGATCTACCACGAGATCAGAGAGGCTAAACCCTAGAAGCTAGCCTATGGTATGATTGTTGTTCGACCTACGGACTAAAACTCTCCAGTTTATATAGACACCGGAGAGGGCTAGGGTTACACAGAGTTGGTTACAATGGGAGGAGATCTTCATATCGTATCGCCAAGCTTGCCTTTCATGCCAAGGAAAGTCCCATCCGGACACGGGACGAAGTCTTCAATCTTGTATCTTCATAGTCCGGGAGTCCGGACAAAGGCCATAGTCCGGCCATCCGGACACCCCCTAATCCAGGACTCCCTCAGTATCTGTAACAGTTGAATCAATAGTTTGAATTGTACGTTTGGACGTCACACATTCATCAGAAATAAAGATTATCATTACGGTCCTATTAGAGATGTCTATGTTGCATATCTCTTTCCGCTTTTTCATGCCGAACCAAACTCGTTCGATACATGTTTTAGATGTGATCGGCTAATAAACTGGGGGCTCGACTGTAAAGCTCGCTGCAAGCATCATTCCGACACTGTCTATATCTTATGTGCTTGGCGTCTCGGATATTGCATTATATGAATCGGCTCCGAATTATGTCTTCGGTTAATAGTTGGGTTGCCTGGCTCCCGTGCTTGCCCTCTTACATTTTGCATTGTTCGGCTAGGAGGGTAAAGGGATAACCACTACGATTGTACTTCCAGCTCGTTTGGTTAAGTACCTCAGTGGAGAAAGTCGAAAACTGACTGTCATAATAAGTGAGAACTGGTCGGTGATCCGATGACAAGTGTTAAACTAAAAATCGATGCAGGTTACTCTGTGTCATACGAAGGGTTGCTATCACAGAAACCAAGTGATGATGGTGTTATCCTCGGCACAGCCGAACATCACGAGAACACTGGGGGCTAGTCACTAGCTCCCGCAGTCAAGCTCGTATGGCTAAGTGAAAGCATTAAGGCTGCATAATCTGATTGCCTCATTTCTCCTACACACTACCGCCTCCGAGCACCGAGACGTCGGTTAAGGGTTAAAGTGTTAAGGAAGAAACACCGTATGCAGTATCTGCAAGGGGGTTGAAGCCGATGAATGGTACCTTTCAATTTAAAACGGCCCCACATGAGTCAAAATAATTAATAGAGCATATTCATCATGCCAACTAGCTGTATCATAAAAGCACCAAAAGTTTAAACTCGCCCGAATAAGCGGCAATACATTCACTGATAGATTACATCCTTAGAGCACTGGGCCTCCATCGCCTGAGCACCATCCATCACAATGGGAAAATATTGCTCGGGGCGCCTATGCTCCTTCCCAGGCGGCGGCGGCCCGATGGCCATCTCTTGCAACTCTATTATCAATGGACATCAGTATAACATGGGCTACTATTTGTTTGACTATATCTATCCTCTGTGGGCTAGCTTCATTGAGACCATCTCTGAGAAAGTTGGTGAGAAAAGAGCAACTTTGCCCAAAGACAAGAAGAAGCTAGAAATGATGTGGAGAGGGAATTTGGACTGCTTCAAGCCTGTTTTACAGTTCTTCGTGGACCCGCTAAACAATGGGATCCAGAGACCATGTTGGAGGTGATGACATGTCATGTGATCATGCACAACATGAAGATGATGTTGGAGGTCTGGAATTTGAGAACATGAGTGATGCTATCCAACTTTCACATCCGAACTTGACCACGTTTGATGACTTTGTTCAAATTCATGAACAAATTCGACGTTGAGCAACTCATGAGCAGGTCAAGGAAGATTTGATTCAGCATATGTGGGAGATGAATGGAGACAACTAGAACAATATGTGGAAGTTGAATTCAACTTCAAACTATTTTATTTCAAGATTTAGTTGGATTGTAATACTTAAGTTAGAACTAATATTGCATTTGAATATTTCCACTCATGGAAGATCTGGCATGCTATTATTTTGAGCTCGCGGACATAAAAAACAAAGGTGAGCATTTAGGAGACATGGTTGGATGAACGGCTCCAATATCATTGTCTTTGCAGAAGTCCGCACCAATCCGTGGACAAATACAATGTCCATTTGGGGTTCGGCGTTGGAGATGCCCTCGGGCCCATCCCTACAACCTCCCTCAACGCTTCTACACATCTAAAATCTTGCAAAGTATCTCACATCGACATGAAGCTAAACTTTATCACTTTAGCTATATGTAAGTTGACTGAATTTTAAATCTGGGTAAGTCACTTGTCTGACCGTGATTCTTTTGTCAAGATTCATGTTTGTTTTTCTTATGTTGTTTCATGGCTTCTTGGGCTTAGTTTTTGGATCAGTCGTGTTTGGAGTCATTAATTTTCCAATTGGTCTTGAAGTTGTTTACGATGCCTATTTTTATTGTATTTGTTTCTTTTATTATTTTATTATTTTCATTTTATTCAGTTCTCCTTTTTTCTTTATGGGTATTTTTGCGACGTTGCATGAGTGTAAGTGTATACATGCAAGTACTATACATATATGTGTGTAAATTACACTAGAGTAAGAATAGAGGCACTATTAAATGCTTATTCTTTGCCTATTTCAAAAAGTATAATATAAATGAAAAATTATGTGCATATTTTTAAGTTATTTTTTATTTCGTTCTTCAAGTATAATACCTATGCAACTAATTAACTTTTCTTAAGAGAACTTCATTCTTTGAATATGATATGATTTTCATTTCATTTTCTTTCTTCTTTGCAGGTAATACCAATGCCACAAATTCAGTCTTTCTTAGATTTTTTAAAAAAATCCACTCTTACATGGATATTCTTGCATATTATTAAAAAACACATCTGTGAGTAAATTGTGTGCAAATTTTGTCAAAAAACAATTCTTAATAAAAGGTAATGCCAATGCAGCTAATTCATCCTTCTTTTGAAAACATCATTATTTGATATTTTAATTTGTATTTCAATTTATTTCTTCTTTAAAGGTAATAGCAATGCAACTAATTCATTTCTTCTTAGATTTTTTTCCTTCGTGCATATTATTAAAAAGAACAATCTCAGTGTAAACTATGCGTACAATTTATATTTGTTTTATATATATTTTCTTTCTTCTTAAAGGGTAATACCAATGCCAGTAATTCATTATTCCTTAGAAAAAATCAATTTTTAGTTTTGATTTCATTTTCTTTATTCTTTCAAGGTAATACCAATGTCACTAATTCATTCCTTATTATGAAACTTATTTTCCCCCAAAAAATTTCACTATTATATTCTTATTCTTGCGTATTACAAAAAACATAATATCTTTGTAAATTGTGTGCAACTTTTTATTATATGTTTCCCTTTTATTTTATTTCTTCTTAAAGGGTAATACCAATGTCACTCATTTATTTATTTTAGAAAACTTCATTATTAAAAAAACAGTTTTAATTTCATTTATTTTTTCTTTGAGGGTCAAACCAATCTCACAAATTCATTCGTTCTTAGCAACCTTCTTTTTTGCTTCTTGCGTATCATAAAAAACGCAATTTCAGTGTAAACTATATACAATTTTTTTCTTTGTGCTTAAATGGCAAGAACAGTGTCACTAATTCATTATTGCTTAGAAAACTTCATATTTGATTTTCTATTCTTTCTTCTTTGAGGGTAATATCAATGCAACTAATTCGTTCCTTCTTAGGAAAATTCATTTTTCGAAACATTTCACTGTTATATGCTTATTTTTGCATATTGCAAAAAGCATAATTTTTGTGTATATGTGACGATTTTATCCTTAATTGTTTTAATTTATTTTTATTTTATTTCTTTTTAAAGGCTAATAGTAATTCCATCAATTGAATCTTTTTTGGAAAACTTTTTATTTTATTTTTATTTTTATTTCATTTCTTCTTTGAGTGTAATACGAATGCCACTAATTCATTCATTATGAGCAAACATTTTTGCTTCTCGGATATTTAAAAAAACTCAATTTAAGTGTAAATTGTGTGGTTGTCATTTTTTTATGTTCTTTCATCTTAACTTGTAATACTAATGCCACTAATTCATTTCTTTTTAGGAAACATTTTTTGTGAAAATTCAACTATTATATGCTATTTTTTCACATTGTTAAAAAGCACATTTTTTTGTAAATTGTGGGCAATTTTTGTCTTTTTGTTTTAGTTTATTTTTTATTTTCTTTTTTCTTTGGATATCCATCTTCTTTTTCCCAATGTGGTATGCACATACACCACGTTTAGGAACTATCCACGTTCCACACGGGCTACGATAACTGGCACCACATAGATAAGATCGATCGATGGGTCTAGCTCGTTTTGGGTTCATGTTCCTCTCAAGGCAACTGTATGTGGTATTACTATTCCTAGTTGGTTTCTTTTTATCGTTATTTACTTGTTTTAGCTAATTCCGATGCCCTTAATTCATTCCTTATTGTTTATGTTTTTTTGTAGTTTCCTTAATTTAGTTTTGTTTATTGGGTGTTAGTAGTATAATATGCAACTTATATTAATTTTTAATGTGATTAGAATTTACAGAAGATTAGAATAAGTGACCAAGGGGAAGATAAGGCTTTATCTATACTATATATATTGTACCAGTTCTGAATTAGAGCTAGAGCATCAATCCAAACCATTATTCTCCTTAATTGAACGGCAAAGAGCAGCAGGATTCGTAGTGAACAGTACAACATCAACTGCATACATTGTGTTCTAGAACTGTCACCTGTCCTTGTCCCAAAAACAAAAGACAATACTTGGTGCCTCATGGGCCATGTTGCAGCTTGAGTGCACAACAGTTTGAGCCCAAATGAGATAGTTTAAGAGGGGGGTATATGGAGGAAAAGAAAGTAAATGAATGTTCATCTTCTGAATCTTTTGTGTCACCAAACAGTAGAGTTAGCTTAAAAAATAGTAGAGTTTGTATTACT
>NC_041387.1:124783191-124848085 GCF_002162155.2 Triticum dicoccoides
TTTATACTGGTTCCTACTATTATAATAGTTAATATCTTCATTCATGGATCACTATTTATTTGCCTTAAATCTACAACTTTTCTCATTTACCAAAAGCACATCACAATCTAAGACGTGCATTGCATGCGTATGCATACTAGCATCCATAAGAATCGGGTCACAACCATATCCTAGTCTTAGCTAGAAAAGCACATGATTTGCATGCACTGGGATGAAGACGTGAGACTACAAGGTGGTGCTCCCTTTTTCCGGGACTATTGGTCGGCCGGCCGAATCGGTAGGACCAAGGCGGAGCAAATACGCATGCAAATTCTTTGATTCATGCACCTACTATCGTTCGTGGTTATCTCATCCACTGGGTCACTTCTCCGCATTCAACGACACCAACACTAGTCCAGGAACAAATGTTTGAGTGCGGCTTGCCTCTCCCATATGTAGCGGCTAAGAATCGGTTTCCCTTAATCAGTGGAATGACAACTGAGAGAAACAACTTATTAAAAGAGGATGTGGGTTGGTAATGGAAAAAATGACTAGCCCTAAATGGAAGGCGATCCCAAACTTTATAGCTCATTCTCTCGTCGGGAGGTAATTCTTTCTCTTTCTTAAAATGGAGGCAAAAGACTTGTATCTTGATTAATTAATCTCAAGAGAGTTGTTCAATTAATTAATGAAAATTTGTAAGAAAACCAATACAAATAGACCGCGGGCTACTCACTAAGCATGAAGGTCAGGGATTGCACATGCGGCCCACAAACGATGTCAACACGAAAGCCACACCCCCGGCACCTCTACCCCACAAAAGAACCCCCAATGATAACACCTCGACAAAATATAATGGATACGACCAAATCCGCGGTGACAACAGGCCGAAAGACTAAAGAGTGGCATTAAACAATTGCAGACGCCTTCCCTATGGTCTCACTCTTCCAGCCATTGCTCGTGAGTGACCTCTCCTTCATGACGCCGGCCCAAGGGAAAGTGTCCAACTTCTTGCTTTTAGCCTTGGTTACCTTCCGTGTTAGGAGGCACCAATCATCTTGCCAAATCCAGGGCTTGGAGCCTCCAAACTAGCGAGCAAGTCCCAAAGCTCTTTCGCAAAGAGAGCCTCGTTGAGCACATACTTCACTTGCTTGACGATCAAGCATTTGATGAAATTAGAGATAGATCTGCCCTGCCCCTATTGGTGACTTCCTTTACAACCGTCATGCTAGCCCTTATGATTTTCAACTTCCTTGATTGGAGGCTGCTATATTACTTTGTTTGGGATGTGAAATAAAGTCATGCAACCATCATGTTAGCCCTTATGATTGTCAACTTCCTTGATGGGAGGCTGCTATATTACTTTGTTTGGGAGGCTGCTATATTCCTTGTTGGTGACTTCCTTTGCAACCGAACAAAAAAACACATAAGTGTAATAGGCAAATACAAGATATAGTTTAAGAGGTTTTTAGACAATTACAAAGCACAGAGAATTCATTTTAAATGTCGGCCTTCAATCGAAACATTTATGGAATAAATCATGTAAACTAAAGGATTAGGATTTTGACCATAATGCTCCCTTTTGAGCGCTCCATCGAAGATGTATGAATTATGTTTGGAAAACAAGTAATATTGGAGGCGGTGCACCTTAGCAAGTCAAGCATAGACGACACCGGTAGGGGTGTGGGGAGGGTGTTCCGTGGGTTTGTTTTAGCATGCTTTATCTAAATCTTTTCTTCTTAATGAATGTAAACAGTGCTTTGTTGTGTTTTTTCCTAAATTATATTGATGTTCAGTTTTAAATGATGTACACCTCAAATTTTAAAGGAAAATAATACCCGTCCAAATAACCCCAAAATGGTAGAAACGATGCAATGATGCACACTGCTTAGTTGTATGTTGTAACCAGACATCATTGCATTTTCAAATCGTGGACATGGGAAGATGAACTTGATCGGTTGGAGATGAGGACATGTTTCCTCCCACCAATCACTTCCGGCACGTGTTGAAGGATGTGTAATTTGTTCTTACAAAAGAAAAATGACCGTGTAATGGCATCGTCTTCAATAATATTTTTGTTCTTTTTTTGGAAAAATAGAAGCCTTTGTTACCCCAACAACTGTAAAGACAGAATACTATTTCACTATCCCTTTGTTAGAAGATAGTCCGAGGTTGAACTCTCACGTTTTAACAAGCTAGGGTTAACCCTAAGACAGGGAAGGCGTGCTGGTGGATGAAGCACATCCAATTCGTTTGGATATAAAAGAGGGTTGGTACCATGTATTGGATCTCTCTCTTTTCTAATATAGCACATGAGGACATTTATGATGACTTCATCAATCTCCAAGCTCTGCAATACGAATCTTCAGTAGCCGTATATGCATGTGTGTGACATATAAAAGCATGCGGATTCCTTAGGCGGGTTCTCCTAAAAAATAGATTCCTTACATGGGAGTACCTAAGAAATTGATGGCCCTATGTAAACATTGTATGGAATTTATAGTCAGATTTATAATTGTATGAAAATATGGATTTGGGTTTATACAATAGCTGGGAGTTCTCATGTAAGTGTGTAACGGACATTAAAGACATCTTGAGGGAGTCCTGGATTAGGGGGTGTCCGGATAGCCGAACTATCACCGTTGGCCGGACTCCTGGACTATGAAGATACAAGATTCAAGACTTCGTCCCGTGTCCGGATGGGACTTTCCTTGGCGTGGAAGGCAAGCTTGGCAATACGGATATGTAGATCTCCTACCATTGTAACCGACTCTGTGTAACCCTAACCCTCTCTGGTGTCTATATAAACCAGAGGGTTTTAGTCCCTAGGACGAAGAACAATCATACCATAGGCTAGCTTCTAGGGTTTAGCCTCTTCGATCTCGTGGTAGATCTACTCTTGTACTACCCATATCATCAATATCAATCAAGCAGGAGTAGGGTTTTACCTCCATCGAGAGGTCCCGAACCTGGGTAAAAACATCATGTCCCTTGTCTCCTATTACCATCCGCCTAGAGGCACAGTTCGGGACCCCTACCCGAGATCCCCCGGTTTTGACACCGACATTGGTGCTTTCATTGAGAGTTCCTCTGTGTCGTCGCCTTTAGGCCCGATGGCTCCTTCGATCGTCAACAATGACGTGGTCCAGGGTGAGACTTTTCTCTCCGGACAGATCTTCGTATTCGGCGGCTTTGCACTACGGGCCAATTCACTTGGTCGTCTGGAGCAGATCGAAAGCTACGCCCCTGGCCATTAGGTCAGATTTGGGAGTTTCAACTACACGGCTGACATCCGCGGGGACTTGATCTTCGACGGATTCGAGCCACAGCCAAGCGCGCCGCACTGTCTCGAGGGGGTATGATCTAGCTCTGCCGCCGAACAGTGCCCTGGAGGCCGCACCAGCGTCCGCTCCGACCTTTAGCTCGGAGCCGACTTCGCCGATCGAGGATGAGTGGCTGGACACCGCCTCGGGGGCTACGGTCTCTATGGCGATTGAGCCGAACACCATCCCTGTCCTATGTAAAGCCCGTGACTCCGAGGTGCCGGACTCCTCTCTGGACTCCGAACCTCCCGCGCCCCTGCCAATCAAATCCGATTGGGCGCCGGTTATGGAGTTCACTGCCGCGGACATCTTTCAGCACTCGCCCTTTGGCGACATCCTGAATTCACTAAAGTCTCTCTCTTTATCAGGAGAGCCCTAGCCGTACTATGGTCAAGAAGGTTGGGATGCGGACGACGAAGAAATTCAACGCCCACCCACCACCCACTTTGTCGCCACTATCGATGATTTAACCGACATGCTCGACTTCGACTCCGAAGACATCAATGGTATGGATGACGATGCAGGAGACGTCCAAGAACCAGCGCCTACAGGGCACTGGAAGGCCACCTCGTCATACGACATATATATGGTGGACACCCCAAAAGATGGGAATGGCAATGGAACAGCGGAGGATGACCCCTCCAAGAAACAGCCCAAGTGCCAGCGTCATCGGCGCCGCTCTAAATCCCGCCACAGCAAAAAGGGTGATTCTGGCACGAGAGATAATAACACCCCGGACAGTGCCGAAGACAACCCCCTCTAGTAGGATTCAGCACAGGAGGAGGGAGAAGCCAGCCCTCATGATAGAGCGGCAGACAGAGAGGTAGAGGACGATAATTATATGCCTCCCTCCGAAGATGAAGCAAGCCTCGACGACGACGAATTTGTCGTGCCCGAGGATCCCGTCGAACAGGAGCGTTTCAAACGCAAGCTTATGGCCACGGCAAGAAGCCTCAAGAAAAGGCAGCAGGAGCTTAGAGCTAACCAGGACTTGCTAGCTGATAGATGGACCGAAGTCCTTGCAGCCGAAGAGTACAAACTCGATCGCCCCTCCAAGAGCTACCCAAAACGCAGGCTGCTACCCCAATTAGAGGAGGAAGGACCCAAACCTACATCACCAGCGCATGACGCGGCCGACCGGCCACCTCGTGGCCGCGACAGAGAGGCCTCTAGGCCCTCCACTAAAGCCGCACCCCGGCGTCGCTCGAAAAGTACAAAGCCACGGGGAAATGCACCAGACTTGCGAGACATATTGGAGGACAATGCAAGGCAAATAAGATCGATCTACGGATCACGTGGGCGCCCCACGATACGTGATGACAACCGTCGCGCCGGATACAACAATTCCGGCCGGGCCGAACACAGTAGACAAAGCTCATTTGAGCCGCGTCGTGATATAGCCCAATACAGAGGCGCCGCACACCCACTATGCTTCATAGACGAAGTAATGGATCATCAAATCCCCGAGGGTTTCAAACCCGTAAACATTGAATCATACGACGGCATAACAGATCCCACGGTTTTGATCAAGGACTATCTCCTTCACATCCACATGGCCCGTGGTGATGATCTACACGCCATCAAATACCTCCCACTCAGGCTTAAAGGACCAGCTCGGCATTGGCTCAACAGCTTGCCAGCAGAATCAATTGGTTGTTGGGAAGACCTGGAAGCCGCATTCCTTGATAACTTCCAGGGCACATATGTGCGACCACCAGACGCTGATGACCTAAGCCACATAATTCAGCAGCCAGATGAATCGTCCAGACAATTCTGGACACGGTTCTTAACCAAGAAAAATCAAATCATTGATTGTCCGGATGCAGAGGCCCTGGCAGCCTTCAAACATAACATCCGCGACGAGTGGCTTGCCCGGCACCTAGGACAGGAAAAGTCGAAATCCATGGCAGTCCACACATCACTCATGACCCGCTTCTGCGCGGGAGAGGACAGCTGGCTAGCTCGCAGTAACAACCTGACCAAAAACCCTGGTAGTTCGGATACCAAGGACAGCAATGGCAAGTCGCGTCGCAACTAGTACAAGCGCCGCATTAACGGCAATAATACTGAAGATACGACAGTCAATGCCGGATTCAGAGGCTCTAAACCCGGTAAGCGGAAAAAGCCGTTCAAAAGAAATACTCAGGGCCCGTCCAATTTGGACCGAATACTCGATCGCTTGTGCCAGATACATGGAACCCCCGAAAAACAAGCCAACCATACCTACAGGGATTGTTGGGTATTCAAGCAGGCAGGCAAGTTAAATGCCGAAAACAACGACAAGGGGCTGCATAGCGATGACGAGGAGGAGCCCCGGCCGCCGAACAATAGAGGACAGAAGGGCTTTCCCCCACAAGTGCGGACAGTGAACATGATATACGCAACCCACATACCCAAAAGGGAGCGGAGGCGTGCACTAAGGGACGTATACGCGATGGAGCCAGTCGCCCCAAAGTTCAACCCGTGGTCCTCCTGCCCGATCACTTTTGATCGAAGGGACCACCCCACTAGCATCCGCCACGGCGGATTCGCCGCATTGGTTCTTGACCCAATCCTTGACGAATTTCACCTCACTAGAGTCCTGATGAACGGTGGCAGCAGCCTGAACCTGCTTTACCAGGATACAGTGCGCAAAATGGGCATAGACCCCTCAAGGATTAAACCCACAAAAACAACCTTTAAAGGCGTCATACCGGGTGTAGAGGCCAACTGTACAGGCTCATTTACACTTGAAGTGGTCTTCGGATCCTCGGATAACTTCCGAAGCGAGGAGTTAATCTTTGACATAGTCCCGTTCCGCAGCGGCTATCACGCACTGCTCGGACGAACTGCATTTGCAAAGTTCAATGCGGTGCCGCACTATGCATACCTCAAGCTCAAGATGCCAGGCCCTCGAGGAGTAATTATGGTCAATGGAAACACCAAACGCTCTCTCCGAACGGAGGAGCATACGGCGGCCCTCGCGGCAGAAGTACAAAGCAACCTCTTAAGGCAATTCTCGAGCCCGACTACTAAACGTCCAGACACCGTCAAGCGCGCCCGGAGTAACCTACAAAAAGACCGCCTGGTACGTTTCGAGCACGCATAGCAGTGCGGCCCAGTACCACGCATACATAACTATGCTCTGGAGATACCATGAGCATAGGGGGAGGGGCATGTCCACGGCATGCCCAGAGTGCGGCTCAACCGCACAAGGGGCTCCCAATTGTGTCATTCTTTTTTTTATTCTTATCCTCAGGACTCCGTTTTCCAGAAGCCCTATCCGGCAGTAGAATCGCGGAACTCACGATGCAACAGCCAGGGAAGCAGAAAAGCTACGTCGAGTGTCCAGGTGGTCTCTATTACGAGCAGTATACATGTTAAAAAAGTCCCATCCCTTGCTTATCGCACTATTTGTATCGTTCTGCTTTCATTGCAATATCTTTTGAATAAACAATATATAGCTTTTGCTTATTATTACATTTCTTGCTTTTCTCTATACATGTTCATATATGACATGTTGCACCCGTACAACTTGGTACGGTCAATACACCAGGGGCTTAGGTACCCCAAAACATGGTGTGATAAGTCCGAACACTTCCACAAGTGCGGCACTCCGAACATATAGCATTATATGCATTGGCTCCGAATCATGTCTTGGGTCAATAGTTGGGTTTGCCCGGCTCCCATGTTTTGGTACCTTACGTTCCGTTATATCGGCTAAGGTAGCGCCAGGAGAACCACTGCGATTGTGCCCCGGTTGAGCTGGGTTGAGCACCTCAGTGGAGAAAGCTAAAACTGACCGTCATGATAGGGCGAGAGCCGGTCGCTGTTCGAGAGGTTTTTCGGGTCCCTAAAGACTCATGCCGCTTAGAGCGAGGAGTCGGCATTGTCCGGCCAAGGCGTGGATAGCGCCCCGAATTCGGTCTTCCGAATACCAAGGGCTTCGCTGAAATTTAAAACTATAGAATTCTATGGCTAAGTGAGAGTATTCAAGCATTATAGTCCGGTTGCCTCGTTCGTTGTGTTGAATGCCTCCCTCGAAAGGACCCAAGAATGGGAACAAGAGCGCTCAAGTTTATCCCGAACACCCCAGCACTCGTGGCATGGGGGCTGAAGCCAACGACTCGCCATCTCTCAAATTTGATAAACGACCGCACAGATGGTAATATTCTAAATTAACAAACGTTGCTTAGTGCATATGAACAATGTTTTCAGCGTACAGGATAACAAATGCGAGTCTACTAAAAAATTACATCTTTGGAGCATTCACCCGCTATAATGCGGGCACCCTTCAGGACGCCCTAATAGTACATCTCGGGCTTGCGATACTCCTTGCCCGGTGGTGGTGCGTCCGTCACAAGCTTCTCAGCGTCCATCTTGCCCAGTGCACTTTAGCACGGGCAAGGGCCCGACGGGCACCTTCAATGCAGGCGGAGTGCTTGATGACTTCAATCCATGGACAGGCGTCCACCAGCCGCCGCACCAGACCGAAGTAGCTCCCAGGCATGACTTCTTTAGGCCACATCCGAACTATGAGGCCCTTCATGGCCTGTTCGGCCACCTTGTGGAGCTCAACCAGCTGCTTCAGCTGGTCGCTCAGGGGCACCGGATGTCCGGCCTCAGCATATTGAGACCAGAACACCTTTTCCGTCGAGCTCCCCTCCTCGGCTCGGTAGAACACAGCAGCATCAGACACACTATGGGGCAGATCGGCGAACGCTCCTGGAGAGCTCTGAATTCGGGTAAGTAACAGATAATTCACTTTTACATGCTTGCTTTGCATAAAGAATGCCTTACCCGCCGTTATCTTCTTTATTGCCTCGATCTCCTGGAGGGCCTTCTGGGCTTCGGCCTTAGCGGCTTTGGCACTCTCAAGAGCCAAGGCGAGCTCGGACTCTCGAGTCTTCAAGTCACGCTCCAAACTCTCGTGTTTTTCCACGAGAGCCTGGAGCTCTTGCCGCACCTCCGCCACCCGCGCCTCCTGCTTCTCTCGCTCGGTGCGCTCCGTGTACGCACTATTTTCAGCCTTGGACACCGCTTCCTTCAGGATCGCCACCTCGTTCGCGGCCCTTGCAATACCCATGTTATTCCTGTCATTTTTTGCAACCAAATCCTTTCTATAAGGTATTACTTACCTTCCTTGTCCTCGAGCTGCTTCTTGGCAAGGCCGAGCTCGTTCTCGGACCGCTCGAGGCTCTGCTTCAACGCATTGACCTCCGCAGTCAGTGCGGCAGAGGTCAGCAGCGCAGCATGCATTCCCATATTGACATATTTATGTTAGACTCCTGCGTATATCTTTTTGGATCCTCAGCTCGGCTTTTCTTTCTGAACACCGAACTAAGCATCAGGGGCTACTGTCTATGCGGTAATATTCTTACATATCTTAAAAACTTACCTCAAAGCCTGTTAGAAGGCTGGTACAGGCTTCAGTCAGCCCGCTCTTGGCGGACTGAACTTTCTGGACCACCGCACTCATGATAGTGCGGTGCGCCTTGTCGATGGAGGCGCCGTTAAGCGCCTCCAGCAAGCTATCCGATGCCTCCGGTTGGACGGAGGCCCCCGGCGTCGCAGTCTTGCCCTTCTTACGAAGGGGCTGCCTGCAGGACTCCAGAACCACTGAAGGTTCCGGTACGGAGTCCGGCATAGTGTCGGACTTAGAGCCCTCTGGGGTTTTGCCCCCTTTGCGCCCGGAGTCTGGGAGGTCGCCTTGCGGCGCCTCCAGGACCACCTCCAACTGGTTGGGCCCCTTTTGGGACTCCACCGCGGTGTCTTCTGCGTCGCGAGGGGAGGAGGCGGTCGGAAGTGAAGTGCTATTCACATCCGACGAACCCAGGGAGCCGCCCGACGAAGCGGGGAGCTCGTCCTTGGGCTGGCTACATGGTTGTATTCGGCGTTAGAAGACACTATGCGACAAATGAAAAATCATGAGTTATTCTAGAATCCGGACACTTACGATCTCGCCAGGGGCTTGGCCCTGGAGGGCCACTCCTCTTCGCCGTCGTCGGCATTGGTGGAGTAGTCCGGAGGAAGAGTCCTTCCCTTCTTGGACCATCCGGCCTTCCCAGTTGGGGAGGCCTTCCTTTTCTTCTCTCCACCTGCTGGGGGAGAAGCCTCTTTTTTCTCCTCCTCGTCTTTGCGGGAGGAGTCCGCCTCGGAGTCATTGGACGATGAGTCCGATAACACCTGACGCCGGGAACTCTTTCGAGTTCCCGTGGCCTTCTTCTTGGCCTTCTTCTCGGCACCACGTGAGGTGCCGGAACCAGCAGCCCCGTCAATCGGGCGTCCGCTGGGTCTTCTGGTAAGGGAGCCGGACAGTTAACCTGCCCGGACTTCTTCTGCGAGGCCTGTCAAAGGTAGGGGAGTTTAGATCCCGCATAGAGTCAAACTATGAAAAAGTGTCCTATAAAGGGTAAAATAGCTTACCTCGCCGGTTTGACGCTGCGAGCTGAATCCGCGATCTTCGGTAGCGGATGCGGGAGCCTCAGCGCCCTTGAACAACACCTTCCAGGCGTCTTCGTACATAGTGTCGAAGAGCATGCTCAAGGTTTGGTGCTGTGCCGAATCAAACTCCCACAAGTTGAAGGCCCGTTGTTGGCACGGGAGGATCCGGTGGATGAGCATGACCTGGACTATGTTGACGAGCTTGATCTTCTTGTTCACAAGGTTTTGGACAAAGGTTTGGAGTCCGGTCAGCTCTTCCAAATCACCCCACGCCAGGCCCTTCTCTTTCCAGGAGGTGAGCCGTGTGGGGATGCCAGATCGGAATTCGGGGGCCGCTGCCCATTCAGGGTCACGCAGCTCGGTGATGTAGAACCACCCCGATTGCCACCCTTTGATGGTTTCCACAAAGGCGCCCTCGAGCCATATGACGTTTGACATCTTGCCTACCATGGCGCCTCCGCACTCCGCCTGCTGGCCGCCCACTACCTTTGGCTTGACATTGAAGGTCTTCAGCCATAAGCCGAAGTGGGGCTTGATGCGGAGGAAGGCCTCGCACACAACAATAAACGCTGAGATGTTGAGGATGAAATTCGGGGCCAGATCGTGGAAGTCGAGGCCTTAGTAGAACATGAGCCCCCGGACAAAAGGGTGGAGTGGGAAGCCCAGTCCATGGAGGAAATGGGGAAGGAACACTACCCTCTCATGTGGCCTGGGGGTGGGGATGAGCTGCCCCTCGTCTGGAAGCCGGTGCGCAATGTCGTTGTGCAGGTATCCGGCTTTCCTCAACTTCTTGATGTGCCCCTCCGTGACGGAGGAGGCCATCCACTTGCCTCCCGCTCCGGACATGGCTGGGGAAGGTTGAGGCGAGAAGCGCGGACTTGGGCGCTGGAGCTCGAGTGCGCGGAAATGGATAAGCAAACGAGGAAGAAGGCGTAGGTAAAAAGGTGGATCCTTATCCCCTTATATGGACGGACGAAACTATGCGTTCCCACCAGCCTGATAAAACTCGCTTATCTCCCAAGCGCCGTAATCAATGGCGCGGTTAGATTACCCACGCCCGTATTGATGAGAATCCCGGAATAAGGGGGCACGATCTCTGCTTTGACAAGACGTGCCAAGGAAACCGCTTTGCTAAACACGCTGAGGTGGGACAGTAAAAATGATTCCAATAAAGGCTTGGCCGTGGTGTGACGTCATGCTGCAGAATACGTCAGCAGATTGAATTTGTGTGAAGATTATTCTCTCTACGGTAGTATGTGGAATTTATTCTGCAGAGCCAGACACTATCCTTGTGTTCAAAATATTCTATGAAGTATTCGGAGGAGGAACCCACCTTGCAATGCCGAAGACAATATGCGCACCGGACTCGTTGTCATTGAAGCCTGGTTCAGGGGCTACAGAGGGAGTCCTGGATTAGGGGGTGTCCGGATAGCTGAGCTATCACCGTTGGCCGGACTCCTAGACTATGAAGATACAAGATTGAAGACTTCGTCCCGTGTCTGGATGGGGCTTTTCTTGGCGTGGAAGGCAAGCTTGGCAATACGGATATGTAGATCTCCTACCATTGTAACCAACTCTGTGTAACCCTAACCCTCTCCTGTGTCTATATAAACCGGAGGGTTTTAGCCCGTAGGACGAAGAACAATCATACCATAGGCTAGCTTCTAGGGTTTAGCCTCTTCGATCTCGTGGTAGATCTACTCTTGTACTACCCATATCATCAATATCAATCAAGCAGGAGTAGGGTTTTACCTCCATCGAGAGGGCCCGAACCTGGGTAAAAACATTGTGTCCCTTGTCTCCTGTTACCATCCGCCTAGACGCACATTTCAGGACCCCCTACCCGAGATCCGTCGGTTTTGACACCGACACATCTACTTACCAGCATGGTGGCTTGATTTTGGTTGTCTTAGACTTTTGACAAACCTAAGTTGGCTAAGATATCTATGTCTAAGTCAACATCTTAGATTGTTCGATTTGTGCAAGGGTAGGAAGTATTAACATTAGATCAAGCGGCTACAATATCGATTCAGGCATAAAATCACAATTGACCTGGAAGTAGACACACTTTATTTTGAGATTTGTCCAAACAATAAATAACACGAGACATGAGTGCTTTTGAACCTAGATGCAACTACACAGAAGAATAATTTACACATACAGGCTAAGGGCATCTCAAACGTTGACCCTCAAATAGGACACCACATCTATCCCGGGATCGGTGGGGACCAGTCCATGGACACTTATGCGGGAGCAGTCCATACAACTATAGTCGCATACATTTCAAAGCGCATATCAACAAGCCGGACGAAATTCATGCAAACCGAATGATTTTCATATAATCCGGACAAAAACATTTACATTTTGAACATATTTCAACTAACTATAGCAGGCTAAGCTATGTTATTCTAAACTAGTCTATCGCCAGCCCGCGGCGGATCCAATTTCCCATGACATTTCTTCACTATGTTCGACAGCAAGCTCACGGATCCGCTGTGAGTTGTGGGGCTAAATGCTTTAATAGGAGGGAAAGAATAGCATCTGCCTCCATCAAGACTGGATCAGCAGTTGGTTTTTGGGCAGGGGAAGATGGTCGTCATGACCTATCCCCCGTGAACATGCAAGTCACCGGCTATGTAACCCGACGAGGCAATGGTTGTGCCCTTCCTGGGACCCCAAGTGATGGCGACCTCCCATGTACCACTTCTCCTCTTTGTTCGTGGTGGCTATGGATGTTCCACCTTCATCGGCGTGGCGGCGAGGTGTGGCCGACGCGTAGTTGGCGACGTCATCATCGGTGCCCTAGCCAAATTTCTCCGTCACCGTGTCAACCTCCATGGATATGGCTTCTTTCTCTGCCTACCATATGCATTGCCGCCATTGCTCACGGTGGATTTGGCAGGTGGCGGCATTGGCCAACCTGGACGGGTGAGGATGACTTGGCGATGGCAGTGGCTCCAATTCGAGGGAGCTTGTCAGCAAGCCAGCTTGTATCTGGATGGCTCGTCGAACCACCCAACGAGCTGCAATGCCGGAGAGTTCCTTCTCCTGCTCGCTGGAGAGGTTGTCCCACAATGTTTTGGAGCTCGAGGCCATGGAGTGTGTCGATGCAACAAACCCTGGGTTTGTTGCCCTGACTGTGCACATGCACAAGATCAAGATTGGAGCACCAACCCAAGACACAGTACAAGAAACCAAGAGACTTGAAGGACCAACAAGCAGAAGAGAGGGACCAAGACCAAACCAGAGAAGCAAGATGTCATCAAGAGAAAGGCCCCCCTACCGGGCAGGCGAGCACTGCAAGGGGCGAGGCCACCCCCAGGAGAAGATGACCAAGGCGTCCCGGCAGGGCCTACCAAGACTTGCGGAGGCCAAACCGCCTCACCAACCACTCCATCACGACTGACGTCGTCGATTAGTGCGGTGTCAAGTCGTAGAGTGATTAGGTGGCGGCCATTCGCCACATGGCAGCCCCTTTCTACCACAAAAACCCATTGATGACACCCGTCCTATGACGTGTCAGACGAGCAGGCGTGGAGCTGGCAAGATAGCCTGACAAGCCTTGTCGGGCAACCAACAACGTGACGTTAAGCGGCGCATTAAATGCCCCTGTCAGCCTGCAAAGTTAGGTACGATAGCACTATTTGCTATCTTATCAGTGTCTAATGACTAATTTGCCATTGTGGTGACCCCTTAACCTATAAAAGGAGGCCCATGGCCATAGTTGGGGAGGTTAGAAGGTTGGATAACTCACACCCCCACACGTGTGTAGTCGTTGTCGCCCTGAGTCAACCCTTGCCGGGCAAGTGTACTATGCTCCACCACCACATTTCCACCATCAATCCACCAAAGCATGAGTACGGTTTTACGCCTCGCGGTGGCCCGAACCTAGGTAAAACTGCCCGTGTGATCTCTGTCGTGCTTCCTCGCGTTCTTATACTCTTTGTGCAACGCGACTCCCCCTGCCGAACCAGCAAGGGGCCATCCTGGTCCCATAGGTGGCCATGGTTTCCCACGATATCTTTGGCGCGCCAGGTAGTGGGGTCGCTTGCGCGAACCTAAAAACGTGAACAACACGTCACCTTCATCGCCATCCACATCTTTGGCGGTGCATCGACCATGGCGCCCAAAAAGAAACCAGCTTCTTCAGCTCATCCATCCACCTCTAAGGCTCCGCCGTCCGCGGCCTCAAACGCTGTGTGGGGGGGAGGGGGGACACGAAGACGCGCAAGGATGCGAACGCTGTTGGGGATGTGGTCGGAGTAGGCAGCACCGTCACCACTTCCCCCGCGGCCGACGCATGAGCAGGAGAAGCTTGAGGAGAGAAGCATCAGCAACACCTCGACGTTCATGCTCCACTCAACGACAGGCACATCCACAGTGATGGCGCTCGGTCCGAGGCGAACCGCCGTCCTCCCGCCGCCCCTGTCACAGGCGCGTGTGCTTTCCCCCGGGCGAGTCGACCAAGCCGCTGCGCCCAATGGAGCCGTTGGCCCTCTAGCACCTTCACCGCACCACCCTGCCATCCAGGTGGTCGCACCACAATAGCAGGGATGCAGTGCTGCCGCCACAGGCTCCCTCAAGAGCCGAGTGATGGTGCGATCGACTTCATCTTCATCCATGCCAAGTACAACCTCGGAGGCCATGGAACGGGCTCAGCTACTGCTGAGGTTTCCACCGGCGGCCGAACAGATGGACGAATGGCGTGCCACCATCCAAAGTCTGCTCGGTTTCACCGAAGCTGGGGGCTCACGGTGAGCCGACCCATCATGGCCTCCCCAAGCGACGACGACAGCTCACGCTTCTGCCCGTACGGAGGGGGGCGTCCGCATGGTGCAATCCCCGCCATGGAGGCTAGCACAAGCACGAGCAAATCAAGACCCCGATGACTTCTCTATGGCCTCCTCTGACCCTCGAGCACATCCAGGCCAACGGCGAACCCCGGAGGAGAGGCAGAGAGGAGACGCGTCCGTCATTGAGCAACACCGCGATGACCTTCGCCGAATGGACGGGTGCGACGGCCCCGACATCGACGAGCCCGTGCTCGGTATTGGCGGGCCCCTACCTTTCGAGGTTAGCTGCCCTGCCTTTACCCGTGAGCTGCGGCAAGTCTGTTGGCCGTCCGTTCACACATTCAAGCCAGAGATACCTGAGAAGTAAGATGGAAGACTGAACCCAATAGAGTTCCTGAACATCTACACCATCGCTGTTCAGGCTGCCGGGGGACAGGATGAGAAGGTGTTCGCCAACTACTTCCCTTTGGCCCTCAAGTCCAATGTGACGTCTTGGTTGATGCATGCTACGTCTTGAGTTTGCGTTGGTTTTCCTTGAAGAGGAAAGGGTGATGCAACAATAGTAGCATAAGTATTTCCCTCAGTTTTTGAGAACCAAGGTATCAATCTAGTAGGAGGCTCCTCAAAAGTCCCACGCACCTACACAAACAAACAAGAACTCGCAACCAACGCAATAAAGGGGTTGTCAATCCCTTCAAGGCTACTTGCGAAAGTGAGATCTGATAGAGATAATATGATAAGATAAATATATTTTTGGTATTTTATGATATAGATTGGAAAAGTAAAGATGCAAATAAAAGTAGATTGAAAGCTTATATGATAAAAGATAGACCCGGGGGCCATAGGTTTCACTAGTGGCTTCTCTCAAGAGAGCATAAGTATTGCGGTGGGTGAACAAATTACTGTCGAGCAATTGATAGAAAAGCGAATAATTATGAGATTATCTAGGCATGATCATGTATATAGGATCACATCCGTCACAAGTAGACCGACTCCTGCCTGTATCTACTACTATTACTCCACACATCGACCGCTATCCAGCATGCATCTAGAGTATTAAGTTCACAAAGAACAGAGTAACACATTAAGAAAGATGACATGATGTAGAGGGATAAACTCGTGCAATATGATATAAACCCCATATTTTTATCCTCGATGGCAACAATACAATACATGCCTTGTTGCCCCTGTTGTCACTGGGAAAGGACACCGCAAGATTGAACCCAAAGCTAAGTACTTCTCCTATTGCAAGAAAGATCAATCTAGTAGGCCAAACCAAACTGATAATTTGAAGAGACTTGCAAAGATAACTTAATCACACATAAAGGAATTCAGAGGAGATTCAAATATTTCTCATAGATAAACTTGATCATAAGCCCAAAATTCATCGGATCTCGACAAGCACACCGCAAAAAGAGTTACATCGAATAGATCTCCAAGAAGATCGAGGAGAACTTTGTATTGAGATTCAAAGAGAGAGAAGAAGCCATCTAGCTAATAACTATGGACCCGAAGGTCCGTAGTAAACTACTCACAACTCATCGGAAGGGCCTTGGAGATGATGTAGAGGCCCTCCATGGTCGATTCCCCCTCCGGCGGAGCGCTGGCAAAGGCTCCAAGATGGGATCTCGCGCATACAGAAGGTTACAGCGGTGCAAATAGTTTTTCATGGTCGCTTCTGATGTTTTCGGGGTACATGGGTATATTTAGGAGGAAGAAGTAGGCGGGTGGACGCTCGAGGGGCCCACGAGGGTGGGGGCACGCTCACCTGTAGGGGGCGTGCCGGGCACCCTCGTGGGCGCCTCCTTTGTTTCTTGACATCCACTCCAAGTCCTGTGGATCACGTTTGTTCCAAAAAGATCGCTCCTGAAGGTTTCATTCCATTTGGACTCCGTTTGATATTCCTTTTCTTGAAACACTGAAATAGGCAAAAAAAACAGCAATTCGGGCTGGGCCTCCGGTTAGTAGGTTAGTCCCGAAAATGATATAAAAGTGTAAAGTAAAGACCATAAACATCCAAAACAAGTAATATAATAGTATGGCACAACCAAAAATTATAGATACGTTGGAGACATATCAAGCATCCCCAAGCTTAATTCCTGCTCGTCCTCGAGTAGGTAAATGGTAAAAACAGAATTCTTGATGTGGAATGCTACCTAGCATAATTCTCAATGTAATTTTTTTTATTGTGGCATGATTGTTCAGATCCAAATGATTCAAGATAAAAGCTTATAAAACATAAAAATAGTAATACTCGGAGCATACTAACAAATAATCATGTCTTATCAAAATAACATAGCCAAAGAAAGCTTATCCCTAAAAAAATCATATAGTTAGGCCATGCTTCATTTTCATTACACAAAATACTCCCATCATGCACAACCTCGGTTTCAGCCAAGCAATTGGTTCATACTTTTTAACGCGTTTCAGCTTTTTCAACCCTTATGCAATACATGAGCGCAAGCCATGGACATAGCACTATATGTGGTATATGGTGGTGGTTGTCAAGACAAAAAAAGAGAGAAGATATTCTCACATCAACTAGGCGTATCAACGGGCTATGGAGATGCCCATCAATAGATATCAATGTGAGTGAGTAGGGATTGCCATGCAACGGATGCACTAGAGCTATAAAAATATGAACACTCAACAAAAGAAACTAAGTGGGTGTGGATCCAACTCTCTTGCTCATGAAGACCTACTGCATTTTGAGGAAGCCCATCATCAGAATATACAAGCCAAGTTCTATAATGAAAAATTCCCACTAGTATATGAAAGTGACAACACAGGAGACTCTCTATCATGAAGATCATGGTGCTACTTTGAAGCACAAGTGTGGAAAAGAGATAGTAGCATTGTCCCTTCTCTCTTTTTCTCTCATTTTTTTGTTTGGCCTTTCTCTTTTTTTATTTGGCCTTCCTCCTTTTTTTTATTTGGTGGGCTCTTTGGCCTTTTTTAAAGTCTGAAGTCTCATCCTGACTCGTGGGGGAATCATAGTCTTCATCATCCTTTCCTCACTTGGGACGATGCTCTAACATTGAAAATCATCACACTTTTATTAATTTACAACTCAAGAATTACAACTCAACACTTAGAACAAAATATGACTCTATATGAATGCCTCCGGCGGTGTACCGGGATATGCAATGAATCAAGAGTGACATGTATGAAAAATTATGAAGGTGGCCTTGCCACAAATACAATGTCAACTACATGATCATGCAAAGAGCAATATGACAATGATGGAACGTGTCATAATAAACAGAACGGTGGAAGTTGCATGGCAATATATCTCGAAATGGCTATGGAAATGCCATAATAGGTAGGTATGGTGGCTGTTTTGAGGAAGGTAAATAATGGGTGCATGATACCGACGAAAGTTGCGCGGCATAATAGAGGCTAGCAAAGTGGAAGGGCGAGTGTGCGTATATCCATGGCCTCACATTAGTCATAAAGAACTCATATACTTATTGCAAAAGTGTACTTGCCCTCGAAGCAAAGTACTACGACGCATGATCCTAGGGGAAGGGTTGGTAGGAGTTAACCATCACGCGAACCCGACCTCCACTCATAAGGAAGACAATTAAAAGAGCACCCCATGCAACAAATTTGTCACACAACTTTTACCATACGTGCATGCTACGGGACTTGCCAACTTCAACACAAGTATTTCTCAATTTCATAATTACCCAACTAGCATGACTCTAACATTACCACATTTATATCTGAAAACGATTATCAAGCATCAAATTGATCCTAGTGTTTAATGCACTTTCTATGATAGTTTTTATTATACCCAACTTGGATGCTCATCATTCTAGGACCGAATTTAAAACCATAGCAAATACCATGATGTTCTAAAAGACTCTCAAAATAATATAAGTGAAGCATGATAGATCAACAGTTTCTTCAAAATTAAGCCATCGCCGTGCTCTAAAAGATATAAGTGAAGTACTAGAGCAAAAACTATCTAGCTCAAAAGATATAAGTGAAGCACATAGAGTATTCTAATAAATTCTAATCAAGTGGGATTCTCCCAAAAGGTGTGTACAGCAAGTATGATTGTGGAAAACTAAAAAGCAAAAGACCAATATCATACAAGACGCTCCAAGCAAAACACATATCATGTGGCAAATAAAAATATAGCTCCAAGTAAAGTTACCGATAGACGAAGACGAAAGAGGGGATGCCTTCCGGGGCATCCCCAAGCTTAAGATTTTGTTTATCCTTGAATGTCTTGGGGTTCCATGGGCATCCCCAAGCTTAGGATCTTGCCACTCCTTATTCCATAGTCCATCAAATCTTTACCCAAAACTTGAAAACTTCACAACACAAAACTCAACAGGAAATCTCATAAGCTCCGTTAGTGCAAGAAAGAAAAACCACCACATAAGGTACTGTAATGAACTCATTCTTTATTTATATTGGTGTTAAACCTACTGTATTCCAACTTCTCTATGGTTCATACCCTACATACTAGCCATAGATGCATCAAAATAAGCAAACAACACACGAAAAACAGAATCTGTCAAAAACAGAACAGTCTGTAGAAATCTGTAACTCTAGAATACTTATGGAACTTTAAAAATCCTACCGAAATAGGAAGTCCTGGCAAATTTGTCTATTGATCTACAGAAAAAAGAATCAACGCAAAATCACGTTTCTGTGAATTACTAAAATTATTTTTGTGCATGCAAAGTTTCTGTTTTTCAGCAGAATCAAATTAACTATTACCATAGGTTATCCTATAGGTTCTACTTGGCACAAACACTAATTAAAACATAAAAACACATCTAAACAGAAGGTAGATGAAAAATCTATTACTAAACAGAAGCAAAAACAAAAAAACAAAAATGAAATTGGGTTTCCTCACAACTAGCGCTAACGTTTAACGCCCCTAGCTAGGCATAAAAGCGAGGATAGATCTAAGTAGTGCCATCTTTGCCATTTAATTCTTCACTAGAGCACTTATAATCCCTAGGAGTTTCTTTCTTTTTAGTAATGATTAAGCTCCTAGGCAAGAAATCAAGAAATTCATTTGTAGCAAAAGGTTCCTTAATGATAGCAAGAAAATTGGGGTAAACACTAATTGATTTGAGATCGGCACTTCCTTTACTAGAAGATTCACCCTTATCTTTAGGAACGTACATGACCTTGGCAAATTTGGTAGGAGGATTGGGGTATTTTTCGCAGATGGAAAGGCAGATCCTAAGTTGGTGATAATGTCCTCCAGTTTACCAATTCTTGTAGAATCAAAATCCATTCTTTCATTAACTATAGGTTCTTTTTCTTTAAAAAATTTCAAGGTAACTCCAACCCTAGACCCATAGTGGGTGATTTGATTGTGGATCTTTTTATCCAAATTTTTAATTAACTCAACTGTGGCAACTTTATTTTCAATAATTTCAAGCCTTTGCATCACATGTTCCAAAGTTAAAATAGTTCCATTAACCAAAAGAGGGGGTGGACCAAACAAATCTAACATAGCACTATAAGCATCAAAAGTATGGCTACCCAAGAAATTCCCTCCGGTAATGGTATCAAGGATATATCTATTCCAAGGAGTAATGCCCACATAAAAATTGCGAAGAAGAACAGAAGTGGATTGCTTCCTAGTAGCTCTATTTTGAGCATTGCAAATTCTATGCCAAGCATATTTCAAATTTTCTCCCTCCTTTTGTTTAAAATTGAGAACTTCATGATCGGGAGTATTAACTATAAGAGGAGGACTTGCCATAACGATGATCACACAAAAGGCGAGCGAACGATAGAGGTTATTGGGAAAGAGAGGGCGAATAAAATGGCACAGGTGAAGTGGGGGAGAGGAAAACGAGAGGCAAATGGCAAATAATGTAAGTGCGAGGGAGATGAGTTTGTGACGGGTACTTGGTATGTCTTGACTTGAGCGAAGACCTCTGCGGCAACGGCGCCCGAAATTTTTCTTGCTACGTCTTGAGCTTGCATTGGTTTAAGGAAAGGGTGATGCAGCAATAGTAGCGTAAGTATTTCCCTCAGTTTTTGAGAACCAATGTATCAATCCAGTAGGAGGCTCCTCAAAAGTCCCACGCACCTACACAAACAAACAACAACTCGCAACCAACGCAATAAAGGGGTTGTCAATCCCTTCAAGGCCACTTGCGAAAGTGAGATCTGATAGAGATAATATGATAAGATAAATATATTTTTGGTATTTTATGATATAGATTGGAAAAGTAAAGATGCAAATAAAAGTAGATTGAAAGCTTTATATGATAAAAGATAGACCCAGGGGCCATAGGTTTCACTAGTGGCTTCTCTCAAGAGATCATAAGTATTACGGTGGGTGAACAAATTACTGTCGAGCAATTGGTAGAAAAGCAAATAATTATGAGATTATCTAGGCATGATCATGTATATAGGCATCACGTCCGTGACAAGTAGACCGACTCCTGCCTGCATCTGCTACCATTACTCCACACATCGACCGCTATCCAGCATGCATCTAGAGTATTAAGTTCATAAAGAATAGAGTAACGCATTAAGAAAGATGACACGATGTAGAGGGATAAACTCATGCAATATGATATAAACCCCATCTTTTTATCCTCGATGGCAACAATACAATACATGCCTTGATGCCCCTGCTATCACTGGGAAAGGACATCGCAAGATTGAACCCAAAACTAAGCACTTCTCCCATTGCAAGAAAGATCAATCTAGTAGGCCAAAACAAACTGATAATTCGAAGAGACTTGCAAAGATAACTTAATCACACATAAAAGAATTCTGAGGAGATTCACATATTTCTCATAGATAAAGTTGATCATAAACCCATAATATCATCGGATCTTGACAAACACACTGCAAAAAGAGTCACATCGAATAGATCTCCAAGAAGATCGAGGAGAACTTTGTATTGAGATTCAAAGAGAGAGAAGAAGCCATTTGGCTAATAACTATGGACCCGAAGGTCTGTGGTAAACTACTCACAACTCATTGGAAGGGCCTTGGAGATGATTTAGAGGCCCTCCGTGGTCAATTCCCCCTCCAGCGGAACGCCGGCGAAGGCTCCAAGATGGGATCTCGCGCATACTGAAGGTTACGGCGGTGGAAATAGTTTTTCATGGTCGCTTCTGATGTTTTTGGGGTACATGGGTATATATAGGAGGAAGAAGTAGGTCGGTGGATGCTCAAGGGGCCCACGAGGGTGGGGGGTGCGCCCACCTGTAGGTGCACGTCGGTCACCCTCGTGGCCGCCTCCTTTGTTTCATGACTTCCACTCCAAGTCCTCTGGATCACGTTTGTTCCAAAAAGATTGGTCCCGAAGGTTTCATTCCGTTTGGACTCCGTTTGATATTCCTTTTCTTCGAAACACTGAAATAGGCAAATAAACAGCAATTCGGGCTGGGCCTCCGGTTAGTAAGTTAGTCCCAAAAATGATATAATAATGTAAAGTAAAGCCCATAAACATCCAAAATAAGTAATATAATAGCATGGAACAATCAAAAATTATAGATATGCTGGAGATGTATCAATGCACCTGCCGGAGAACTCCATTTCGTCATTGGCAGACCTGTGCCACGAGTTCGTCGGTGCCTTCATCGGTGGCCACCAGGAGCCGGCCCGGCCCAGCGACCTACAGCTTGTACAACAAAGGAAGGAGAAACCCTCCGTAAGTATTTACAGATATTCGGAAAAGTTTATAGAAGTATCCTAAATATCCATCCAGCAGCTGTGATAGCTGCCTTCTAGTCCAATGTGCGCAACTGCCGGATTCGTTCTAAGATGAACGTATGGTTGCCCAAGACTGTGAAGGAGTTGTACACTCTAGTGGATAAGTGTGCTCGGATGGAGGAGGGAAGGAAGTTTCCTGGAGAGGAAGATTGTATCTATGTGGATTCAGAGGATGATGATGAGTCCACCAGTCAGAAGAAGAGCAAGAAGCGCAGTAAGAAGCGGAAGGATAAGGCAGTGATGACTGTTGAAGGATCAGGCACCCCTATTACCGGCAAGATCACTAAGGTTGTGGTCCCTGACAAGGAGACTAATGTGTGCGCTGATTGCCGGGAGGCTGCGGCTGCCGAGAAGGCGGGAAGGGCGATGGACCGTACTACAAGATCCATCGAATCATGGGCCATGACCTCCAAGAGTGCTATCAGGTTGAGCAGTTGGTCAAGAGACAAAGAAGAAAATATGAGAAGCGTGATAAGGAAAAGGGTTAGAATGTTGCTGGCGGCAAGCCCTTTCAGAAACAAGGAAAACCCTTCAGGGGTCGAGAGAAGGAACCCTGTGATGATGAGACTGATAGAGGGGATGAAGAGGAAACCAGTGGGCAAAAGTTTTAGAAAGCCACTGATGCCCTGTGCGTTGACGGGGGTGTGTCTCTGCACACCTCTCACCGCCAACTCAAGCGGTGGGCGTGAGAAGTCAATGCCGTGGAACCAGCGCCAGAGGCCCGGAAGCCACTCAAATGGTCCTATACGCCCATCGTATTTGACGAGGAGGATCATCCTAGCCGTACCACTATGGTAGGGTGCTTCCATTGTTTGTTTCTCCAACAATTCGCAACCTCAAGGTCATGAAGATGTTGGAGGATGGTGGGCTGGGCTGAATATGATTTCCCCAGTGGTTATCAGCAAGCTTCAGATAGTAGAGGAAGAGATAGAGGTTACCGGCACGTTTCAAGGAGTTAATCCCGGCAGGAGTCATCCTAAGGGAAAGATCACGTTGCCGGTAATGTTTGGGGGAGAACTGAACTACCAGACTGAGAAGATTGTGTTTGATGTGGTTGATCTACCCCTGCCGTACAATGGGATTCTTGGATGCCCAGCTCTGGCTAAATTCATGGCGGCATCCCACTAGCCTACACCACCTTGAAGATGCCTGGCCCCCTGGGAGTTCTCACCATCACATCAGATGAGAAGGATGCCATCATCTATGTGGACAAGATGTATCGGGACGCGGTCGCGATAGAGGCAGCGGCAGCAGCAGTTCCCACCAAGGAAAGCAAAGGAAAGAAAGAGGATTGTAGGACCTCCGGCAAAGAGTCCGGGAAGCATTCCCCACTGAGTGCACGGCACTCGTTGATGATGTGCCGGAGTGCTGCCACAGCAAGAAATCCAATGTTGCTGCACCCCAAGTGAAAAAGGTCCCGATAAGGCTGGCTAGCATTGATGGTACTTTCACTATCAGCGTCACCCTAGATGATAAATAGGAAAGCGCACTTGTTGCCTTCCTGCGGGCGAATATCGATGTGTTTGCCTGGCAACCATCTGATATCCCCGGTGTTCCCAGGGAGGTAATCGAGCACCACCTTGATGTTTGCCCACACTCCAGACCTGTTAACCAAAAAGTTCGGAAGCAGTTTATTGCAGAAGAGATCAAGAAACGTGAGGTCGCTAGTTTTGTTAGAGGAGTGCCACGTCCCACTTGGCTAGCAAACCCAGTGGTGGTCCGCAAGGCAAACGGGAAGTAGAGGATGTGCATTGATTTCACATATCTCAACAAGGCCTGCCCAAAGGACCCGTTTCCCTTGCCGCGTATTGATCAGATTGTGGATTCCACTTCAGGCTGTGATTTTCTCTCATTTCTGAATGCCTATTCTGGATATCACCAGATCTTCATGTCCAAAGAAGATGAGGAAAAGATGTTGTTCATCACTCCATGTGGTATGTACTACTTTGTGCGCATGCCATTCGAACTAAAGGGTGCTGGGTCCACCTTTGCAAGGGCAGTCCAGATTGGTTTTGAACCTCAGCTGCATAGAAACATTGAAGCTTATATGGATGATATTGTGGTCAAAACCAAGGACAGAGCAACTTGCGTCCAGCATTTGGAGGAGACATTTGCGAATCTACGCAAGATTAACTTGAAGCTCAACCCAGAGAAGTGTGTGTTTGGTATTCCCTCTGGCAAGCTGCTTGGGTTCTTTGTGTCCCACAGGGGGATCGATACTAATCCCGACAAGATCAAGGCCATTGAGCAGATCCAAGAACCGAGGACAGTTAAGGATGTAAGGCGCCTGACGGGATGTGTTGCCGCGCTAAGAAGATTCATCTCCAAGTCTACCGAGCATGCCCTGCCGTTCTTCAAAATTTTGAAGAAGGCAGGTCCTATGAAGTGGACCCCAGAAGCAGATGCAGCTTTGCAAGAGTTAAAGGCCTACCTATCTTCTGTGCCTACCTTGGTTGCTCCCAAACCCCAGGAGCCGCTGCTGCTATACCTAGAGGCAACCAACCAAGTGGTCAGTGCAACCTTGATGGCACAACGAGAAGTGGATGAAGCAAAGAGTGAATAGAGACCGGCAGAGTCAGACAAGGTTCAGGGGAGCAGTGAGCACGACAACGAGGGCAACCGAAACACTACAAAAAAAGACACATCCATGACATTTTGGGCAGAACGAATTTTTTTTGTCATACTTATGACACTTCTATGACGATAATTGTGACAAAACCCGGTATCATCATAGATGTGGTGGGCTCCTACTTCTATGACAAAAAATCATGACAGAAAATGGGCTTTTCGTCCTGGGCGGGATGGAGACGCAGCTGCATGACATTCTTTGGGCCGTCCATGACGAAAAAAACCGTGGTAGAAGCAAGGGCGAGGAAAATATTGGGGTGTTCCCAGTTACGGTGGGTGGTCGGGGGCGAGCGATGCGTGTTTCTCTCGTACGCGTATGCGCGTGTGTGCAAGGCATTGGGCTCTAACTGAACCCGAGTGAGGCATTGGTCTCTAACTGAACCCGAGCAATTACACTGCAGGCTACGCGTTACTGAACCCGAGCGATTGATCAATGGCTGTTAACTAAAACCGATTGAGCGATTCCTTCGCTACTGCTGCTAACTGAAGCTGATCGATGCTGCCTCTGGATGAACAGTGAGTGTTGCAGGAGGGTGGGGTTGGATGAACTGTGGGCGGTGGGGTGGATGAACAGGACCCCGTGGTGTTGCCTCTGGATGAACAGGACCCCGATCGATCGAGCCGGTTGGGGCTGGATGAACAGGACCTCGTGGAGGGCTGGATGAACAGGACGACCCCATGGAGGGCTGGATGAACAATAGATGGTGGAGGGATGGATGAACAGTAGCCTGTGGAGGGGTGGTTGAACAGGAGCCCGTGGAGAGGGGTGGTTGAACAGTAGCCGGTGGAGTAGCACGCGGTGGAGGCTGGATGAACAGGAGCCCGTGGATGAACAGTCGCAGGTGGAGGCTGGAGGAGATCGACGGTGGATGAACAGTGGCCCGTGGAGGCTGGAGGAGGTTGACGGTGGAGATGAATAGTATCCCGTGGAGTCCTGTTTTTGGGTACGCCACACCCCTCCCGACGAACAGGACCCCCATTTTGACCATAGGAGGTCCAACACAAGTCCGTTTCCTCCGTTTTGGGGTACGCCAGACCCCTCACGATGAACAGGATCCCGTTTCGAACGTGGCCGGTCAAACACAAGGCCGTTTCCTCCGTTCTGCGGTACGCCAGGCCTCATTTCCATCGCCTGTTCCGTCCAAGCCGGTTGGCTCCCACGCGTTCCGTTGCCTCCCCATGAACACGACGCATTCCGTTGCCTCCCCGTGAACACGACGACGACGCAGTTTCTCCGTTCCGACCAGGCATGTACACGAGCCCTAGCCATACTTATGCGCGAGTAGGCATTCGAGACCCCGCTCGTATGTACGTGCATGGCCGTATTTTATTTCTTGCACACTGGCCGCTATACGTACATGTACATGCTACGTGCGTGCCTCTACTATGACACGTGCGCACCTCTACATCGACCAGTATGTACGTACACGTTCGCGACCAGAATGACAACGCTACGTACGTTTCGACCAGGTGGGTCCCAACTGTCAGGCACTTCCTTGCGTGTGAAGATGTAGCTGGTGGGTTTCAGCAGTCAGGGGGTGAATCGTTTTTTTTACCCAGACACACTTCCCTGCATGCGAAGATGTAGTTGGTGGGTCCTAGCAGTCAGGGGGCGAATCATTTTTTTTGCCCAGAGGCACTTCCTTGCGTGCAAAGATGTAGCTGGTGGGTCCCAGCAGTCAGGGGGGAAACATTTTTTCGCAAAATATGGTGGCCCGTCGGGTCGGTCCCTGCTGTCAGGTGCAGGAATAATTATTTTGCACGTAATAAGGAGGCACTTCCTTGCGGCCGTTGTGGACCCAGCTGTCAGTCTCTCCACGTACAATACTCTTCCGATGGAAGCCATTCCTTGACCATGTTGACCATGCCACACCGAGAGAACCAGGGCGGTGGACGACGGCGAGGACTAGGAAGGTGACGACGAGGAGCCGGGGAAGACGCTGCAGTGGAAGCCCGCGTGGAGAGGAGTACGAGGGTTCACTGGTTCGGCTGCTGTCGCCGTAGAATAACAGGGGGTGTGGGTGAGTAGAGGGATGGCCTGGCCAGCAGTGGGAGTAGTAGGGGGCGGTGAGGCTCCGCGGCATCACAGCCGGCCACGAGAGGCAGGAGCACGCGACACGACCGGTGTTGGTTTGGGCAGCTAGAGCAAGAAGACCAGAGGTTGATGAAACACTACGGCCGTTGGATGGACATCGTATGGTCACTGGAGCCAGAATCGTTCATATTGACTAAGTTGACAAAGCCCTCCGTCCCCGTCAACTTAGTTGGCCCACTAGTCAGCCTCCCACTATGGTGGGTCCCAGCTAGTAGGGGGTATTCATTTTTTTGTGCGTAATAAGGAGGCACTTCCTTGTGATCGAGGATATACCTGGTGGGTCCGACCTGTCAGCTGGGGGAACATTTTTTCGCGAAATACAGAGGCCCTTCCGGTGGGTCCCAGCTGTTAGGTGGAGGAATCATTATTTTGCGCGTAATAAGGAGGCATTTCCTTGTGTGCGGCCATGGACCCAGCTGTCAGCCTCTCCACGTATAGTGCATGTCCGATGGATGTCGTTGGTTGACCACGTTGACCAGGCCGCGCCGAGAGCACCATGGCGGCGGATGAGGTGAGGCCTAGGAAGGGAACCCCACGGAGTCGGGGAAGACTCGGCAATGGTTGCCCACGCGGTGGGGAGAGGGTTCACTGGTCCGACTACCGTCGCCGGAAAATAACAGGAGGTGTGGGTGAGTAGAGGAAAGGATTGGCCAGCAATGAAGTAGGGTGGGGCGGTGCGGCCTATGCGGCAGCACAGCCGACCACGGGAGGCGGGAGCAGGCAGTCCTACCGACGCTGGTTTGGGCGGCTGGAGCAAGAAGATCAGATATTGAAGAAGTAGCACAACCGTTGGATTAACATTCAACGGTCACTGCTGCTAGAATCGTTTGTGGACTAAGTTGACAAAGCCTTTCGTACACGTCAACCTAGTAGACCCACAAGTCAGCCTCTGCAACATCCCAAATTTTCAATTTGGAATATTATACATTAGATCATTATTGTATATCACATTTTATTGCATTTTTGGCTTGGTCCTATAAATTCTACGCAACTCAAGGACCCACAGAGAGAGTTGGGGATTTCATTATTTTCATATTTGAGTTTTCTCAAATTTTGAAAAAAAGGATCAATTGGTTTGATTATTTTTCTTTCCTAATATTTCTAAAATAAAAATATATGAGAGGAGATAAAATGACTTCTCCAAAATAAATGAAATATTAGAGGAAAAATATTCAAATCAAATAAATGTTTTTATTTGGATTTTATTGCAATTTTATTTGAATTAGAAAAATGGCATGTTTTAAAATTGCACTTTTAGGCCAAGAAAATATTCATCTTGTTCTAAATATGTTATTTAGATGGCGAAAATTTGTTTTGGCATTTTTATATTTTTATTTATTTTTCTAGGATTTATTTTCCGCAGAATCTTATTTAAAAAAAATCTGCGCGCCTCACTAGGCCAGCGGCCCAGCCGAGCCGGGCCGGCCTCGCCAGCTCCCGCCCCCGCCTGACCGACTCTGACCGGAGTCCGTCCGGAGCACGCCGCCGCCGCCGAGTCCGAGGAGGACTCCTCCTCGCCCCCTTCCCCAAGCCGCCGGAGCCCCCCTCTTTAAATACCCCAGCCTCGCCGCCTCATCACCACCCCGCCATCGCAGCGCCGCCGCTCCAAGGCGCCGGCGCCCCGGAGCCCGACGCCGTCGTCTCGGCGCCGCCCCTCGCCGCCCCGCCGCCCCTTGCCGACCCCGCCTCGGATCCGCCGCCGCCGCAGCGCCCCGCCTCGCCGGAGACGCTGCCGGAGTCGCCAGTCCCGATCCGGTCCGATCCGCCACCGGTTTTTTTCCGTCTAGGTAAAAACTGACCGGTTTTTATTTAAACCCTAGTTTCATTTTTTTTGATTAGATCGGTTTTATTTTTCAGTTTAGTTATTTAGCGGATGTTCGTCCGTATGTTCATTTAACGAACGGTGTTCACTCGTAAGCCGCAGACAGCGAATGTTTGTTCGTTAGCCTGTTCGTCAGTTTTTCTTTTTCCAGGGTTTTTCCGCGATTATTTTAGATCGTGATTTCTGCCCTGATTTTCGTTTTAGTTTATCTTTTCGCTCGTTTATCAGAATCAGGCGATTCAAGCGCCTAGAGTTTCGTCTCAAAGCCCTCTTTCCGTTTAACAAACTTAAACAGGTTTTTGCTACTGTAAAATTTGACTTAAGTCCAGATTAGTAAACGGAGCTTGTTTCTTTCGCAGTTTGAGTTTCGTTGCTTCGTTTGATTTGATTATTTTTGCAAATCGGAGTTCTTAAGTTGAACTTTCTGGTTAGATCTCTTATTTGAGTTTTACCCGTGCTTCTAGTTGAGTGCTTATTGTATGGTTGTTTTTTTTGTGATAGAGTACCCAGAGTGCGAAGCGTGCTACTACGAGTCTCTAGGTTTCACGGATCATCAGTAAGGCAAGTAACACTTTGATCATACCTCTTTACTACCCAATTTTATTGCATTAGATCAGTCCGCAAATAATTGCATGGTTAGGATTTGATTAATATGTGGGTTTTGGGAAGTAGATGAGGTAGTACCTATTGTCTTGTTTATTATCAAACCTTTGGGAGTTACTTCTACGGTGCTTATATTGCTATGCTATGCTTGTAGACGTGGATTGGGTGAGTGTATCCATGATAGATGTGAGTATTGTTATTTAATGGTTAACTTAAGGTGGCTACTTTAATACACATCTGGGTCGACTAAGGCACCTGGGGAACCCAGTGTTGCTTGTATTTTTGGAAATCCCGGGGTACCGTGTGATTCTCCTACGGACCGCCACCCAGGCTCAAAGGGATCATAAGATTATTCATGCTAGAAACTTCCATGTGCAGCCACAAGCTATTATGGGCTCTAACATAGTTGAGTACGTTGCAAGACCTCTTTCAGTGGTGGGCTAGCAGATGTAGGGGAAAGTAGGTGTAACTGTCCACCCAGAGTAGAGAGTTATTATTTCAGAAAGACTGTGTCTCGTTTCTCCGACCATGGATGTATTCGAGTCTTGTGGGGAAAAGTGCGCAAACCTCTGCAGAGTGTACAAACTAATCATGGTTAGCCATGTCCCCGGTTATGGACGTTTTGAGTATCTAGTTCTTGGATTATCATGTGGATCTCATCACTCTTAATATATTTTGATTGGGTTTAATGATGATGCTTAATTGGGATTGAGTTGGGTGAACCTTCTCAATGTTGAACAACCACCATGATAGTTAAATAAAATTTATTCCTTTGTTGTAGGGAAATTTTGGCTTTATGCAAAATTCTAACCATAGAGCTTTCCACCAGCCATATATGCATGTAGTGATAGCATTATTCTGTTCATTACTCTCTATGTGTTACATTGCCAGCATATTCCACATGCTGGCCCATTTCGGGCTGCAATGTTCATGTTGCAGACTTTTCAGACAACGAGTAAGGTGCCTTAGGTCGTGATCTTTCACTCAGTGATGCCGTTGGAGTTGATGGACTCACTTTATCTTCCAAGCCTTCCGTTGTTATCGTATTTAGATGGCCTTAAGACATATTTATTGTAATAAGTTCTCTTTTGAGACATTCGATGTAATAAGTGTGTGATTGCTACTCTGTTATAAATCCTCCAAGTAATGTGCGTGTCAGCATTACCGATCCAGGGATGACACTGATGCATAGAGATCAGACTGTTTGAGGTCTGGTTGCTACAAGATGGTATCAGAGCACACGCTGACTGTAGGACACAACCACTAAGCTAAAGCCCTAGATCACTACTCTCTTCTCATTTCTGACTCCTCTCCCTTTTCTACTCTTTAGGATGGCGGATCCAAGGAACAAGTTCACTCAAGCGGACGAAGACACACCTTTTGGATGACATTTGAGGGAAGTTCCTAGATACCTGAACATCGGACTACCAAGTTTCACCGGGACCTACATCGCCACTTTACCAAAAGAGGTGCGTTGGATGATTCGAGTTCAAGTTCCAGGAAGGACGTTCATGCCAGTCACAGAGCCCATAGAGTTTTCCTTTGATGCACCAACCTGGAGTCTAGGAAAGAGCATGGAAGCCCACATCACCATGGGACGCATTGGAGAAGTTTACCACAAGGATCTCAAGGATACTATCTACGAGATTTGTGGGCACCGAGATGAGCAATGGGAGATGATTAGCACCAGGAAGGATAGATCTATTGCAGCTTTCATCCAGGAGTTAAACCAGCACATTCAACGCCAGGGGAACCAGATGTGCACAAGCATGACAGATCTGAAGAAGGCAATGACCAGGATCATGGAGCTGGAGGAAGAACTCAAGTCTACACGTGATGGATATGAGGAGGAAATGACGATACTCATGGAGAAGAATGATGATCTGAAGAAGAAGCTAGGAATATTCATGGGAGACGTCGCGCCAGGAGGAGACAACGACAATTCCACTTGCCCAGAGAACTACATCATCATCGACGACACCGAGTCGGACCCTGACGATAGCGATGATGACTATGTTGATGAAGCTAGAGCAGATATCATGGAGTCTTCGACCGATCAATTTTTCTAGTCGACCATCATAACAGTAGTAGTATTCCCCCATGTATATAGCATAGTCCAAGCACTTTTGTAACGATAGTTAGAACATTGTATGCCCTTGTTTGAATTGATTGAAGTGATATGTTTGTGTTTGTCTCATGTGCATATGGGTAGTGTTTTTCTCTCTAGACCTCATTCTATTCTATTTTCTCATCTTTTCTAAACCCTCAGATGCCTCCTAGACGCGACAATGGATTTTCTTTCCCACCAGAGCTCACTCAGTTGATCCAGCAGCAGAATGCATTGATGCAGATACTAGTCCAGAATCAAAATCAGGGGAACAACAACAACCCACCACCACCACCACCACCCGTTGATCACTTAGCCCGATTCTTGAGGCTGAATCCGCCGGTGTTCTCCAGTAGCACCGAGCCGATAGTTACAGATGATTGGCTCCGCAAGATTGGAAGGGAGTTGACCACTGCAAGATGCACAGATGCGAAGAGAGTGTGTTTTTTCGCACATCAGCTTGATGGACCCGCAACATCATGGTGGGAGAATTTCACAGCCACTTACCCCATCGACACTGTCACATGGGACCAGTTCCAGTAGGCTTTCCGTACTGCCCATGTTTGAGTAGGAGCTGTGGCCATGAAGAAGCGTGAGTTTCGCAACTTGCGCCAAGGAGGACGCACAGTTGTCCAATATGTGGATGATTTTAGTAAGTTAGCATGTTATGCCCCAGATGACGTTGCTACAGATGCAGCTAAGCAGGAGAAGTTTCTGGAAGGACTGAATGATGAGCTGAGCATGAAGTTGATGGTGGCAACCTTCAACAAGTACCAGGAGTTGGTAGATAGAGCTCTCATGATTGAAGGGAAGCAGCAGCAGATTGACAACCGCAAGAGGAAGTATGGACAAGGGAAGTACACTTCTGGAGCTCAGCAGAGGCCCCATTTTACTCCAAACTCGGGAGGACCTTTTCAGCATAACCATGGAGGTCACAACCACAATGGAGGAAGTTCACACAACCATAGTGGCCCCAAGAATGGGAATGGGAATGGAGGAAGCAACAACCAGAACCGTTCCATCCCAGCAACACCCGCCAAGAAGGATCTAATCCACATTACTTGCTACAAGTGCCAGATGACTAGACATTATGCCAATGAATGTCCTGAAGCTAAGAATGGAAATGGCAATGGAAGCTCTGGGAAGAAGCCAAACCCTTTCAACAGGGGACAAGTGAACCACGTTAACGTGGAGGAGGTTGAAGCACAGCCAGATGTAGTAATAGGTAAGTTTTTGGTTAAGTCATTTACTGCAATCGTTCTTTTTGATACTGGTGCATCGCATTCATACATATCAAGGGGATTTGTGGATAAGTATAAACTGCCCACCAAAGTTCTTAGAACACCTATGTTAGTAAGCTCGCCGGGAGCGGAGTATATGGCAAGCCAATGATGTTTTCAGATGCCATTGACCATAGGTAGGCATGTTTTCCCCTCAGACCTGATAATCTTGGAGTCACAAGCTTTGGATGTGATTCTGCGTATGGATTGGCTATCGATGTATGGAGGAAACATCGATTGCGTCAGTAAGTCGATTTTGCTCACCACCCAAGAAGGAAGAAGGATTAAGTATGTATCCCGGCATGTGCCGAAGAGGACTCAAGTGAATTCCTTATCAGGAGTTGTACCGGAGGAAGTACCAGTGGTGAAGGATTTCCCTGATGTATTTCCAGAAGAGTTGCCAGGCATGCCACCAGATAGAGACACTGAGTTTTTGATTGAGCTTTTGCCAGGCACAACACCAATATCTAAGAGACCGTACAGGATGCCCGCAAAGGATTTGGAGGAAATTAAGAAGCAGATTAAGGAGTTACTGGATAAAGGCTATATTCGCCCAAGTTCATCAGCTTGGGGATCACCATTGCTTCTAGTGGAGAAGACGGATGGATCATTGAGGATGGTTGTTGATTATCGAGGATTGAATGAAGTAACAATCAAGAACAAGTATCCACTGCCGATGATCAATGATTTGTTTGACCAGTTGCAAGGAGCTAAAATATTTTCCAAGATCGATCTGCGATCAGGATACCACCAGTTGAAGATTCGAGAGCAGGATATACCTAAGATAGCTTTTACCACAAGGTACGGGCTATATGGGTATACCGTTATGTCATTTGGCCTGACTAACGCACCTGCCTATTTCATGAACATGATGAACAAGGTGTTTATGGAGTTTCTGGATAAGTTCGTCATGGTGTTCATTGATGATATTCTGATTTACTCGAAGAATGAAGAGGATCATAGGGAGCATTTGCGTTTGGTACTTGGGAAGCTTAGAGAACATCAGTTATATGCCAAGTTCAGCAGGTGTGAGTTTTGCTTGAAGGAAGTTGGATTCCTCGAACATGTTATATCTGGAGAAGGAATAGCAGTAGACCCCACCAAAGTTGTCACTGTGATAAATTGGGAAGCGCCCACGTCAGTTGGAGAGATCCGGAGTTTTCTTGGACTCGCAGGATACTACCGGAGGTTCATCGAGAACTTCTCAAAGATTGCAAAACCCATGATGAAGTTGTTCAAGAAGGACACCAAGTTCAAATGGACTGAGGAATGTGAGCCTAGTTTCCAGGAGTTGAAGAAACGTTTGTTTACAACACCAGTGTTGATTCTGCCAGATCAGCACAAGGATTACCAGGTGTATTGTGATGCTTCTCATCGAGGACTTGGAGCAGTGCTTATGCAGGAGGGAAGAGTTATTTCATATGCCTCACGACAGCTTAAACCCCATGAGTTGAATTATGCTACACATGATTTGGAGTTAGCAACCATAGTGCATGTGTTGAAGACTTGGAGACATTTTCTTATCGGAAACCATTGTGAGGTGTACACGGATCACAAGAGTTTGAAGTATATCTTCACGCGGAAGGAGTTGAATCTCGGGCAAAGGAGATGGTGGGAGCTCATTAAGGATTATGATATGAGGTTGCATTATCATCCAGGAAAGGATAACGTAGTAGCCGATGCGTTGAGCCGCAAGAGCCATGTCAACACACTCATGACCGGAGAGTTACCCAAGGAGTTAGCTTTGGATCTTCGCGAGCTATGTTTGGAAATAATTCCGAGAGGCTATGTAGCAGCATTGGGGATTCAGTCTACTTTGATGGATAAGATCAGAGAAGCTCAAAAGATAGACAAGGAGATTGCCGAGATAAAGGAAAGGATGAGCAAAGGAAAAGCTAAGGGATTTCATGAGGATGAGCATGATATCTTGTGGTTTGAGGACCGCGTATATGTGCCCAATGTTGGGGAACGTAGTGATTTCAAAAAAATAGACTGAATCATGGTGATGCATAGCAACGAGAGGGAAGAGTGTCGTCCACCTACCCTCGTAGAACGAAAGCGGAAGCATTAGCACAACCCGGTTGATGTAGGCGTATGTCTTCACGATCCGACCGATCAAGTACCGAACATATGGCACCTCCGAGTTCAGCACACGTTTAGCTCGATGACGTCCCACGAACTCCGATCTAGCAGAGCTTTGCGGGAGAGTTCCGTCAGCACGACGGTGTGATGATGGTGTCGATGATGCTACCAACGCAGGGCTTCGCCTAAGCACCGCTACAATATTACCGAAGTGGAATATGGTGGAGGTGGGCACCGCACACGGCTAAGAGATCAATCGTTGTGTCTAGAGGTGCCCCCTGCCCCCGTATATAAAGGATCAAGGGGGAGGGGGCTGCCGGCCAGGAGGAGGCTGCTACGTCTTGAGCTTGCGTTGGTTTTCCTCGAAGAGGAGAGGGTGATGCAGCAATAGTACCATAAGTATTTCCCTCAGTTTTTGAGAACCAAGGTATCAATCCAGTAGGAGGTTGTAACACCCCAAAATTTTGACCTTGATTTATTAATTACATTTTTTCCAGGAAATTAAAATTTTATTTTCTTGTTTTATCTCTTAGTTGCAGATCACTTTGTCCCTCTGAATTTTTGAGTTTTTCCTTCTAGGTGGAAACCTTTCAAAAATATTGATGGACTTGTATATCTTCCCAAGATGATTTCTTTTTATCAGTGGAACTATTTCTACAATTATTTTTCCTGAGCTTTATTTCTTTAAAAATGATTTTCATAAGTTTTAGAGTTCCATTTGCACTACAACCCTTTATAAAATTCCTTTAAAATTTCCACCAAAATTTGGGGATGTCATGTGATGTTCCCACATCACTTTTATGCAAAAATCCCTTTTAGTCATTTGGAGAGTTTGAGCCCTACCTCAAGTTTTCAAATCTGGTCCAGTTTGTAATTTGCACTACAATCTATTTAAATATTTCTTTAAAAATCCCACCAAAATTGGGGGAAGTTAGTAGTAGTGTATAATTCAACTTTAAGCAGAAACCTATTGGTGTTCTTTGAAAAATTTGAGCAAATCATCCTCATCTTCATTCTGGTCCAGTTTGGTGTTTGTACTGCAACCATGTTTTATCTTGCCCTATTGCTCTTGATTTTTTCTCCTGCTTATAGACCAGCCTACCAAACCCTTAAGTCCAGGAGATTGGACCCATTGGAGTATTTTTGGTCCAGGCAATAATGCCCTTCACTTTCTGTCCAGAACTGAAGATTTGCAAAGCTTGCACTAACAAGTTTCTGGTTTTGCCCAAATAGCCTTGCCATCATCAATTGCACCTAAAGAGACCCCAACCTGGAGATTTGGGCCACCAGAAGAGATGCATAGATGCCCATGGCATTCTGTCGAGCACCTTGTGTTCATGGACAGCTTTGGCATAGTATTATGTTTGCACTGTGATCTTGCCCCTCTGGACAAACCAGCATGTCCACTAATCTCCTAGCCACCTCTAACCTAGACCTGTTAGTTGCAAGCCTCACCCAAGACCTCTAGGCCACCCTGGCTTTCTGTCGAGCATGTAGCATGCGTGCTTTGGCGTGCCCAGGGCGCACGTTTTTCACGCACGTGCAACCGAGCCGCCGCGTCTTGCCCCTGGCCTTTGCTCGCCCACAGGGCCGCGCCCCATTCTCGTCCGCTCACCAGAGCCCTCCAAGTCGCCCCTCGTGCCCTATAGCGCCGCCGTCAGAGCCCTCTTGGCGGCATGCCGGCGTTCGCAACATGCCCCTGCCATGGCAGCGTCGCCCAAGCCACAGCTGCCCGCCAGCTGCCCTCTTGAACAGCTCGAGCTCATCCACGAGCCCGTCCGCTAGCACCCGTCGCCACAATGTCGCCCTGCCAACAACAGAGCGGCGGTTCGCCGGTGTTCTTATCCGCAGCCGTGGGAACCAACCTCGACCTCCTATAAAAGGGGCCCCCGAGCTCGTCCAGACCCTCAGGCGACCTCAGGCCATCTCCCTGGTGCTCCCATAGCCAGCAATCGACGGAGGGAGGCCGTCTGCCTCGTCTCCGGCCAGTTCGGCCGCCGCCACGCTCCGGAACCGTATGTTGCGAGCAGGGCCTCCCCAGTTTTTCCAGCGCTACCGTCTGACTACCCTCAACCGTGCGGAGCCGCCCCACCTCTCTAGCCCGATCGGGAGCCACCATAGCTCGAGAACCCGATCCACCCGAAACCACCGTCCGCCGCGGAGCTCGCCGCCGGCGACCCCCTCCACCCCTGCCAGCCTATCGACCACTGGGAGGACTACACTGGACCAGCGGATACATCCCCGCCCTCAGAATCCCACGGGGAGCCACCGTTCATCGACGGCAGTCCAGTGACCCCAGCTCTGCCAACAGGTTTTAAGTGGAAACGTAAAACACAGGAGTATGTCTTCTCTGTCTCGAAAGCGTATTCTTATTCGAACCGTTTTTCTTTTTCTATTTAATTTAAAAATAGATTTTGACTGAAACATTGACTAGCTATAACTTTTTAAATACAACTCCGTTTGACCTGATTCTTTTTTTTGTTTCCCAAATTCTATCTAGTTTATTTCCATATTTATTTGAAAATTTTCCAAACAACTTTTTGTACTGTTTTGAAACTATGTGTTAATTTAAATTTTCTTAAAATAGGACTTATGAAGAAGGAAGCAGCTTTCAAAAAGTGCACCCCACTTACAGACTCTTGGAAGGCAAGCATTCTGAACCCCGGCATAATATTTGTTGTGTGTTGTTCGATGCTAATTCAACACCGCCTTGAAATGAAGTGTTCGGTATTTTATGTGATGATATGATCACGTTCATGAGTGCATAATGATGATTCCTTACTACTGGACTTTGATATGCTTCTGATAGTAATCACCCTCGTATGCCTTTCATGCCTATCGGGAGGAATCTGGGAAAGTCTCTGTCTTGGGTAGACACGAACTTGTCTCTAACAATTCGTTGAGACGATTAGTCCGGTAAGGCATGGTGAGGTATGATGACTGGTGATTCTGTTTGCTGGTGTGAACTATATTTGTTATTCTAATCCTGTAGGGAATGCCTTAACCTCCTGAGTCGACCGTAGATCGAGTCTTGTTCCAGTAACCCCCATACTTGTTTCGTACTACCACTTGTCCCTGCCATAGGTAGGGTACGGTTCAGTAAGTTGTCAACCCCTTGCTAGCACACACCATACAGAGAGGCCATGGTGGAAGATACCGGCTGCATCCGGTAGACATGCCACCTGGTCCGGGGGCATGGGTGTTTCCGGTTGGAGCCGAGGGGGTAGCTCCCCTAGTTTGTGCGTGTTATAAATTTTGTGATCCCATGCTAGTCGAGGTTGTAGCCTCCCCACTTAGAGTTTTGCTTAACGGGTGTCGTGGGTGATTCCAGACACCGGTAAGTTAGGCCGGTGTGTGCGGTCAGGTGTGTTTCAATTAAAAGACCGTAGATGGAATTAGTCCCGATGGACTAAAGGAATCCATTACTCGTGGGTACCCTCTGCAGAGATTATATCTATTCCAATAGCCATGTCCATGGTTAAGGACTATAGTCTGGGATTGGTCAAGTGTCGGTCTTCCGAGGAAAAATTGCTAAACCAGAACATGGATCATGACTTGTGACTCATGATGATTATCATTACTATTATTATGGACTAACCATTTACATTATTTGAATTATTGAGAATTCCTGGGACGGTACTACCTCATGGATATTCACTGTGATTATTCTCTTATAAGCCCTTTATGTGGTGTCGCTCAAACGCCCCATTGTGGCATGCTTGTTATTTAAATTATTCATAAGCCCTTTATGTGGTGTCGCTCAGACGCCCGGCTGTGCATGCTTGTTATTTAAATTATTTACAAGCCCTTTATGCACTACAAAAAAAAGACACATCTGTGACATTTTGGGCCGAATGAATTTTTTTTCTGTCATACATATGACACTTCTATGACGATAATTGTGACAAAACCCGGTATCATCATAGATGTGGTGGGCTCCTACTTTTATGACAAAAAATCATGACAGAAAATGGGCTTTTTGTCCTGGGCGGGCCGGAGACGCAACTGCATGACATTCTTTGGGCCGTCCATGACGGAAAAAACCGTGGTAGAAGCGAGGGGGAGGAAAATTTTGGGGAGTTGCCGGTTACGGTGGGAGGTCGGGGGCGGAGCGATGTGCGTTTCTCTCGTACACATACGCGTGTGTGTGCGAGGCGTTGGCTCTAACTGAACCCGAGCGAGGCGTTGGGCTCTAACTGAACCCGAGCGATTGCACGGCAGGCTACGCGTTACTGAACCCGAGCGATCGATCGATGGTTGTTAACTGAACCCGATGGATTGATTCCTTCACTACTGCTGTTAACTGAAGCCGATCGATTGGATGAACAGTGAGCGTTGCGGGGGGGTTTGGATGAACAGTGAGTGGTGGCGTTGCCTCTGGATGAACAGGACCCCGTGGTGTGGAGGGCTCGATGAACAGTAGATGATGGAGGGGTGGCCGTGGAGGGGTGGTTGAACAGGACCCCGTGGTGTGGAGAGCTAGATGAACAGTAGACGGTGGAGGGCTGGATGAATAGTAGATGGTGGAGGGGTGGTTGAATAGTAGCCGGTGGAGTAGCGTGCGATGGAGGCTGGATGAACAGGAGCCCGTGGAGGCTAGAGGAGGTCGACGGTAGCCCATGGAGGCTGGAGGAGGTCGACGGTGGAGATGAACAGTATCTCGTGGAGTCCTGTTTTGCGGTACGCCACACCCCTCCCGATGAACAGGACCCCCGTTTCGACCATAGCGCTCCAACACAAGTCCGTTTCGTCTGTTTTGCGGTACGCCACACCCCTCCCGATCAACAGGACCTCCATTTCGACCATAGGAGGTCCGTTTCCTCCGTTTTGCGGTACGCCACACCCCTCCCAATCAATACGACCCCGTTCCGAACGTAGGAGGTTCGTTTCCTCCGTTGTGCGGTACGCCAGCCTCATTTCCATCGCCTGTTCCGTCCAAGCCAGTTGGCTCCCACGCATTCCGTTGCCTCCCGATGAACACGACGCATTCTGTTGCCTCCCCATGAACACGATGCATTCCATTGCCTCCCCATAAACACGACGCATTCCGTGGCCTCCCCATGAACACGACGCACTCCATTGCCTCCCCATGAACATGAGCCCTCGCCATACGTATGCGCGACTAGGCGTTCGAGAACCCGCCCGTATGTACACATACATGGCCATATTTTCTTTCTTGCACCCTGGCCGCTGTACATACGTGTACATGCTATGTGCGCGCCTCTACTACGACACGAGCGCGCCTCTACATCGACCAGTATGTACGTACACGTTCGCGGCCAGGATGACAATGCTACGTACGCTTCGACCTGGTGGGTCCCGACTGTTAGGCACTTCCTTGCGTGCGAAGATGTAGCTGGTGGGTCCCAGCAGTCAGGGGGGCGAATCGTTTTTTTCGGACGCACTTCCTTGCGTGCGAAGATGTAATTGGTGGGTCCCAGCAGACATGGGGAAATGTTTTTTCGCTAAATACGGTGGCCCGTCCTGTGGGTCCCCGCTGTCAGGTGGAGGAATAATTATTTTGCGCGTAATAAGAAGGCACTTCCTTGCTGCGGCCGTGGACCCAGCTGCCAGCCTCTCCACGTATAGTCCACGTCCGATGGAAGCAATTCCTTGACCATGTTGACCACGCCGCATCGAGAGCACCAGGGCAGTGGACAACGGCGAGGCCTAGGAAGGGGACGACGCGGAGCCGGGCAAGAAGCGACAGTGGATGCCCACACGTAGAGGAGTATGAGGGTTCACTCGTTCGGCTGTGGTGTGAGGCTGCCGTCGCCGCAGAATAACAGGGGGTGTGGGTGCGTATTAGGATGGCCTGGCCGGTGGTGGGAGTAGTAGGGAGCGGTGAGGCCTCCGCCGCATCGTAGCCGACCACGGGAGGCAGGAGCACGAGGCACGATCGGCGCTGGTTTGGGCGGCTGGAGCAAGAAGACCAGAGGTTGAAGAAGCACTATAGCCATTGGATGGACATCGTACGGTCACTGGAGCTAGAATCGTGCATATTGACTAAGTTGACAAAGCCCTCCGTCCCCGTCAACTTAGTAGGCCCACAAGTCAGCCTGCCACTATACTCGGTCCCAGCTAACAGGGGGAGTATTCATTTTTTTTGTGCGTAATAAGGAGGCACTTTCTTGCTTACGAAGATATAGCTAGTGGGTCCGAGCTGTCAGAGCCGGCCGCGGGGAGGAGGGAGCAGGCAGTCCCACCAGTGCTTGTTTGAGCGGCTAGAGCAGGCAGAGCAGAGATTGAAGAAGCACGACGGCCGTTGGATGGCCATCCAACAGTCACTGCTTGTGCGTCAACCTTTTTTTAGGAAAGCCTCAAATCAGTGGAAAACAACATACAACCCATCTGCCATTATTTTTAATAATTTACAGCCCATTTGCTAATTCTTAAGGTTTTTTTGGATCCCTTATTCTTTTTGTTAGCATTACAACCCATATTGTGACCACGGTTAAAAACTTATACGAATTTTTGCATATTTCGGTGCGGTCCGAACTGTTTTTAATCCCAAAATTTCGACTCACATTCAAACTGATTTTAAAAATAAATGTATATCAATATAAAATCCAACGAATTCTCCACGCATAAAAATTAATGTAATTTAAAATCTCGAAATGAAAAAAAAGATATTTGAAACTAATTGCTGGTTTGATGTGTTTTAAAAATGTACAGCCCATTTCTCATTACTAATGGGCCATTTTCTCGGCCAGCCGAATGAAAGCTCTCCTCGTCTTGAAAGATTTGCAGCCCAACAGGCCTGACAAAGCGACTTACTTGGCAAATCACAAAAAAACTGGGCTGTGGTCGTGGACCCAGCTGTCAGCCTCTCCACGTACAGTCCACGTCCGATGGAAGCCATTCCCCGACCATGTTGACCACGCCGCGCCGAGAGCACCAGGGCAGTGGACGACACCGAGGCCTAGGAAGGGGACGACGCGGAGCCGGGAAAGACGTGGCAGTGGATGCCCACGCGGAGAGGAGTACAAGGGTTCACTGGTTCGGCTGCGGTGTGAGGCTGCCGTCGCTGCAGGGCCTGGCTAGCGGTGGGAGTAGTAGGTGGCGATGAGGCCTCAACGGCAGCACAGCCGGCCACTGGAGGCAGGTGCAGGCGGTCTCCCCGGTGCTGGTTTGGGCGGCTGGTGCAAGAAGAGCAACGATTGAAGAAGCAGCAGGACCGTTTAATCCAAATCCAATGGTTACTGCTGCTAGAATTGTTTGTTGACTAAGTTGACAATCCCTGCATACGCGTCAACGTAGTAGGCCCACAGGTCAGCCTCCCAACCGGTGCGCCCCAGATGTCAGTGGGAGGAATCATTTTTTCGCATAATAAGGAGGCAGTTGATTGTGTGCGGCCAGGCCAGCGGAGGGAATAGGGTGGGCCGGGGAAGCCTGCGCGGCATCAAAGCAGGCCACAAGAGGAGGGAGCATGCAGTCCCGCCGGCGCTAGTTTAGGCGGCTGGAGCAGGAAGATCAGAGATTGAAGAAGCACGGCAGCTAGAATCATGTGTTCACTGACAAAGCCTTGCGTAAACAAGTCAGCCTCAAAATATGTGGCATGTACAGCCCATTTGCTATTATTTTTATAATTTTTACTCATGTTCTAATTCATATGGAATTTATTGCAGCCCGTTTTCCATTTTTAGAATTGCCGGCCATTTTCTGGTCAGTACCAGGGTCAAAAAATTAACTAAATATGTGGGAAATTTTTGCTGGGGAATGAAGTATTCTTAATCCAAAAATTAATAGCCATACTAAAACAAATTTAAAAATAAATTAGTACTATGTCATGTTAAATCCAATGAAATACGTATAAGATATAAGTGAAGAACAAAATTCAAAAAAAAACTAATATCTCATTTGCTCGTCTTGAAAGATTTGCAGCCCAGTAATTCGGAGAAAACAAATAGGCCTAGCTTGGGTATTCTTCAAAAAGAAATACTGGGCTACCTATTTTCCCAAAGAACTGGTGCATGAGCATTTAGATTTATTTATTTATTTACTTATTTATGTTTAGGGGACCATGAGCATGTACCTGGGCCGAATTCATGTGAGAGCCTCCCTTCCAGTTAATTATGGGCTTCTCTATTGGGCCTTCATCAGTGGGCTGCATGTTATCAACAAGTGGAAAATGTGTTCCGTACGAAAAATAGTATGAGCTACGTACGGTACGGGGCACTAAAGGATCGAACTATGCAACGACTTCCAAAACATTGTGTTGGTCGTTCTAACAACACATTTATTCAACCAACAGACGAAATATACTACTGATTGTACATTGAAAACAGCAGCAGTAGCAACCAGGGCTGGGGGTGCAACAGAAGCAGTAAGCAGGGGCCAGAAGAGTGAAGATGCAGCTCTCTCTTCCAAACCAAACATCAGCCATCATTACAAAAGGGCTACCAAAAAAGAACAAGTGTATGCATCAAACTAAATAAAGATCCTACTACACCAAGTGTACGCATCTAACTAACTGGCTCAGTTAGACGTTACTATTTATTAAGCTGTGGAGATTGGCTGACGGCTTGAACCAGATGGGTGCCTGACGGGGGAAACTCTAGCTAGCAGGTCGAAGTCTGATACTTGCGACCCTCTCTCCTACTTTGGGCTGCAGAGCGTGGCGGCACATATCAGGGTATGGTGCATGCAGAGACGCATGGTACGCTGTGTACACACAGTTTTTCCTGATGAACGAAACCGCGCTGCCATCATGATCCTTGCCGTCGGTTATCTCCTGGTTAATCGAATAATTCAGTCCGACAAACAGAGAGCATGTACCAAGGCTACTTACCAGCCTCCAGTCAAAAATTCCTAAAGGCCCAGAGAAGCTGCGATCCTGCTCAAAGACCTTGCAGTGACTGTGATTGTATTCCACGAAACAACACGACCAGTACGTGCGAACGATCATCAATCATTCGCCGTCATCTGATCCAGCCAGGAACCACCTGCAACTGCCATGCCGCTTTTCTTTGAAAGGTTCTAGGATTAGGAAGGGTAGGGACACCAGGCAGCCTACAACATCATATCAAGTTGGAGTCAAATAAAAAAGGGCTCTTGATTTAGTCAATCTTAAGAGCAGCATGTTATGAGCATGAATATTTTTTCAGTAAATGTTGACAGTAATATAAGCAAGCCATCATGATATCATAGGAAAGTAACATACTGCTGTAACAGCCATTTGTAGCGATGACTGGAGTAGGCCAGCAATACGTCCAGCTATAGGAGTCAACAGCGTAAATGAAGCCCTTGTGTTCAATGGCATCAGAGAACCATGGAGGATGTATGATCCTGCGATGGACGTGCAAATTTATCCACTTACCGCAGTGACCTGTCAGATAGGCGAGACGGCGGTTGAAGAACGCAATTAGCCTGAAATCTTTATAATTCCCAGATCTTGTGGGCACTTGGCAGATTACAACCTTGAGAAAATCAAACTTGGTATCATGTTGGCTACTGTAAGATTCTGAGTATTCTGGGCTGCGGTGCCAAAGCAGTGCAGTGTTAATTGAAGGAAGGGGGATCAATCGCTGGGTGTAGACCTCCACGAGCATCCAGCTGCCGCGACCGTCGACGAGCACCATCCAAGACGTGTTCATGCCGACCCAGTACATACCGTTAATGTAGCTGAGGCTGACGGGGATCGGATCAAAGTGAAGGGGGTTGATGCTCGCCACCCTACGATCGTTATGCTGCATGACACGCCGTTTCTAAAGATCAGGCGGCATCAACAAGCAATGAGCTGGCTTAAAAAGCTCTGGCCTGAGGGCTTTGAGTAAACAGTACAGCCCCGACGAGCATGCGGCGAGCGGCATGGTACTGAGATTGTCCACACGCGAAACAATGAGCTTGATTACCTCTGTGGGGAACGAATTCCAGCCACTCTTTCGGCGGACGCTGCTCGGTTCTGCCATTGTTAGTGATTGGGTTTCGGATGAGGGGGGAGGCGCCTTAGCGGGGATGGAAGCTTGGACGAGATTATGTGCAGACAAAGATGGAGAAGCGAATATGTGCTGCGGGAAGTGGACAGGTGATGATGACTACAGCACGCCACTTGACTTACGGGACACATACCAGCAGCGTATGGTCATATCGATGCCAGACAACTTGCTTGAGTGATCACAGTACTGGTACTCCCTACAGTACCTACTACAGTACTATGCCCTAGCTTGCTAGAGTAGAGTAGTAGAGTAGGACTCTGCTCTACTACTAGCACCGGAGGAGTAGTATATTCTAATCTAAAGTAGTTACAAACTTCGATGCCCGATCGTGGCACGACTATGAACCGTGCTTAAAGACCGTGTCTACGTGGTGTTTGGACTTATATGCAAAAAAATAGCAAGATGCCCATGCATTGCACGACACACCATCATCACCAACTCGGTTTTTTCTCTACTCCTACTCCTATTAAAGACTTAGTTGGTGATGATGGAGGCGAGGAGGTGTGTTCAGCCAGGCGTGCAGCGGACGGCGCATCACTATTCGATTTGTTATAAAAAAAGTACTTATAGAGATAGAGACATAGGGCGGAGCATGAGGTAAGGCCTTATTTGTAAATGTGGAGAGAGGTGCGGGTATCTTTTGTAAAATTGTCATAGTTGGCTTTCTATCCGTGAGATATAGATCGGACGGTCTATATTACAAGATGGCAGGCATACCATCATCACCAATTCGGTTTCTATTAGAGTAGATATATATAGATATAGATAGATAGAGACTAGGGAGTGCTAGTAAGGACACCATCTACTGCTTCGTGTGCTACTCCTGCGCTCCATTCGGCGGCCGCAACGTCCCCTACAGGCTACAGCCACTCCCTCCTGCGCTCCATTCGGCGGGCGCTGTTGAAATCTCGGGAGCGCACTCTCACGACTGCTGGCAGCCATGACTTCACCGACGACGACTTCTTCCCCGACCTCGGCAACCTCTTCCTCAACGACATGGGCGACAACCTCAACGCCAACGGTGCTGCTCCCGTTGCATCGTATGTGTTTCTGTCCTTCCTGATCGAAATCATGGTAGAATTCATGTTTCTACTCTGTATCCTACTACTATGCTAGTCCACATGATTAGTTTCATCTCTGTTATAGCCTTCATGATTTATTTTGTGCTTATTCAGATTAAATCTCGTAGTAACTTTCTCACATATTCAACTGGCGCAATGTCCCCTACAGCCACTCCCGTTTGATGGACGGCCTGGTCGATGCCTCCAAGGAGCCCTTTGTCCACTGCTATGTGTGCCCGATGCCGTTTTGTGGCTCGCCGACAGACATGGTGCATCACCTCACGGATGCGTGCAGCGGTCACTGCTGGCCCTTGGCGGAGAACATCAAGTACGACACGTGCTACCTGTTCACCATGCCGGAGTCGCTGGAGGATCACCGCCGCCTGCTAGTCTCGGAGGAGGACGGCAGCGTCTTCCTCTTGATCGTGGGCACTGGCGAGGCCCGCGCAGGCCGCCGCCCCGTCTCTGTAATGTGCGTCAGGGGTGTCGCCACTGACGCTGACACTGACATGAGGCAGATGTACGGGTGCGTGCTCAATGTTACTACCCCTCCGGGCGCGTGCGGCGAAACCGGCCTCATCAGACAGACTTGGACTCTGAGGAGCTGGGACTATCCCGCCAATGTGGACTTCGAACACCGATGGCATCTGTTCCATCCTTTACCCGCCGACTCGGTGCACGGGGCCTCCAAGGAGGTTCACTTGGACATACGCATTATCAAGTGCACTTAGAAAACATGTAGTGTGTGTGTGGGCGCTTATGGCCCGTGTCTTTGCCACTTTTGATTCTGTAAGCTTGTCGTTAAACTTGAGTGGCTTTGGCCGCAGTCCTTCCTTTGAACTGCTCCTCTTAGTGAGCTGATGTAATACACTTTGGGTTTCATTTGATAATGGAACCGGGGAGGAGCCTCCCTGTTCTTCTAAAAAAATACGCATTATCAAGTTAATTGTTGATCATTAGTCTTCGCTCAATGTAATCCGCTGTCTAAGCATGTGGAGACTTCCATGCATGATCTTGCTCTATTGGAGTATCGCGCATGAATAAGTGTATCCGTTTATGGTTTAGTCTAGAATCTTCCATGTATGAATTTTTACTACAGTACTGGTGAAAGACTTACGATGAACCATTTCTTACATCTCCTCTGCCCCCTTGCAAGTCATCCTGATTTAATCCCTTCGTCTTGGTGTATAAGGGCATGGTTAATATTACTTAGGGGTTGTTTGGTTTGAGACTAAGTTTGCCAAAGCTAGCCACACCTAAGGTTAGGCAAATTTGACCAACTTAGGTGTGTGTTTGGTTCAAGCCACATCTTAGGCAAGCCACACTATGGTCCCACATCACATACACACAACAAGTGTGGCAAGATTCCCTTAGGCTTGCCAACTTGTGGCTCTCATTTTGAAGAACTAACCTTAGGCAAGTTTGGCAACATTGTATGGCAAAGTGTGGCACTCCTAGGCCTAGAACCAAACAACCCCTTAATAGTATAGCCAACTGTTGACTATAAGAAAGTGCCATGTCATCTGTAGCCAACATGTATAACAATCGATACTCAAAACTAATTCTTAAAGATCATTTCTTGCAAAGCACAATAAGTGTTATTTCTTCACTAGTTTTGGATGCGGGTTGAACAGTTGAACGCTTTTGTTTGCAAAAGATACCTTTTTATCTATTTCACCCGGATGTTTGTGAGCTCTAGAGATGAGATAATATCCGAAGAAACCTATCGATACCCGTTAGACATGAGATGACCCCCACATCCTTTGTCAAAATAAACAACTCCTCGATCAATGCATTTCACTCTTCGGTGCAACGCACGTGCACCTTACTACTATAGATTAGTACGACCAAAAATTGAACTAACATTATATATAGTACGATAAATACTAATGCATGTCACCTAAAATTATATCATTCAAAATCATAGGGCTTCTTCTATTTTTAGCGGTCCACGACCACAAGTATTGAGCTATAACCAAAACTATGTGCAAATACGAATCCAACGATATAGTTTTTGTTGACATGCACTAACATTTCGTCAGTTAAATCTTCAGTCAAATTCAATGGGGGACTAATAAACCACGATCGATGTAGTACAAGTGTAGAGGGCGGCGCTGCACGGGAGTCTCACCTCTCACCCCGCTCGTGGCGCGGCAGTAAAGCCGTCATATCACAAAACCCAACCACTCCTAGTAATAAATGGCCTGGTAAAATAAACGGACAAGCAACCACCACATCCCTTCGTCTTTTTGCATTTCATCTCTCCGCACTCCCACACTCGATCCCTAGCTACTACTCCTAGGGCCAGTTCTTTTGGCGTCTTCCCCAGCTTTTCCCACAAGACTAGTCATAGTGGAGAGTAACAATAAGGTGCCTCACTCATTTATTTGGGCTTCTAAACTACTACTCCGTCCTGGTTTATTCCTCACCATTGTAGTTTGTGCTAAATTTTGACCAAAGATTTAACTGATAAAATGTTACCCAAAACACTTAGGCATGGTGCATCTAGGTGTGTAAGTCATCTTATGAAAACCAAATAATCCCAAAACACTTAGGCGCGGTGCATTAACTTCTACCTCGTTTCTTGTTTCTTGACATATCAACCAATAAGAGATAAAGAGTGTGCATGCTTTTAATGACTTGAGATATCAAACACGACATGCAGTGGTTAGTTCATTGCATGCAATACTATTAATTAGCAAATAAACATTAACGTTTCTCGTTTTCTCCTCCTCCTTGGTCACGGTGCACAGCCTAAGATGACTTACTCACCTAGACGGATGGAGTAGTGCATGTGACATGCACTAACATTTCATTAGTTAAATATATGATCAAAATTTGTCACAGATTACAATGGGGACCAATAAACCAGGACGGAGGTAGTAGTTATGGGATTACTAATCTAGAAGCCTAAAAACCCTGGTACTCCTACTAGTAGTAGTACTCAAGTTGGAATTCCAATTGCACGGCACAACTTGTTAGGCAAAAAATTTGATACAGGGTGTAGGAAGCGGTTTGGGAATTTGCATGCCTTTCCAACCAATGAGATACTCCGTACAAAGTACAACAGAGAAATAACTACAGAGAAGGAAGCTAAAAGTAAACAATCAAACGAGCATTTTTGCATTTGTTTTGCATTGAATCATTTCACAAGCTTGACTAGTGTTGTTTTTCTACTTTTACAAAAACCGCATCGTAATGTTAAAACGTGCATTTGCACGTACATAAGTAATAGTAGTACTCCCTCCATCTAGGTGTACAAGTCTTCCCTCCTTCTTGGTCACCGTGCACAACCAAAGATGACTTATTGACCTGGACGGAGGGAGTAGCATAGTCTGCAAGCATATATCGAGAGAGACGTGTAGTCTGATAGTATATAGTAAAGTTTGTGCTATATGCACGTACTTGCAAAATGCATAATAATACACAACGTTTCCAAACTTTCCTTTTTACATACTTAATTAAGGACGCTAAAAATTCCTGAACGTTCGGGATTTATCATTTACGTCCCAAAACTAATGAGATCGCTTTATGAAACAAAAAATGTACTCCTCCTAAAAGCCACGGCGCTCGCAGGAGCGCTTGCGGCGCGCCATGAGTGCCCTGGTGCGCGTCCGTTTCCCAGTGCGCTAAAACAACGCCTCTTCCTCAGCCTCGCAACTCATGAGGTGCTGATTGGCGGCTTGCCGGCGGACGAGGCGATCTCACCGGTGTGGTGATCCGGCGCCAACATGTACTCCTCCTGGCTGGAAGCGTGCAACCGGTCCATGTACCGCCAAGCGTAGATGAGGCACTTGGGCCTGACTGCACTCAGGGGGTCGGCACGGGTGTCCTCCGCCACCCTCACGGCCGTCACACGAGCCTTCTGCCAAAGAACCAATTGCTTGACTCTCTCGGACGCGACATAGATCTCGCAAAAAGCTTGTTGCACGGTGCGCTTCTCTTCCTCGGCCTTCTTCTCCGCCTCTATTTTGGCGCGCTCTACTGGAGGCAAAGCCTCCCACAAGGCGACATCCATTTCTTTCCAAAGCTCCTCAAGGCTGGGGGGGCTCGGCGGGCGGCGCGCGTTCTCTTCGTAGCGGGGTGCCCACGCGTCCTCCGACGTGCGTGCTGGCGAGATTGGGAACGCAGACGCGTCCACCTCGACGCGTCGTGGCGAGGAGTGGAACACCGACGCGTCCTCCTCGACTAGTGGCGGCGAGGAACGGAACAGCGACGCGTCGCGTCGCGACGAGGAGTGGAACACCGACGCGTCCTCCTCGACTAGTGGCGGCGAGGAACGGAACGGCAACGCGTCGCGTAGCGGCGAGGAGCGGAACACTGACGCGTCCTCCTCGACTAGTGGCGGCGAGCAACGGAACGGCGACGTGTGACCGTCCGCGTGGTGTAGCGAGGGGCTCCTAGGGCTTGGGAGGGGCGATGCCATGGTGGTTGATGTGAGAGGGAGGGGGAGGAGATAGCAATGAACGTGAACGTGAGGGGGAGGAGATAGCGATGTCATGGGAGGGGCAGTATTTGTAGCGAGCAATGGCACACCTACGTAAGAGATGGACTGAGCTGCACTGACTTAACTGCAGGTCCAGTTGCATCACTGACATGTGGGCCAGTACACTACTGGGCCCGTATGTCAGTGACGCAATGCACCTGAAGTTAAGTAAAAGCTACGTGGGCATATTTGTTCGAGTAAATTACGAGGGAGCGAAGGGGTGGAAATATTGCTGGTCACAACAGATTGGACGAGCGTGGGGGGAGGAGAGTCATGCATGGAAATTTTATCACACGGGGTGGAGTGGTGGGACCGCCGGAGGGAGAAGGAGAGTTTGGCAGGCATATTGTTTCCACACATGGAGAGGAAAATATTTGGAGACGAACGGGCTTCCTGCAGGTATGGGGAACGATGCATAATAAGTCATCTTGCATGCCGGGCTAGGTATAGTCTCAAGTCATTAAAAACATACACGCCCCACACATGTTCATATTTCAAGGTGCACTAAATTATTGCATGCGATGATTAAGGCTGGCCATCACTGTGGTATCTTAGCTGGTATCATGCACACGGGAATAGCAAACATGCTGATGTGGCAAAGAATTAAAGAAGAGAGGGGGGTTAGAGTAACTAGTGTTCATGCATGCATTGGTAAACACAGTTTTTTGTGAAGAACGACAGCATTAGTTGAGTACTTTTGCAGACTTCAAAAACTATTCCACCGCCTCTACTATCTTGCTAAGAGTAGGTGAAATTTTTGAGTCGAGCCCTTTAAACTAGAAGGGAGGTAGTGGTACTCTAATAGCTAGGTGTGTAAGTCATCTTACGAAAACCAAACAATCCCAAAACACGTAGGTGCAGTGCATTAACTTCTACCTCGTTTCTTGTTTCTTGACATATCAACCAATAAGAGATGAGGGTGTGCATGCTCTTAATGACCTAAGACTATCAAACATGACATGCGGTGGTTAGTTCATTGCATGCAATACTATTTAATTAGCAAATAAACATTAATGTCTCTCATTTTCCCCTCCTCCTTGGTCACGGTGCACAGCCTAAGATGACTTACTCACCTAGACGAAGGGAGTATCAACATTCACAATGTCAAATCAATATTTTTACACTCATTGTAAAACGTAGTTCTTATACTCCTTATAATCAGTATTGTAGATATTGATATTTTAGTATAAATTTGGTCGTGGGATTTCATTGATGCCTGTCAAAGCGTGGAGGAAGCAGAGCTTAGGGGTTGCATTGCCGGTCTCTACATAGGTATTTCTCTTCATAATCCTATAATTTTAGAGACTGGTTGCGCTTTTGTGCTAGCGTCTCTTGCATCGGGGGACTATGATAGGTCTGCTATGCGTGACCTGAAGATGAAAGCGTTGAGCATCTCGAAGTTGATCAACAATCTTCAATTGTCAAAGATTAGCCGTTCGGCCAATAAGGTGGCACACTTAATCGCTAAGTATAGCTTTGACAATAGATTAGATGGTATTCTTGTAAATAACGTACCGCCCTGTGTGGTGAATATTGTATCGAATGAGTGTACTGGTGTGGCTGGTTAATTAATATAAGGTGGTGCTAAAAAAGTATATATTTGGTCAAACACTTTGCAAACGGTTGACAGGAGTAAAAAGGACCAGAGGGAGTATCATGCATGCGGAGTAGGCAAAAAAATTGCTCATTTATAGCCGGTCGAAGTCTCAAAGGGCGTGTCCATGCGAGGGAGGTGAAGGTCGTGGGAGGCGCGACGGTTGACAGAATTAAGTGAAGTTACATCCACGCGCCGGCATGGCGTGCGAACAGGCAGAAGCTATACTGTCAGGCCTACGATATGGGTCTAGTAGACATGACATCTAGTGGGTCCCACATAGGTCTCGAGAACTCTTTGGGGGCTTGCATCCGTTTATCCACCGGGCAAGCCAGCAACCCCACGCCGTTCGCATGCCCTACTCGTCCCCATCTTCTACCTCACAACAGTTCGCTCCCAGTCATCCCGTCCTTTCACATTAGTTCGCTCCAAGCTTTTGCGGGGTACAATAGTTCAACTTGTCCTAACCCTGCTCCAAAATCCATGGCCTCCCAAATCTCCATGGTCACCACTGAGTACCAGGTTAGAGCCATCACCTGTGATCAGTTCATCATCATCTACACACGTGGATCCGCGATGGTGAAAGCATGGCTTGCTCGCTTCCTACGCATGTTCAACAGTTCAACGGATGAGTGGGTCGCTGGGCTAGATGTTGAGTACACCACAGTCCTGGGATGAGAGAAGGATCTAAAGGACGAAGAGAGGAAGAAGCCCGCCGTGATCCAGGTTTGTGTACATAACGTTTGCTTGGTCTACCACATATGCCATGCCGACGTTGAGTGCCAGGATTTTAAGAACTTCCTCAAGGACAAAAGAGTGAAATTCGTTACTGTAGGCTTTAAGAACGACAGGGATGTCCTGCGTCGGATAGGTCTCGTTGTAGGCCAGCCCTTTGATCTCCATAAGGCAAGCCTGGTGTCCTCCTCTCAACCTTCAATGCTGACCCTGGCAGCAGCCATGGTTGATGCTTTCATACGCTAAACTGAAGAAACCTCATCACGAGTTTCATCATGCATGGGAGTCGAAGACATTAGATGAAGATCACATCCTGTACGTAGCAATGGATGCCTACCTTTGTTTAAATATCTACATGGGTTTGATGAAGAAGCAGAGCCCAGTGTCCGGTTCAAGCAAAGAAGCATCCGCGAAGAGGAAGAGGAAGAGGGACGAGGACGAAGTCGAGGACGTGGACTCGGACTCCGAGTAGGTGGCAGTGCCGTTGCTCATGCTAGTTCTACTGCAGTGTCAAGCTGACTAGTTGCTTAGTTTATTTTCAAGGGTGTGTTGTGCTGAGGCCCCAACAGAACTATGTTTATGTTCTTTCTCGTTATTTGAACTGTTTAGTACGTAGAGTAGTACTAGTACTATGTCTTACTACTGTTCTTCTTGCAGTTGGTACTACTGCTCGTACCTTCGTGTTCCTACTGTACTTAATACGTTCGTACTAGTAGTATAATTTGGGTCAGTCGTGTGAAAGAAGTTTGATGGAGGAATGAAGAAGACGGTAGAAGAGGTGGAAGAAGCCCTTCTAGCCATCCATGTTGCATCAAACGGCTCACATGAGTCGACTAACCCAAATTGCTCCTTCAGATTGCAGTATCCACGTGGCATTCAAGGTCTCGAAGGTAGATTCCGCGTCTGCACCCAGTTTGCGGGCTCGACGCGCGCGCGACCGGCTTCCGCCGCGACAGCCAACATGCACGCCTCCTCCGCGCGGGCGGAGACGCCAATGACACGCTAGTTCCTCCTCGCCGGTGTGCTGGAGCACGCGCTCGTCCTCCTCTTTGTACGCTGCGTGCATAGACGCGGCTCCACCAGCTGCTCGCGTGCTTGGCAGCGCGGTGGCATGGCGAGGAGGGACTGTAGACGATGTGAGCGGGCGAGCCTTCGGCTTCATGGCACCGGGATGGCGGCGACACGGCGGTGATGGGCGAGGAATTGTTGGCCCGAGCAGGTGGGCGCCGGCATGCGCAACGGCGGCGGCGGCATATTGATGAGTGCGCGTATGGGAGCTTACTTTAGTTTTATATGAGGTTGGTCAAACTTAAAAAAAACCATACTAGTACACGTAAACATTAGACTTAGGCAGCGCTTTTATTAAAAAAAATTGAAGTTAGTACCACAGCCACGATACGAAATCCCGTGCAAGCGCATGAACTGCGGCCACGCGGTCGATCGAATGGTGCGTCACCGTGTCGCGCTCGAATAACATCCACCAATCCTTTTTGTGTGTGTGAAAACAATCCTCGAATATTACTCAACTTTTTTTTTCTGGGAAAGTTCTTGACGCTGCAATATTTCCATATATTTGAATTTAGCTCCAGTTTGTGTTTATTTGGATTTGGACGTTTTAGGTGCGCCCTAGTTTTTTTAATACTTATTTTGTGTGTGTGACTGAGAGAGAACGTGTGTATGTGTCCATATGTGTGTTGTGGCGGAAGGGCAATGTGGAGACGGTGTGCGTGTGATACAAACATAGAGAGGTGTGAATGTGCAAATGATCATGCATGAGTGAGACATAGACAGATGCCGATAAATTGTGTATACATGAGAGAACGGTCTTCTAGTTTACTTGTGTGTGTGTGTGTGTGTGTGTGTGTGAGAGAGAGAGAGAGAGAGGAGCATCCGTAACACAACAACCATCTCTATCGATTCGTCCATCCCTCGCATGATCGCATGCAACATATGCATCAACGCGCACATTTTGACACCCTCACTCGGCCCCTGCCGACCTCAAGGCCTGCACAATCTCTTCGTGAATACCCATTTCTCTCATTAGGTTTGTTTTCGCTCAATATCTGACACACACACACACACACACACAGCACAACACACACACACTCCCCCGAGCACGCAATTCATCCCCATCCAAGGTTATACGGCGACCACTCTCTCTTGTGCTTCCTTGCACCCCAACATGCACAACACCTCAATATTCAAAGAGGGCATCGAGCAGATCAAAGACGGCGACCACACTGCGCTAGAGAATGCGGGGTCATTTAGAAGCAAGGTGATGTGATGACGGCTGACTGACTCCTCCCCCCACCCTCTCTCTCTCTTGCACAAAATTACCAATCCCTCTCTCCCCCGCACAAAATTGTCAAGCCCTCAACACATGAGATCCTTCCCCTCTCGTCCATGTTTTTCCAGCTCTCTGATCAAACATGTTGTCTCTTCTCCTTCCACGTATACAAAATCGCGTATATTACATGTCTCCATATTTCTCACAGACCTAACTTCTTCCTCTCTCTTTCTCTTTCTCTCTCTCTCTCTGTGTCTCGTTAGGTTTGTCTCCTACTCTCTCATCCACATACATACAATCTTTCCCGCCCTACCTGCTCCATCTTCAAAAGCTTTCTCTGCACGTTTCATTCACACAATGGGATATGTCAAAATGTTGCTTCTATAATGGCTGATGTAGAGTTTTGGTTGTTTTTTTGCATCCTACAAAGTAATAACTACGAAATGCATTTAGATTCTCATTTGACTGGGATTATGTGAGTTTGGGCATGTTGTGAAGTACTATAGACCTTGTATATATCTTGGGATTCGACAATGATTGTAACTATTGAATTGTATAGACCATTCAATTCGAGGTCAATAGCCTAATATATTTATTTCACTATTTCAACAAATGATTAGTTCACTACAAACTAAGAAAACAAATGTGTACTCCCTCCGTTTTTATTTAAGTCCGTGTATTAGCATTGGTCAAAGTCAAGTTTTGTAAACTCTCAGAAAGCTTATAACAAAAAATAATAACATATACAATAACAAATAAATACCATTATATTCATTATTGAATGTACTTCCACATCATACATATTTGTTATGGTAAATGTTTATATTTTTATATAAACTTGGTCAAGGAAGTTTGACTTCGGTCAAACCTAATATGCAGAGTTTATACTACTACTCGCTAGTTGCTTAGCCGAATCACTCAACACGCCACACGGGGAGTCCAGTGTCACAACATTTTGAGGTCGGCGGGAAAATCTCCCGCGACCCTGATTCGAGCAGTGGGAAGTTACCATCATAGCCTCCGAAACAGGCATACGGACGACGCTTGGTAGGGAGCTGTTTTTGTAACTTCAAGTTCACCCTACCCAGCCAGCCCCACCCTGGCACCCAGAGTAGTACACCTGAATACTCCCCATTTTCTATCCCCACCGCAAAATAGACTTCTCCACGGCACCGCGGCCTTCGTGCTCCTCCCCTTTACACTGGCACACTCATCCACCGCAACGCATCTGCCTCATTGACGACCTCATACGCCGCACTAGAGTCGGTCCACCGTCGTCATCATAGACGGAGCCTCTTCCCCGACATCGTCTTCCATGGTCTCGGATCTGCTTCCCGGAAGCTGATGCCAAGCGCAGAAGTACCACCGTTGTGGACAATGAACTGACTCCTGTTGCCGACCATGACTCACAAAGGCCGCCGCGACCATCGTTCTCCTCCTCGATTGGTAATGTGTGTATTGAATCACTTAGCAATACATGCGCAGTTCCAATTTTGTTCATAACCACCCTTCAATTTTCCTGGGTGCTATTGTTCCCGTAAAAGTAATTGGTTATATCCTCCATTGTCCAACAGAATATCAGCTTGTAATTGTGCGGCGCTCCTGTATCGCGCTGTGCTTGGGTAGGTTTTGCATCTGCAACTGGCAGTGTGGCAAATGATGGAAAGGTTTTTAGAACTAGCAAGATGCCCATGCGTTGCACGCATCAAGATGCATTTGTATGAGTAGTTTATCTTGTGGGAGAAAAGGATGAACAAGGGAAGGCCTTATTTGCAAATCTAGAGAGGGGTATGGGTATCTTTTTGCAAAATTCCCATTTGTTTCCTTCCTATCTGTCAGATATAAATCGGACGGCCTATATTGCAAGAAAAAAAGTATAGAGAAAAAAAAGTAAACAGTAAAGGAAGTAGAGAAAAATATTAAATATTAAATATAAAATAAATATAACCGTTGAGAAGAGAGTAGAGATAGCAGAGACGTCGGGAAAGGATCGCGCGCGCGCAGGAAAAAGCGGCCGGGCGTGCGCTAGTTTTGGCACGCGGCATCCGGCACGCTTTATAAAATCCAACGCCCTCCCACCGTTATGTGCCTTGCCACCGCTTTGTGCCTCGCCACCGCTCTCTCCCCGCTCTTTTTCGCCTCGCTGCCGCCGCGCCACCATGTCGCCGCATCACCGGGAAACTTGGGGATACCGCGGCATCCGCGCACGCCCCTCCGGCGGCTTCTCCGCCGAGATCCGGTTCCGCGGGATGCGCCTCGGCCTCGGCAATTTCGACACCGCCACCGAGGCCGCCCGCGCGTACGACGCGGCGATGTGGCGCCTCCGATGGCCTCATAGAACATTGAACTTCCCCAACGTGCCGACGCGGGAGCGGGCGCAGGAGCTCGTGCCTCTGCCGCGGCTTAGCACCGACGAGGATCGTCGCGACAACCGGAGGCGGGAGCACCGTCTCGGCATTGCCGAGATGGACGAGGAAGCGATTGCGCTGTGGCGCCAACACTTCTCGCAGGACATCATCAACGAGCGCGAGTTCTACACGCAAAGGAGGGCGGAGAGGGATAAGAGGAGGGTAGAGCGAGCCGCCTATCGTGAGGACAAGCGTAGGTGAAATGCGGACGCTCAATTCAACATGAGGCTAGGAGCAGTGTCGCCCTGGGAATCCGACGATGATCGGTATCTTCACGCCTACAGTCAGACGTGGAGGAGGACATCACCGAGGAGGAGTTGGACAACGAGGAGTAGTTGAATTATCTTTTTTTATCTATCTATGCTGAGAACTATCCTCTACTCTCTAGTATCTACTTCTCGATCTCAGCACTGTAAACGCTTTTTTTAAGTGCCGCGCGTTGCGATTCTGTTGGAGATGCTCTAACATGGCAGACGAGTGCTTTAATGTTGCCCACAAGATGCGCGAGTATTACTAGTAGTATTTTTCTTGCCATCTTGAGATTTTAAAACCACGAGTGTGAACTTGCAGAGGAGCAATGAAGACCAAACACGGGATATTCGGGACATCTTCAAGGAGTGTGGAAAGTTAAAGAGGAGATGCACCGAACCTGTAAAACGAGCTTTGGTAAGTAACACCCTTTCAATTACTTTCGTTTAGCCTCGTGTTCTTCGATGTGTATATGTTGTAGTTTCTGTTTCTCTTAAGCGTGGTGTTCTTTGATGTGTAATTAGAAGAGTCTTAATCGTCCTAATGCTTTCATTTTTAACTTGATGTAGGAAGTGGGTGTTCTCACCTGGTAGTTTGTTTTTATATTTCTTTTCCGTTTGAATTCACTTCTCCGAGTTCTGTTTATCTGGCTTCTACTAACTGGATCTAGGTTTCTCTGAGTATTGATCTAAAAAAGAAGTAACTTCATGTCAGGATGCAATTCCTGCGAGGAAGGAAGTATGGTCAACCTCGAGATCATGTTTCGAAAATGAGGCTGGATTACACACAGGGTGCCAGTTCCCTAATGATGTTGGATTAGACACAAGGTGCAAATTCCCAAATGATGCTGGATTACACACAAGCCAGGTGGAGTCGTTAGTTGTTCGTGTCCTCGTGGCATTAGTAAAGGCTGAAAGAAAGCGTGCAGCAGCCTTGAGAATGTAGCTGAGTTCCTGAAGAAGCGAAAAGAGCAATCAGATGCTCTCTTCACCCAAGCCAAAGAAGAGATGGAAGAAGCCAGAAATAAGCTAGCAGAGACAGAGTAGGCTAGGCATCTCCTGCTATCTAAAAATGTTGTCAATACAAAATTTCCTTCATAATAGCTAGGTTCAAATGTTCATCCATACATCATGCCTGTTGTGATGTCTGTGCATCTACTCATGTGGCACAAAATGTTTTTTTTCGGGTCATGTAATAACAACAATTACTTTCAAAACAATAACACACGAAGCATTGGAGATGGTATAGTTCACGCGCAAGCCCGACATTCCAAGTTCAACTTCCACATCAAACTCATGTTCACAGATATCTGCACATTCATACATAATGTCCACAACCATGATTCACTTCAAAGCCAAAAAAATGTGAGGAGAGTTATAAATAAAGAAAAATCTCTACTAGTTCCTACTACCAGTACGGGCACAACAAGTCAAGACCATGCGTAAATTAATTATATTTTAGTCATTTTTTGTGTTCTAAAATGCCTGCCGGATCGCGGAAGGATGTGTTGCCCGCACACGCGTGGATTCAATGAAGGCAGGCGGGGCAGTCATAAGCTGGTTGCACGCGGCGAGGAGGCGTGCTCGGCAGGGCCTACAGTGAGTGCGGCCCTCTTGGCCGGCGCGCCGGTTCAATGCCTGCGCTATGAGAGGTCGCGTCCGTGTCAGAGCAATCACTCCCTCCAGTCCTTTTTTGTTTGGGTATAACAAAATCTCGTTTCCCATTCACATTTTACAAGTAAAATTCGTGGACAAACTTTGACCCAAAGTACGATGGGGACTAGTAAACCAGAATGGAGGTAATAGTTTTTTTAATCAAAGAAGGGTTTCCCCTTTCGATTACTGAAAACCAGCATCTAAATCTAAGCCATAGTATTTGCCCTAGAACTACCAGGTTCAACATCTCGTAACATAAACCCATACAACCATACGCCAAGGAGGTACGTAGTACTATGAATTCCATTTTCGCTCCATACCAATCGTTCTAAAAACTACTTACTACTTATAACGTGCCATTTAAAATCGGAACTCTTAACCCCGCTAAAAAATGATATTTTAAACGTGGCTACTCGATCTGTGGAAACTGGCGAGCCACTGCGCTCCAAGTCGTTCACCTGTGGTCCCGACCATCAACTCCTACAAAGGTGCTCCACCATGTACCCAGTACCCGCGAATGCAGCAATCGTGCACCTAGGGTTATAGGGTTTATTTGTTAATGTTGCCTTTACGTAACACTCATGTGTGCGAGACAGCGAGAGGCCGACTGCGTGTGTGCGCCTCTTCTCTTCGTATATGTACTCCACTGTTTGTCTAGTGTCCAAAAAATTATAATAACTACTAGCAATGTGCCAATGCGTTGCCACACGATCAAAGTAGATTAATACATATTCATCGATTTGATAGAAAAAAAGTCTAGTTTTGAAATACGTATATCACTAAAAATATGTTATGTTTCACTCAAAATATATTCCTTTGGCGGTTTTGATGAGCTAAGGGAGGCATGTTGTTGGTTTCAAGATTCGAGAAGTGGTATATGTCTAATTTCTACTCTAGCTAGCAAGATGCCCGTGTGTTGCACGGAACATCAAAATCTTGTGGGAGAAAAGGATGAATGAGGGAAGGCCTTATCTGCAAATGTGGTGAAGAGTGTGGGTAAATTGCCGTATTTTCCTTCCTATCCGTCAAATATAAATCGGACGACCTACATTGCAGGATGGAAGGCCCACCATCATTACCAACTCTATTTTTTATCCCTACTCTTATAAAAAGCATTGTCGGTGATGATCGTGTGCCTGCCATCCTGCAATATAGGCCGTCTGATCTATATCTGACGGATAGGAAGGAAACTATGGCAATTTTGCAAAAAGATACCCAAACCCCTCTCCACATTTGCAAATATGGTATTCCCTCGTTCATCCTTTTCCCCCACAAGATAAACTACTCATACAAATGCATCTTGATGTTCCGTGCAACGCATGGGCATCTTGCTAGTTGTTGCAAAAAGCCCATGTGTGTGTGTGAGAGAGAGGGAGAGTGGAGGAGGATGGAGTGCATGTGTGACAAAGACACAAGTAGTGTGTGTGCGATAGGTATCAGCTTAAAATGAGGCAATAGTGTGTGTGTGCATGATCGAGAGGGTGTGTCTCAAGAAGGGAAGAAAAAGCTACATAGATACAAGGAGCGGGAGAGAGACATGTATGCGATGGTGGAAGCATGAGTGTGCGGGTGTATAAACCTATCTAGAGGCTAGCTAGTCGATAAATGTTTGTGAGAGAAATACGAGTCGGGGTGTGAAAGCGAGAGTTTTGTGTGTGTGAGAGAGAGACGGTAGTCGGGAAGGGGAGTGGAAGCATGAGTTGTGTGTGTGTGTCTGTGAGAGAGAGAGAGAGGAGACGGTAGTCGGGGTTGCCTGATCGGTGTCAGTCTGGGATGGAGAAGAAAAGGATACCGCAACAAATGGTGTGTCTATAGGAGAGAGTGAGAGAGTAATTTTAGTGGTATGAGTCATATGTAGAGACATATAGGGTGTGTGAGAGAATCCCATAGAGAGAAAGACAAAGTGAAAGATGAGTGGAGACTATGTGTGTGGCGGTGAAAAAGAAAGCTTAGGTACCGAGTGATACCAGAGAACAGTAGAGACGTGAGAGATAATGAAAACCGTGTAATGTATAATGATAGGGAGAGTGTGATACTTCTCAAGGGAGACGTCGAGAGACCATGTTTGCGAGGATAGGAGAAACATGAAGTGAGCGTGCGGGTGAGCTGGAGAAAAGAGAGTGATGGCTACCTGAAGGAGCATGCATGCGAGAGAGATGGGCGTGAAAGGAGTGAACAAAAAAGGGATTCAAATATTTGAATTCGAGATGATGATACATGTAATCCATACTCGAACCAAAATTGATCTATCAAACATGCATTGTAACGCCCTCGATGCGGCTATAGCTCCCACGTGTCGAGGCACGACTTAGAGGCATAACCGCATTGAAAGCAATGTCGCAAGTCAGGCAATCATTACAACATCCCATGTAATATATAATAAAAGGGGGAGATAACATAGTTGGCTTACACTCGCCACGTCACATCAGAGTACATAAATAACATCCATCAAACAAATCACTCATGGCCCGACTACGGCGCCAAAATAGAAAAGAACCCAACATGCGACAAGGTCCTGAATCGATAACCCCAACTAGGCACCACTACTGATCATCTGGAAAGGACACGTAGTATCGCTGAGAGTCCTCGTCGAACTCCCACTTGAGCTCGTACTCGTCAACTGGAGCGGAATCACCTGGACCTGCATCTGGAGTTGTAGTATCTGTGAGCCACAGGGACTCAGCAATCTCACACCCACGCGATCAAAACTATTTAAGCTCATGGGAATGGATAAGGCAAATATATGTGGAGCTGCAGCGAGCGACTAGCATATGTGGTGGCTAACTTATACGCAAAAGAGAGCGAGAAGAGAAGGCAAAGCACGAGCGAGAAGCTAAAAGAACATCCTGCGCAAGCATAACTCCAACACCGTGTCCACTTCCCGGACTCCGCCGAGAAGGGGCCATCACGGTAACACACACGGTTGATTCATTTTTAATTAAGTTTAGTTCAAGTCATCTACAACCGGACATTAACAAACTCCCATCTGCCCATAACCGCGGGCACGGCTTTCGAAAGATCAATCCCTGCAGGGGAGTCCCAACTTAGCCCATGACAAGCTCTCACGGTCAACGAAGGAATAGACCTCCACCCAAGTCACACCGATCAGACTCGGTATCTTGGTACAACAAGATGATTCGACAGGTTAAAACAAGTCCAGCAACACCGCCCGAATGTGCCGACAAATCCCGATAGGAGCTGCACATATCTCTTTCTCAGGGCACACTCAGATGAGACTAGCTACGAGTAAAACCAACCCTCAAGTTTCCCTGAGGTGGCCCCGCAGGCAGCTCAGTTCGGACCAACACTCAGAGGGAGCACTGGCCCAAGGGGGGGGGGCTAAAATGCGATGACCCTCGGGCTCCGGAAACCCAAGGGAAAAAGAGGCTAGGTGGCAAATGGTAAAACCAATGTTGGGCATTGCTGGAAAAGCTTTAATCAAGGCGAACTATCAAGGGGTTCCCATTATAACCCAACCGCGTAAGGGACGCAACAATCCGGGAACATAACACCGATATGACGGAAACTAGGGCGGCAAGAGTGGAACAAAACACTAGGCGAGAGGCCGAGCCTTCCACCCTTTACCAAGTATATAGATGCATTAAGATAACATAGCAATATAATGATATCCCAACAAGTAAATAAATGTTCCAACAAGGAACGGCTCCAATCTTCACCTGCAACTAACAACGCTATAAGAAGGGCTGAGCAAAGCGGTAACATAGCCAATCAACGGTTTGCTAGGACAATGGTGGGTTAGGGGTTCAACATGGCAATTGGGAGGCTGACAAGCAAAAGGTAGGCATCGTAGCAGTGGCAAAGCAAAAGAGCGAGCAAACTAGCATAGCAAAGATAGTAGTGATTTCGAGGGTATGATCATCTTGCCTGCACAGTTGTCAGAGTTGACTGGATCCTCACAAGCAAACTCAACGGGCTCCTCGGTAGCGAACTCGTCTCCCGGCTCTACCCAAAGACAAACAAGCAACAAGGATACAATCAACCACGGGCAAGACCAAGCAATATGATGAAATGACGATATGCTATGCGGGATGCGATGCGGGATGCAAAATGCAAGATATGACAGGAAATGCATGAACCTGGCATCAACTTGGAAAACCAAGTGTGCCACTGGATAGAGGGGATGAAATCGCTTGAAAACGATATAAAGATCGTTGGAATCGGAGCTACGGTTTGGAAATGGCAAGCGTTTTAAGATATGACACCGGTCTGCGATTAACAGCAAGTAGGCATCTAAATGCAACGAAATGAACATGCTACAGCCACCAAACATGAAAACAAAATACATGGCAGTGAAGTACACAAGATGGTTGACAAAACACTAGCACTGAGTCATAGGCAAATTCATCCATTAAGAGGTTCAAACAAGCATGGCTAAAACGCAAATGCAAAACAGATTTCAGACTTGGTGAAATTAACACTAGTCTGAAATTTCAGATCACGATGCTCTCTTCGGAGCAGCAAAACAACATGATAGAAAACCTGAACATGACAAGTAAGAACATGGCATGGAGCTACTCAACAAGCTTAATAAAACACCCAAAGTTACCTGGGGCCAAAAGGGTTCACAAAATACTCTACCGAGCTCACGAACATCGCTCGAACACAATCAGTTTTCAGACTTAGAGAAAACTGAGACATGCTGAAATTTAACTCACGAAGGCATGTAAACGAGCTCGATGCACTCACTACGGTGCAAGTCATGGCAAGGAAAGCATATAACCAGCAATAAGGCACAAAGTGCTAGCTACACATGGCAAGAACTAAGGCATAGCATGCATGGAACACTAACGGTAGCATCGGCGAAATCGCAAACGAGTTGCCGATCTGCCCAGATTAGCAACGAAGCAAAAGTTGAGCTCGATTCAGTCAACCTAGAGCACTCCACATATGCAAACAAAGACATGGATGGATAGAGCATAACATAAATATCAAAACTCCCTTACTGATCATCCTCAAAAGAGGCACGGATCATTAGGAAACGAGCTGGACATATAGCATCATGAACTAAAATATCCCAGACTTAGCAAAAATCACTAAGTCCCTGAAATCTGCAATCTCAGGTACCTCTCTTCGCAAGCTTGCACAAGACAACACACACATCCTAAAAATGCATGGGTGGCACCTCTGGAAAGAAGACAAAATGCTTCACAATACATCCCAAAGGGGCACAGGCATATCACGCACGAATTAAACATAGCAAAAATGACAAATGTGCATGATGAACTAACGGATCTGCAATTTAACTCACGAAGCCTCCTTCTAACAGCATTTTGGATATCAAGATGATCTCAAATGCAAATGATGCAATGGAATGAAATGATGTACATGTCGAGGCGAAGATTTTGATATATCATATGCCCAAAACGGAGCTACGGTTGCGGAGATACAAGCAGTCAAAGAATGCATAAAAATTAGAGGGAGAGGGAAAAAGTCAACCCTAGAATTTCGGATCTGAGATCCAGATCGGGGCACTGTTCACCGACGCGGAAATCGAGGTCCGCCCGGCTCTCGCCGGAGCTCACCGGAGGGAGACGCGAGGCGGCGCCGGGGAGGATGGAGGAGGCCGGGCCGACCGGAGTCGGTCGCCGGAGCAGCGGGCGAGGGCGGCGACG